>NC_136808.1:54249335-54566835 GCF_951216825.1 Electrona antarctica | reverse complement strand
TATTTGATGTATTACCATGTTTTTTTGTTCTTGCTTAATGTAAATCGCTCTGGATTAAGAGCATCTGCTAAATACCTAAATTGTAAATTGTAGTGACTATTTTGCAGTCAGTAAGCTTGCATTCTGAATGTATGTACCACTATTTGGTGCTTGTTTGTATGTTTAGTTTCTGCACATTATACCAAAGGGTTGTCATGTTGTCCAGAGGATGATGGGGCTTGACTGATGTTAGTAGGTCATTACAGTCCTCTAGGAGTATCGTGTCAGTGACTCACTGTCATAATGCTTCGTCACATGTGTGTACTAGAGTTCTCATCAGGCCCGGAAATTAAGGCCCTGCCCTAACTGGGCCCTAACTGATCAGGCCCGAGGCCTGGCCCGGCCCGACTAATTAGCATAGATTTTAGGCCCGACCCGGCCCTAAAACGTTGGGTCGGGTTGGTCGGGTCGGTCGGGTTTGTGCAGAATTTGAGAGTAAATGTGAAACGCCAGTCAGCACCATCTTCATAATGGATAAATACACAAACAGACAGAACAGAACTATTATTTTTATTATTATAAACAAAAACGTTGGGTCGGGCCTGGTTGGGTTCAGGCAGAGTTTGAGAACTCTAGTCTAGTGTGTTCCTGCACATCACTGTGCATATGTCATTTTCACTATCAACACTACTTGTATGTACTGTATGTGTACTCTACTGTACATCACACAAAGGGCGCGTTTGGAAATAGTGCACTGTGCGATGAAAACTAATAGGCGAGTGAGCTCCGGTGCGGTATTTCCACATGCGGGTGTTTTCACCCCTTCGTGTTTTCACGCCTTCTGACAGACATACTAGGGGTTGGAACATGCATCCAGCGAGCCCAACCTAGTAGTCACTTTGAGTATGGCACCACACAAAGCCATGGGTGAACATGTACTCTATGTCGGACATTACTATTACTAACCATATACCCCAAACCCCAAACCTAAACATAACCACAAGCACGTATGTTGCATGTCGGACCAAAGCAAACTTTACTTTATCCGCAAAAGAATTGATGGCGTGAGCAGGATTGAAAGTCTATTGCTTAACGGGGCATGCTACGAGCTGGCTGCTGGAGTGCTTTTCCAGAGTCTACTACATTATAACACGCCCAACTCCGTGTGTGTGTGTGTGTGTGTGTGTGTGTGTGTGTGTGTGTGTGTGTGTGTGTGTGTGTGTGTGTGTGTGTGTGTGTGTGTGTGTGTGTGTGCGTGCGTGCGTGCGTGCGTGCGTGCGTGCGTGCGTGCGTGCGTGCGTGCGTGCGTGCGTGCGTGCGTGCGTAACAACAAATGATCAATCTGTTCTATTGGAATTTTGTTCCAATGGCTATATAAATGATCTTTGCAAAGTTTGGGGAAAATTCATTCAGATTTACAGTTCCAACGCAGCATGACAAATTTAGGTAAAATGCCCAAAAGTGCAATTTTCGGTGCTTTTAGAACTAACATGACATGTCAATTTATCAAAAAAACAACAAATAGTTTTTGAGAAGATGTTATTGGAAAGAGCAAAATGTGTTTATTTAACAATAAACATTACATTGTCATTTAAATCATCACTGATTTTTTTTTGAAAATGGAGTCTTAGTCCTCCACTGTGTTCATGTTCAGCCGGCGCTTGCAGCAGCGAAGTTGAGCATTACCGCTCACAGCATTATGCAGATGTTGCTCACTCTTCACTGCTGCCACAAAGTCTGTTGTGAGTTTGACCCCATGCTCGGCACAGTCATTGACGACGTTGATAGCACGCACATTCATCACATCTGCCTGTAATGATGCACTGGTAGACCAATCCTCTACATTGAGTGAGATAAATGCTGGATCGATCTGCAGCTGGTGCATACCAAACCAGCAGTCTGGGTTGGCAAGGTCAGCCAACCTGGTGGTCGGCGAGAGGATTGGAAACTTTGGCTTGCCGAAACCAGTGCCAAAGCGCTGCTGTGGGGCTAGCATGCAGGGAAGATCATCTGGCTTGTGATCCAAGATGGCAAGTGCACGTCGCTCATCAGCTGGCACCTTGGTGCTGAAGAGTGCCAGGGGCAGCATCTCAGGAGTCAGGTACCAGAGGTGCCTCTGCAGTGCTTTCATGGCTGATGTTGCAATGCCCTCATCAAAAGACTTGTAAGTGTGCAGTTTGTGGTAGAGTGTGAGGTCATTCCATGCAGCATCTACGGCCGTGTCACAGGTCAGCCACCATGTTGCGTAGATGTGCGTAATGAAGTTGGCAAACGTCCGAATCTTCTGCACCTGCTGCCGTGTGGTGGTGGTGCCCTGGGGAAGCAAGGTGATATGCCGCTCCAGCATAGCCCACTTGAGAGTGTAGAGTAACTTGGCCATCCAGCGTGCCTTGTGCAGCGCTCCCGGTCTTTGGAAGTTTACTGGTCTGTGCTGCATCATCTGCACCCAGATAGACAAGACACAGCTGCACAAACTCATGGTAGTCGCCTCGCTTGTAGTCTATCAATGCCGCAGCACAAGCAGTGAGTTCAGCACGTAACCTGCCCAGGAACAATTGTTCGGCGTTGGCAGTAATGTAGCAGGACAATGGGTCACTGTATTTCTGCGGCAGTCCTGCAGATGCCTAAACAAGGTAACCTCTGGTGAGCGTGAGGACTCCACCTTGAGGCCAGTGAAAATGTGGCTGAGGATCACCTCACCAATGTGATGCTGGCACCGGGCCAGAGCAGTGGTCTACCAAGTGAGAGCTGGATGGCAATGCAGGCTGCTGTGAGATTGCCTGTGTTTGATGCAGTGTTGTCAAATGCCATGTTGACAATCTGGTCGGCACAGCACCACTCCTGCAGTAGCTTACATGTCAGCCTGGCAATGATCTCTACACACGCCTCGTCTTTACCCTTTGTATATGCTGGCACGCCAAGCAATTTCAGCTGCTCTGCATCTCCAACCACCACTGTCAAACGCTCCTCCAACTGGCACACATTGCTGAGCGAGGGTGTCAACTTGCCGTCCCAGTGCAGGGTGAACTACACATAGGAGGTGGTGCCCACTGCTTGTGGTGTTCTTTATTGACAGCCTCCAGCACTTTGCGCTGTGATCGATCTACTGTTGTGTATGATGCTGAAATCATTTCACAATTACTGCCCGACTCGACCGTGTAGCCAGTGACACGAGTCTCGGCCCGGCTGAGGATGTCGGATGGAATGAAGGCTGTGGTGCCAGTCTTTTGGATGGTGTGTCTTCCTCAGCTGGTAGAGTTGGCATTGCTGTTGTATCGATATCCTCATCAATTGCACTCTCCAACATTGCCATGCTGGATGTCACTGTCATTTCCTGCTGTTCCTTGGTAAAGCGTGCCTGGCGGGCTGCTGCCCCAGCATCACGATTCTGCCGCCGCTTGACCTTGGATTTCAGCTTGGCATCAAATGATTCATGCTGGCCAGGAAGCAATGTCCTCTGGATTGCGGATCTGCTCCTCCGCGTTTGGAGACCAAAGTGGGAATGTGGCATCCAATTTACGCTCCATTGCATCTACCTGTCGAGCTGTAGCCTTACTGGAGCGCCTGGCCTGTGGAATGCGACGCAGCTTATTGTTGTCGTCAACAAGTGCCACCATATTCTTGCACGCAGCCCGATCGCTCATCATTGGGATATTGGCGTTGGTGTAAAATGGCCGCAACTGCTCCAGGACGACCTTGGCTGCCATGAACCGTGACAAGGCTGCATTGAAACCGCGTCGCTTGTCATGCGTGTGTGTTAGAAAAGGTATTGTACTCAATAAATATACCAAAGTAGCCTACAACTCATGGCAATCCTTAACAGTACACCAACAGTCTTTTTGCCTCACAGCATGTGATTCATTAGGATTAGCAAGCATTGTCCTTGATTGTGCCAGGTTAACATTCCATGTTGAAATGGAAGCTAGAGTGCATTATGCACATTATGCATGTGTTGGTGATGACACCAATATTAAATTAGATAAAAGTAGATAAAAATAAAAATAAATAAAAAATAAGGGAAAAACATGCATATGTATGCTGGTTACAATTTACAATTTAGGCATTTAGCAGACACTCTTAATCCAGAGCGAACACCTTGATCATGACCGTTGGACCTGTAAATCACCATATATTGAAAAAATATTTTGCATATGTTCTAACAACATGAAGTGGCACCTTTTAGCAAAAGAACAGATCAGGAGGTTAAAATTGCAAATGTTGATGCACCCTAACGTGCGTGCGTGCGTGTGTGTGTGTGCTGCTGTACTACCTAAATACACTAATACAGTAACTCATTTTTAGGGGTTAGGGCATTGCAAAAAAATAAAAAATAAAGGTAAAAAAGATTCCTTCCCGACGTATCGCCCCCCTCTGGGGGTCAAATTCAAACTACGCCCATGGTGTGCAATCATGTGTGTAAATGCAGGGTCTGCATACAGTCCATGTTCATATACTGTGAACCTAGAGACTGACGTTAAGTTGAAAGCGACGATGCGATTATAATTGATTAAACGCTGCCTTGTCGTTTTGTCTTCTCTCGCCCATGCTAATGGAATTCATTTACAAAGAGTGCACTTCATAAAGCATCCCTCAGACAACGGGATCATTAAGAGAGCAGGATGTGTGCTTTAGCTGATGTGTGTTTTTGTGAGAGAGAGAGAGAGAGAGCGTTTGCATCTGTAATCTAAGAACCATTCCTTGGGTATAGGGTGGGTGGGCCGGGGTTCAAAAAGTAAAGCATGGTTTTGACTTCCACTTGACATGTCCATTCGTATATGCCATATTTCATTCCAACTGATATCAGTTGAGTTAATGTTGGTAATACAATACAGCTCTCTCATTTCCCTGCTGTAATCTTGCTTGACTCCATATTTGTGTTCACATAAATGAGTTACGGCTTTTTAAACGAATTACCGGGGCCTTTTTTTTTTTTTTTCAGTAAACTGATGACCAAGTGCTTTGAAACATAATGCTCCAGGCCTAATTGTGTTTCTGGGCAACTTAAGCAATTTAGGCCTGACGTCGAGATTTAAAAAATGTCTTCAAAATCCTGACAGTTTTCTGAAAAACTGAAAAAAAAAATCTGTATCAGTGGTGCTCAATATTTCATGTCAAGGACCCCAACGATTATATGTAATATGCCTCCGCCCCTCCATCTGAAAATATGTTGTTCCAGGGACCTCCCCAGAACCAAAGATTTGAGTTAAAATGTTCACTCTGTAATAATATATATTCAAAGATTTGAGGCACATTTTCACGATTTTTCAAAAATAGCAGATCTACAAGTTCATAGCGCGGCACTCTGTGCCGCGCTATGAGCTTGTAGATCTGCTATTTTTCAATAGCTAAAGTACAACATAATGCTTTAAAACACCAAAAGGGGTTCCCGCCCAAAATGGGTTAAGCCTGTGTTGGTGGATATTAGCATTATGTTGCTATACTCCAATGTCAGATACGGCAGGGAGGAGGAGGAGGCTCAGAAGCTGATCACGTCTCAAATGACATGAACCATATTAAAACCAAGCCAAGACAGACATTGCTTATTATAGTGTGGTGTAATTACCATGACCCTCAACTCCTACACAGACTCTTTTCAACGTTAATCTTTTTTTTTTAACTAACTTTGTAGAGCGTTGGTTCTGAAAGTGGGGTCTGGGGACCCCCAGGGGGTCCTTGGAGGGGTTCCAGATGGTCCCCAGCAAAGGTAGTTAACGCATCACAATCATTTTAATATAACCGATTTATCCATTTATAATGTCGACTATTCAAAAATAGATCTACAAGCTCACAGCACGTTACTTTGTGCCGCGCTGCGAGCTTGTACATCTGCTATTTTTAAATTATTCAAAAAATGTCAAAAATGTTTGGAAATGTTTTAATAATTTTGGGATTTTTCTTTTTAAACATAATTATTCTCTTCTGGGGCTCCCTGGCAAAAAACCTTTTCAGATCGGGGTCAGCGGCCAAATATATACAGGTTACAGGTATATAGAAAAAAGATGGAGAACTAGGCTATTGTATAGAGAACGAAAGGTGAGAAGTGTGCGTTGATCCTGTGTAGTGCTTTCCTCTTTCAATATTTTTATTGGTTTTTCAGAACATTATGAACATACATTACATTACAAAGACATACAAAAAAAAGAAAAGAAAAAAAGACAGATAGACAGACAGACAGACAGACAGACAGACAGACAGACATAATCAACAACATGCCAGCTAATAGTAATCCAGAAAAAGTAGCAGTCACGTATACTCCCATCATACAGTTTAACTTATTCTCATACAGTTGTCACACCCATACATATTACTCTTTTCCATTCTTCTTTTAAAAATCTTGCAATAGGTGACCAATCTCTAACAAAGTCAGTAAGATTGCCTCTTAATACATATGATAACCTCTCCATTGGCAGTATCGACATGAGTTTTCCGTACCATAATTTTATGTCAGGGGGATCCTCATCTAACCATTTTTGTAAAATTGTAAGCCGTGCAACATATAGGGCTATTCGTGTAAAATGTATCTATACCTTAAGTATAGTGCTTTCCAATGTGGGCTCCATTACATTCCCCCATTCACACTGATAGCTTTACAATTATTTGAAGTTAAACCCAACTTGGCTGGAGTGAAATGATATAGGAGGAAAAAACTATAATGTTTATTCCATGAGAACCAGAACCAGAACATACAGGAATATTTACACACATCATTTGTTATCAGGAATTCAGAAGCTCTCCTTCCATGGCGGTTCCATCAGGTCAGACACCACAGTCAGCTGGTATAGCTGACCAGCTGGTAGGTGGTGGCAGGCACGGCTAGAGCCCCTGACCAGCTGGTAGGTGGTGGCAGGCACGGCTAGAGCCCCTGACCAGCTGGTAGGTGGTGGCAGGCACGGCTAGAGCCCCTGACCAGCTGGTAGGTGGTGGCAGGCACGGCTAGAGCCCCTGACCAGCTGGTAGGTGGTGGCAGGCACGGCTAGAGCCCCTGACCAGCATAGGTGGTGGCAGGCACGGCTAGAGCCCCTGACCAGCTGGTAGGTGGTGGCAGGCACGGCTAGAGCCCCTGACCAGCATAGGTGGTGGCAGGCACCCTGGCCTGCACAGACTAGAGCCCCTGCCCTGCCACAGGCTAGAGCCCCTGGCCTGCACAGACTAGAGCCCCAGACCAGCATAGGTGGTGGCAGGCACGTGCACAGGCTAGAGCCCCTGACCAGCATAGGTGGTGGCAGGCACGGCTAGAGCCCCTGCCCTGGAGCCCCTGCCCTGCACAGACTAGAGCCCCTGGCCCCCTGCCCTACACAGGCTAGAGCCCCTGCCCTGCACAGACTAGAGCCCCTGCCCTGCACAGACTAGAGCCCCTGCCCTGCACAGACTAGAGCCCCTGCCCTGCACAGATTAGAGCCCCTGCCCTGCACAGGCTAGAGCCCCTGCCCTGCACAGACTAGAGCCCCTGCCCTGCACAGGCTATAGAGCCTCTGCCCTGGAGCCCCTGCCCTGGGGCAGAGCCCCTGCCCTGCACAAGCTAGAGCCCCTGCCCTGCACAGACTAGAGCCCCTGCCCTGCACAGACTAGAGCCCCTGCCCTGGAGCCCCTGTCCTGGGGCAGAGCCCCTGCCCTGCACAAGCTAGAGCCCCTGCCCTGCACAGACTAGAGCCCCTGCCCTGCCACAGGCTAGAGCCCCTGGCCTGCACAGGCTAGAGCCCCTGCCCTGCCACAGGCTAGAGCCCCTGGCCTGCACAAGCTAGAGCCCCTGCCCTGCCACAGGCTAGAGCCCCTGCCCTGCCACAGGCTAGAGCCCCTGCCCTGCACAGACTAGAGCCCCTGCCCTGCCACAGGCTAGAGCCCCTGGCCTGCACAGGCTAGAGCCCCTGGCCTGCACAGGCTAGAGCCCCTGGCCTGCACAGGCTAGAGCCCCTGCCCTGCCACAGGCTAGAGCCCCTGGCCTGCACAGGCTAGAGCCCCTGACCAGCATATGTGGTGGCTGGCACGGCTAGAGCCCTTGCCCTGGAGCCCCTGCCCTGGGGCAGAGCCCCTGCCCTGCACAAGCTAGAGCCCCTGCACAGACTAGAGCCCCTGGCCTGCACAGGCTAGAGCCCCTGCCCTGCCACAGGCTAGAGCCCCTGGCCTGCACAGGCTAGAGCCCCTGCCCTGCCCTTTTGCCTGTTGGTAAAAAGTGCCATCATGAAGCTCAGCCGGATCTCTTAATTGATCCCTTTGAACATCACCCCCCCCCCCCCCCCCCCCCCCTCATCCATGTTCATATTCCAGTTCCTTTTACATCCTTGTCATCCGGCTGGTCTGATCTTTATATTTATTCAAATGTCACTCCCTTAGCAAAAAGCCAGCATTGATCGTGTTATGCGATATGATATATTATAGCTTTCGCTTCTGTGGTTTATCGAACACACTGAAGAAGACCTCCTATAGGTCGAAACGTTGGATTCTTGTCAATAAATATACAGCATCGTGGCTACGTGTGTGCGGCCTTTTTCTCATTTTTACTTATCGAACACACAGGTCTGCACTGAGCTCTGCACCTTCATGGGTCCAACCAGAACTCTGCACTGAGCTCTGCACCTTCATGGGTCCAACCAGTTCTCCATATTTATGCTCGACAATCCCACTGGACGCCTGGCCATGGACACACACAACACACGCGCAAGCACACACGCACGCACGCACGTACGCACGCACGCACGCACACACGCACGCACGCACGCACGCACGCACGCACGCAGACAAGTGCAAGTATGTTTGAATATTGAGTTATTCTGTGAGAGAATACGATTATTCCTGTATCGCACGGTTCACTGGCTTCATTTAACTTTTACTCACGCACCATTGAGTGAAATTAGCTTTGCTTTTAGCCAAAGCAACATGATCAATTCTCCCTGAATGAGAGGCCCCTTCCCGGGGAAGTCAATACGAGGCATTGTATTACATGCTGGCAATGATGAGGAGAGCAGTCCGAGGGGATCACATACTGACCAAAATGCTGCATAATGTACACACAGTAAGAATCCTCAGCATTACTCTATCCATTTCTACACTCAGAGAGCGTACAAATGGAACGAAATGGATCCTTACGGGTCCATTTGGTTCCATTTGGGCACGCTCTGAGTTAAATGAACGCAGAGGTTTTTTAAACCAGAGGCTCGGATTGAAATCTGCAGTGTAATATGTCTGTGGATGCTGTGAGAAAATAACAGCCCCAAATTCTCCAGAGTGGAAACGGAGGATTCGGAGATCAGACGGGATAAGCCACTTCAGAACTTTCCATTTCAGCGCATGAGAGATCTCACAATCTCTCCCAAGTCATGTTGTTTTGGCACACTATCCTCTTCCCCCCATTTGATCTCTTCCAGTGATACATTAAGTACACAGCTCGACTAGTGTTGGAACTAAAGTTTCATCTTGTTGCAAACAAAAGCTTATTTAAATCCCTAATTATTCAGTTGGCCTAGCAGCTTGGTGATCAGTGAAAATGAGAGTGGATTGGTGGGGTTTATTCGAGACCCGCAATGTGAAATTATTAAATTATACAGCCAGTGTCAACTCAAACGTGCATTAGCTGGGTTCTGCATGGCACTAATTGGAACAAGAAATAAAGTACACATCTTGTAAAAAAAAATACACAGTCTGGCATTTTACATGGCTGATACATCTCGCTCGTACAGTGAGCAAACCCCCCTAATGATTCTAAATACATTATTGTCACTGTCGAGCAGAAACCTTGTATCTCCATATATTTTTGAGGGGAGATAGCCCCTCCTATGTCCAGCTTTTTGTGTGTGTTGTGTAACCCAAATGGACAATTTTGAGTGTTTGTGTAAACACAAACATTGCGTAACACAAACATTGATGATGAAGGTGAGGACGCAAATTGTGATTGGCCGGAATGAGATGATGTATGATGATGTACGAAGATAAATGCGCCCCTCACTTCACACGGGTGGGATTTTATTGTGGGTGGGATTATTGAAAACCTCTCGGCTGTCAGCCAACGCACACGGTATCTTCAACGATCTCAAATCCTACAGGACCCAAGCAAAACACAAGATACAGGACACAGCACATAGGACACAGGACTCAAGACACCACACTCAAGACAGGGGCTGATGTCACGTGATGTCACGATGACCTGGGGGCTTGTCTGGGGTGAGTGACGGGGAAAGTGGGTTAGGTGACGGGGAAAGTGGGTTAGGTGACAAAATCGCAAGTAGGATTTGAGGTCACTGAAGATACCGTGTGCGTTGGTTGAAAGCCGAGAGGTTGCTTTTATCCTGTTTAGTCTGTTGTCAGAGTGATATGTCATTATCCCCATATAAGGAGATCCACATAAGTGGATCCGTCAACAAAACAGATGCGTGCACGCAACCTCGCCCTAGGTTTACCAGGTCTACTGGTATAGCATATCTACGAGCTCACGTGTCACATTGTGATGTGTTGTGGAAATGTGTCATTGCGTCACTGGGGCACCATTATTTATAATGGTTTTCTGTCATGGTCTGTCTCTGCTTGTCAGCCACGGCCTAGCCTGGAACTTACCTATGCTTTTTATGGCATAGGCAGCTCCCGGGCAGGATCCGCCGGCAGAAACTATGCGCAGCTGCTAGACATGAGACTAATTAATTAGAGCGACAGAGAGTGAGAGGAGTGTGTGTGTGTGTGTATATGTGTGCGTGTGTGTGTCAATTTAACAAAGGTGCAGACGATCAGAAATCAGCAGAGAGTGAGTGATGTTTGTGCTACTCTATGCCGAATTTAAGTGGACTTGGACCCAGACTTTATTTTTCTCCCTGGAAATAAAAACGTCTGGGTTTCCGAGGCTAGCCACGGCCACACTCTCACATGCCTTCTCTAGTCCTAGTTACTCACCTGTCCCCACCCCCTCATCAGCCCAGCAGTTCCTTGCCCATTTACAAACCTGCGATCACTTCCCCAATCAACCTGCTCCCTTTAGAACTGGACTCATTCCACACACACACTGCCAGAACATATGTCCTAGTTACTCACCTGTCCCCACCCCCTCATCAGCCCAGCAGTTCCTTGCCCATTTATACAAACCTGCTATCACTTCCCCAATTAACCTGCTCCCTTTAAAACTGGACTCATTCCACACACACACACACATGTACTGCCAGAACATTCTTTGTGTTTTCCCTGATGTTCCTTGTAGTCTCTGAGTCTTGTCTCTGTCTCTGATTCTTCGTCGTGCCTAGAGAGGTTTGCATCTTGGACTTACTGCTTTGTGGTTATTGTAAGTTTTGGACATTCTGTTGACCTTTGGGCATTAGTACTTTTGAACAGTTTGCATTTTCTTTCTAAAGAGTTTGTTTTTTGGACTTCCTGTTTTTTGCTGTTTGCTTTGCTACTCTTTGTTGTAAGCTTTACTTTTGTTTAATAAATAAGTTAATTTGAACTTTCCTGCTTGTGGCTCCTGCATTTGGGTTCTATCTTCTGCCTACCGTGACAGTTTTCTGTCAATGTCCTACTTTGTTGTTCAAAAGTTATGGGGAATATTTATTTTTAGTCAATAATCAAAATATCTGTCATTTATCATTTCTGATTGGGTGGTTATTGGGCAGCATTTTTAGAGACATTTAGACTAACCTGAACACCGTTTAACATCAGTGCTGTTAACCAGGGTGCTGTTGGTCAAAGAAGGAGAAAATAGATAGATGGATAGATAAACTGATATGATGACAGCATAGTTTTCTATTCATTGTGTGGGTACATTATTCCAGTTGTGAGCTTATCAGCTATCTGTTGAAAGTGAGCCCGGATGGTTCGTTCAACCGTCTGGCACCTAGGCTGCTGAGCCAGCCTGACAGGAACCCCTTTTGGTGTTTTAAGCATTATGTTATACTTTAGCTATTGAAAAATAGCAGATCAACAAGCTCATAGCGCGCCACAGAGTGGCACGCTAAATGCGGCACAAATCTTTGAATATATATTCTTTCAGAAGACTTTTTTTTTTTTTTTTTTATTTCGATGTCGGGCCTAAATGGGATAAACTAGAACTTTGTGGCCCTTTGGCCCGCTCACTTCTAGTGTCGCATAAGGGAGTTGCAGGATTTCACAGCCTCCACTTCCTGTTTCAGCTTTGTTTTAAAACCCTTTTATTCTGCCCTTCACATGTAGTAGCGGATGGCTGCACATCGTAGATACACGCACACCCAGGGTAAATAGTATGTGTACTGTACTGTAGTTATGTAACAGGGTATCTGCATGTTTAGGCAAGTCAGATTTAACTTTTGAAAGACCTAATAGTGTGCGCTTGTAGATCTGTGTGGCAAGCGATTATTCAAGTAGTTGGCAACTAATCGCTGGTGTTTTTTGCTATACATCGTGGGTTTTTTCACTTAACCATAGTTTTTCAAGTGTAAACTAAGCTAAAGAGGAGTGAGCCACCTCTCTTCCCTTACAATCTGCTAGTTGCACATGCAGAGTCACGACTACAAACTAAAGCAAAATATGAGAAAACAATGGTGGCGCCCTATGCGTATACAACTATGTCTGTATACGTTAGCCGGATCCAGCCCAAAGACCCCGCCCACTCTGAGTGGACTGCGTCTCTTGTTGCACTGTGAACCTATAATTTCTTCGGTACAAACATGTATTATCCAATGAGAATCGGTGGTGGGGGTGGGTCTAACAAACAACCAATCAGTGCCGAGTCCCGTTTTCAGCGTCATCACGCAGCACAACACACAGAGGAAGGAGGGAAAAACAACACCAATGGCTACTGGTTGAGGGAAATTCTAATCCCCTCCCCCTTGAAATCGCTCAGACAGGAGACAATGTCAGACTGAAGCTTCAAGAAAGCTACAGTCTGATAATCAGGCTATGTATACGTAGGATGAAGAACAAAAATATGGGGTGGACTTCTTTTTTTTATTACCTAATTGAGTTTTAAAGAGTACTAGTTTAGACTGACAAATAGGCCTATATGTTGCTTTTCTTTAATGAAATGTATGTCAGAATAAGGCTAAAGGGACCATGGGTGTTTTTTTTGTCTTTTATTTCATCGTTAGTTGCCCTAACACACACACTCGTATACACACAGCGACATGGCCATGGGGAAGGAGTCGCACATTATGTCTGTTACATGTGGAATACACTTTCGTCGTGCAGATGTGGACAAAGTGTGCGCTGTGCACATAGTAATGCGCACAGTTAGCGCGTCCGTGCAACATGTTGCATGGCGCGCACATACACGCACAACAGTGCAGCTAGGGTGCAATGGTGAGTTATTGGATGCAATTGCACAGGCATGCATGCAACTTGTGACAGAATGTTTACCTGTTTCTGTGTCTGTAGCGCAAGTGAGACGCTTACCCTTGTGACCTTGTCATCGCGGCTCCTAGAAAGTGATGGTCATTTTCTTCGTGGCATGATAGTTTGTTGTAGGGAGTAATGTCGGGGGTTTTCCCGGCGACTTGTTGCTGGTTGTGCGAGGCATGGGTCCTTGGTGTAGTCACCAGGCACTACGTGGTTTTTGTCGATGCGTACTGCGTTAGTGGTGGAGTGTCTGGCACTGTATGGTATGGTATGGTATGGTATGGTATGGCATGGCATGGTGTTGCGCAAGAATGTGGTTTTCATTAAAATGGGAAGTGTACAAAATATGACAGTAGCATGGAAGCAAGGTAGTGCATTGTGTCGAGACAGGAATGCAGTAGGTGTTGTGCATGGGGAGATGTGTGCAAACAGAGTGTTTTGGTAAGAGAAGGCGGTCAAAGGTGGACGGATAAACGGGTGCGCGGCAGCGCGTGCCTTTCAATAAGTGTAGCAAGATATTTAACCAATATATTAAAAAGAGACAATGAATAAATAACAACTTCATTGGCTCTATTGGAACACACATTATTTTCCGCATTTCCTGAAAAGTTACCGTTTTCTGCCTGACAGAAATGACATTGTCATGTCCAAAATGTACTTTTCAGGATTCAAATGAAATACAAAAAGCAAAAGTGTAGTAATAGATCTGTGTTTCTAGTCGCGTTTCAAGGTTGTGTGTCTGCTACTTTCGATGCTATTGCATGACACCGTATAGTAGGGCATTAAGCAACTAGTCGACTAGTAAATCCACTAGCTGACCTTGTTGGTACTAGTTGACTAGTGGACTACTAGTACCACTAGTTGAAGAAAAAAAATATATATATATTCTTTTGTTTATTTTTTTCCCGATTTTGTAGGCCACAAGATCAGGTAGATTATAGTTATAGTCACCAATGTACACAGTTTTTAAATGTACAAATATTTATTTCCAAAAAGAGAAAAATAGGTAGTTAAACAACTAGTCGACTAGTAAACTAGGCAACTAGTCAACTAGTAAAAATGACTAGAAGTGAATGCACTACCGTCTAGTGTAATCAAGTAGTAGGACAGGAAAAAAAGAACAAACGGAGATGAGAGGTATCTGCCCGACAACAGCGATATGTGACTAAATTTGACTGAGGGACTGCCATTGGATTTTTTTGAATTTTCGTTTTTTCATGTCATATGAAAGCAGGGAATCATAGCTTCAAATTGACATATTGGTTCAGTTTGGCCCACCAGTTTTGAGATATGGCTCATAGAGTTATGTCTTGCAGAAAACAGCAAGTTGAGAAAACAGGCTAGGAAATGGGTAGCTGATATATTGCACTTTTACCTTAGCGCTAGGTATACTCTTGGTTGCTTGTTTTTGCAGAAAATGCACTAAAGACTTCTGGTGATTAGTAGTTTTTGTTCCCTACCTATGTTGAATACACTTATTGTAAGTCGCTTTGGATAAAAGCGTCTGCTAAATGACTGTAATGTAATGTAATGTAATGTTGAAAGGTTCACTTCTGTGGTCTCTAACATTACACCTAGCTACATGTTTAAGCATTTATTTCATATTTACATGTCGATTTCAGCTCTGACACTTATTTCAGACATGCTCTAGTATGTGAAGAGTCTGCCTGTGCTATTAACTCATTTTGGGAAAAAATATAAAAAAAACGTTTTTCTCTGGTGAAAAGCTGTAATTTGCGCGATGGCAGTCTCTCAGTCAAATCTGGTCACATATGCTGAGAAGCGAGTAAGGCAATCACAGACAGCCAGGGTGACTATTTCTGCACCACTTACAGCGGAGGAAAATGAACCCATTAGAAGCTTTTCATGCACACTCTCTCCCACACACTTCATCCTTTGCTAGAGAGAGCGACTCTAACCACTTCTGACACACGGGACAGACTATACCGCTGAGGGTATAGTGCTGTGCGACACAATGCTGAAAACACTTGAGTGTGTGAATCACTGTACAATATTGTACTCCTAACCCCACGGCCCCATTGTGGCGACCTCCACTTCTGTTTTTAATCGTATCATTTGTGTTTTAAAAAAAAGCTATTCAGTATTTAAGTCCGACGTCATTTTGTAGTGCTACGTTACGTCCGGGTCCAAGTGGCACCAGCTCCCGTCCGCATCTCATTGTAAATAGAATATCTAAACGCGTGAATCTTTTTACAATGACGTTATTTTTCAGAAAGGAAGCCATTGAGGGTTAAAATTGGTCTTAATGCTTCCAACTCGAGTAGAATTATGAATTATTTGTACAATTTGTCCATGACAAAAAAAATATATGATGTGGAGACAATAAAGACTATTATTATCATCATTATTGAAGGTGGTAACAGTCCATTTGCTCAGTAAAATATTTCGGGGGCATATTTAGAATGTTTGCAGGCTTGAGTATGTTGAATCTAGTTTGCATTAATGAGGATTTAGTTGACACAATGAAATAAAACGGCGATAGTATTCCGTGTGGGGCAGAAAGCCTGTCAGCCAGATTTGGGAGAGCAGCGCAGCTTTGTTGTTGCGAGGAAAGCGGTAAAATGAGACTTTCGTGGTTGTTTTCGTCTCAGATTTAGTCCGACGGAGCGTCACAGTATAACTCTATGGGGAGGGGACACAAAAGCGACACAAAAGTAGGACCCGGAAGTATCTCAGGAGGCGGCGCTGATCGTCACAGCTAAAATACTGAATAGTGGCTGGAGGACAAGAATCTTATTATAGTATTTTAGGTCATGTTGCTGTTGTAAATTCATTGTTTAACCTCACACTAACCGTCCCTATTCCAGTAGTCTCGCGTAGAGAACTATTCCACAATCTCCCGAATGCTATATGGAACTACACCTCCCGAAATCCGAGTAATCTGTTTGTAATTTCCGTTCCATCCATCCATCCATCCATCTTCAACTGCTTATCCGTAGTCGGGTCGCGGGGGCAATAGCTCCACCAGAGTGCTCCAGACTTCCCTCTCCAGAGCAACATTAGTGACTTCCTCCTGGGGGATTCCGAGACGTTCCAAGGCCAGTGAGTCGATGTGTTTCCTCCAACTGCGCCTTGGTCTGCCCCGGGGTCTCCTCCCAGTGGGACGTGCGTCGAGGACCTCCCTAGGGAGGCGCCCGAGAACCAGATGCCCGAACCACCTCAGCTGGCTCCTTTCCAGGCGGAGGAGCAGCGGTTCTACTCTGAGTCTCTCTCGTGTGACTGAACTTCTCACCCTATCTCTAAGGGAGATGCCAGCCACCCGTCGAAGAAAACTCTTTTCGGCCGCTTGTATTCGCGACCTTATTCTTTCGTTCATGACCCACACTTCATGACCATAGGTGAGAGTAGGAACACTTCATGACCATAGGTGAGAGTAGGAACACTTCATGACCATAGGTGAGAGTAGGAACACTTCATGACCATAGGTGAGAGTAGGAACACTTCATGACCATAGGTGAGAGCAGGAACACTTCATGACCATAGGTGAGAGTAGGAACACTTCATGACCATAGGTGAGAGTAGGAACACTTCATGACCATAGGTGAGTGCAGGAACACTTCATGACCATAGGTGAGAGTAGGAACACTTCATGACCATAGGTGAGAGTAGGAACACTTCATGACCATAGGTGAGAGTAGGAACACTTCATGACCATAGGTGAGAGTAGGAACACTTTATGACCATAGGTGAGAGTAGGAACACTTCATGACCATAGGTGAGAGTAGGAACACTTCATGACCATAGGTGAGAGTAGGAACACTTTATGACCATAGGTGAGAGTAGGAACACTTCATGACCATAGGTGAGAGTAGGAACACTTCATGACCATAGGTGAGAGTAGGAACACTTCATGACCATAGGTGAGAGTAGGAACACTTCATGACCATAGGTGAGAGTAGGAACACGTTATGACCATATGTGAGAGTAGGAACACGTTATGACCATATGTGAGAGTAGGAACACTTCATGACCATAGGTGAGAGTAGGAACACTTCATGACCATAGGTGAGAGTAGGAACACTTCATGACCATAGGTGAGAGTAGGAACACTTTATGACCATAGGTGAGAGTAGGAACACTTCATGACCATAGGTGAGAGTAGGAACACTTCATGACCATAGGTGAGAGTAGGAACACTTCATGACCATAGGTGAGAGTAGGAACACTTCATGACCATAGGTGAGAGTAGGAACACTTCATGACCATAGGTGAGAGTAGGAACACTTCATGACCATAGGTGAGAGTAGGAACACTTCATGACCATAGGTGAGAGTAGGAACACTTCATGACCATAGGTGAGAGTAGGAACACTTCATGACCATAGGTGAGAGTAGGAACACTTCATGACCATAGGTGAGAGTAGGAACACTTCATGACCATAGGTGAGAGTAGGAACACTTCATGACCATAGGTGAGAGTAGGAACACTTCATGACCATAGGTGAGAGTAGGAACACTTCATGACCATAGGTGAGAGTAGGAACACTTCATGACCATAGGTGAGAGCAGGAACGAAGATTGCTCGGTAGACGGAGAGCTTTGCCTTCTGGCTCAACTCTCTTTCCGTTCACGAAAATATATTTAAAAATATCTTTAGATCTTGTTTTTTCATTTCCATTTCTGCTGGCAAGCAAGCTACTGTATATTATGCGGTCGTTTTGATTAATATTAGGAAATATTTGCGTGACTGTAAAGACGAAACTTCTGCTTTATCACTTGCTCATGGAAAGAGCTTCCGTGCTCTGTACGACATGCCTGTCGGGGGGGGGGGGGGGGGGGGTGCTCAAGCATGTTGAGAACCACTGTACAACATGCATGTCAGCACAGTCAGGTAGAAACCTTGTATCACCATATTTCAATTGTTATGTTTTTTTTTCATCACTCAATGCCTTACTTATTATTTCTGTAAGTTGTCATTCCGCGTCCTGAAAAGTAACGGTTTTGGACGTACAAGGTTTCCACTCAACAGCGACGAATTCACCACCGTATGGAATCATTCAGCCGAAATTGATGCTGCTCGTTATCCCGACTGATTGGACACAAATTGTGACAATGACTTCCAATCGGCTGCAGAACTCTCTTAAATCCATCACTCATAATTAGCTCCTCACACACACTGTGAGTGTGAGATGTGATATGAGCAGATTTTACATTGATATGCTGGAGGCTATAGGCCTATGCGTGTTTTCTTGGACTTAAGTGAAGCTGCCATGTCCGGGTAGCTCATTCGGTAGAGCAGAGCACTCACCTTTTGATCCCGAGCACCGGCAGGACAACGTATAGCACGGCGTGTGGTATAAGTACTGGGAGCTGATGGTAGGTGTGGCGCTCCACCTCAGCAATCCATCTTCCAGGGGTCTAGCGCATTGTAACAGGGACAGACTCCATCTCCCAGGGGTCTAGCGCATTGTAACAGGGACAGACTCCATCTCCCAGGGGTCTAGCGCATTGTAACAGGGACAGACTCCACCTCCCAGGGGTCTAGCGCATTGTAACAGGGACAGACTCCACCTCCCAGGGGTCTAGCGCATTGTAACGGGGACAGACTCCATCTCCCAGGGGTCTAGCGCATTGTAACGGGGACAGACTCCATCTCCCAGGGGTCTAGCGCATTGTAACGGGGACAGACTCCATCTCCCAGGGGTCTAGCGCATTGTAACGGGGACAGACTCCACCTCCCAGGGGTCTAGCGCATTGTAACGGGGACAGACTCCATCTCCCAGGGGTCTAGCGCATTGTAACGGGGACATACTCCATCTCCCAGGAGTCTAGCGCATTGTAACGGGGACAGACTCCATCTCCCAGGGGTCTAGCGCATTGTAACGGGGACAGACTCCATCTCCCAGGAGTCTAGCGCATTGTAACGGGGACAGACTCCATCTAGCGCATTGTAACTGGGACAGACTCCATCTCCCAGGGGTCTAGCGCATTGTAACGGGGACAGACTCCACCTCCCGGGGGTCTAGCGCATTGTAACGGGGACAGACTCCATCTCCCAGGGGTCTAGCGCATTGTAACGGGGACAGACTCCATCTCCCAGGGGTCTAGCGCATTGTAACAGGGACAGACTCCACCTCCCAGGGGTCTAGCGCATTGTAATGGGGACAGACTCCATCTCACAGGGGTCTAGCGCATTGTAACGGGGACAGACTCCATCTCCCAGGAGTCTAGCGCATTGTAACGGGGACAGACTCCATCTCCCAGGGGTCTAGCGCATTGTAACGGGGACAGACTCTATCTCCCAGGGGTATAGCGCATTGTAACGGGGACAGACTCCATCTCCCAGGGGTCTAGGGCATTGTTACGGGGACAGACTCCAACTCCCAGGGGTCTAGTGCATTGTAACGGGGACAGACTCCATCTCCCAGGGGTCTAGCGCATTGTAACGGGGACATACTCCACCTCCCAGGGGTCTAGCGCATTGTAACGGGGACAGACTCCATCTCCCAGGGGTCTAGCGCATTGTAACGGGGACAGACTCCATCTCCCAGGGGTCTAGCGCATTGTAACGGGGACAGACTCCACCTCCCAGGGGTCTAGCGCATTGTAACGGGGACATACTCCATCTCCCAGGGGTCTAGCGCATTGTAACGGGGACAGACTCCACCTCCCAGGGGTCTAGCGCATTGTAACAGGGACAGACTCCACCTCCCAGGGGTCTAGCGCATTGTAACGGGGACAGACTCCACCTCCCAGGGGTCTAGCGCATTGTAACGGGGACAGACTCCATCTCCCAGGGGTCTAGCGCATTGTAACGGGGACAGACTCCACCTCCCAGTCCCAGGGGTCTAGGGCATTGTAACGGGGACAGACTCCACCTCCCAGGGGTCTAGCGCATTGTAACAGGGACAGACTCCATCTCCCAGGGGTCTAGCGCATTGTAACGGGGACAGACTCCACCTCCCAGGGGTCTAGCGCATTGTAACGGGGACAGACTCCATCTCCCAGGGGTCTAGCGCAGTGTAACGGGGACAGACTCCACCTCCCAGGGGTCTAGCGCATTGTAACGGGGACAGACTCCATCTCCCAGGGGTCTAGCGCAGTGTAACGGGGACATACTCCACCTCCCAGGGGTCTAGCGCATTGTAACGGGGACAGACTCCATCTCCCAGGGGTCTAGCGCATTGTAACGGGGACAGACTCCACCTCCCAGGGGTGTAGCGCATTGTAACGGGGACAGACTCCATCTCCCAGGGGTCTAGCGCATTGTAACGGGGACAGACTCCATCTCCCAGGGGTCTAGCGCAGTGTAACGGGGACAGACTCCACCTCCCAGGGGTCTAGCGCATTGTAACGGGGACAGACTCCATCTCCCAGGGGTCTAGCGCATTGTAACGGGGACAGACTCCACCTCCCAGGGGTCTAGCACATTGTAACGGGGACAGACTCCATCTCCCAGGGGTCTAGCGCATTGTAACGGGGACAGACTCCACCTCCCAGGCGTCTAGCACATTGTAACGGGGACAGACTCCATCTCCCAGGGGTCTAGCGCATTGTAACGGAGACAGACTCCACCTCCCAGGGGTCTAGCGCATTGTAACGGGGACAGACTCCACCTCCCAGGGGTCTAGCGCATTGTAACGGGGACAGACTCCATCTCCCAGGGGTCTAGCGCATTGTAACAGGGACAGACTCCACCTCCCAGGGGTCTAGCGCATTGTAACGCGGACAGACTCCACCTCCCAGGGGTCTAGCACATTGTAACGGGGACAGACTCCATCTCCCAGGGGTCTAGCGCATTGTAACGGGGACAGACTCCACCTCCCAGGGGTCTAGCACATTGTAACGGGGACAGACTCCATCTCCCAGGGGTCTAGCGCATTGTAACGGAGACAGACTCCACCTCCCAGGGGTCTAGCGCATTGTAACGGGGACAGACTCCACCTCCCAGGGGTCTAGCGCATTGTAACGGGGACAGACTCCATCTCCCAGGGGTCTAGCGCATTGTAACAGGGACAGACTCCACCTCCCAGGGGTCTAGCGCATTGTAACGCGGACAGACTCCACCTCCCAGGGGTCTAGCGCATTGTAACGGGGACAGACTCCACCTCCCAGGGGTCTAGCGCATTGTAACGGGGACAGACTCCATCTCCCAGGGGTCTAGCGCATTGTAACGGGGACAGACTCCATCTCCCAGGGGTCTAGCGCATTGTAACGGGGACAGACTCCACCTCCCAGGGGTCTAGCGCATTGTAACGCGGACAGACTCCACCTCCCAGGGGTCTAGCGCATTGTAACGGGGACAGACTCCATCTCCCATGGGTCTAGCGCATTGTAACGGAGACAGACTCCATCTCCCAGGGGTCTAGGGCATTGTTACGGGGACAGACTCCACCTCCCAGGGGTCTAGTGCATTGTAACGGGGACAGACTCCATCTCCCAGGGGTCTAGCGCATTGTAACAGGGACAGACTCCATCTCCCAGGGGTCTAGCGCATTGTAACGGGGACAGACTCCACCTCCCAGGGGTCTAGCGCATTGTAACGGGGACAGACTCCACCTCCCAGGGGTCTGGCGCATTGTAACGGGGACAGACTCCACCTCCCAGGGGTCTAGCGCATTGGAACGGGGACAGATCTGGCTGATACCGTCAATAAGCCTCTTCGACCTACTTACTTATGCTACTTATTTAAAGCTGCAAGATCAATGGAGTGAAAACGTATACATTCTTATTCTGAGATGTAGTGGAGTAGAAGTAAAAGTATCAATAAATGGAAGTACTCAAGTAACGTAATAATTACAGTAGTTGATGACAGTAAATGTACTTAGACCATTGTCTGTATGCCCCCAGTACTATGTGTAGGCTCACAGTTGAAGATGAAGCTGTGTCGTTGCGTACAGTAGCATTGTGAACCCTAGCTGTAACTCATTGTGGGATTACTACCTTTACACTTTGATGTGTTTTCAAAGAAACACTTGCAATTATGTTGCATGCAGGTCATTTCTTGAAAGAGCAGTTTGATCATCTGTAGTCTTTGTGATGCCGCTGGTGCTAAGGTAACATCCAATAAAATAAGGTTCTAAGGTAACATCCAATAAAATAAGATGTCACATTTCTAGATGCCATAAATAGGGAGAAGTAAAAGTTGTTTTGATTTTCTTTTGTTTCCTTTTTTTGTTTTGTTTTAGTCAGTTATTATGACATATTATGACCTAGAGAGAGATGACATAATACAAAGGATAAATCACAGAACAGTAATACAACTCGAGGCTAATTCAAGTGAAGCTAATTGATAACGTAATATCTCAAAATGTACTTTTTGTCCATTAAAAATGTGTCACACACAAATATTTGTTTATTTACAATAAAGTAGGCTATCACAATCGAAAACAGAATGTGTGGAAACAAAAACAAAAAACAGTGCTTAGACTGGTTCAGCAAAGTGATGGGAAAAGTCCAGTGCACCATCATGAACACCATCATGGTGTTCTGCTTAACCTTTTTTTAAATGATCAACAAATGGAAAGACTACAGTAAAAGTTAAAGTAGCTCAAACATGTCCTTAAATAAGTATAGTACCACAGGTTGGGATTGTAGCTGTCGATAAAAATGTCCTTAAATAAGTATAGTACAACAGGTTGGGATTGTAGCTGTCGATAAAAATGTCCTTAAATAAGTATAGTACAACAGGTTGGGATTGTAGCTGTCGATATCTGGCACTATATACGCACTGTCTCCAGCACCTCACAGGGTGAGAACAGATGGAACACAATTCAAATGGTTCAGGGAATATTGGAAATGCGCTGACCTGCACTAACTGGCACTGACCGGGCCCGAGCCGGGCAATACGCTGCATTGGAGTATATGTGCTGCTATATTTCAGGGTAGAGAGAGAGAGAGAGAGAGAGAGAGAGAGAGAGATAATAAATACAATATGTTGGTTAGATATCCTAACAGTCCGACAGGCATTAGTCCGACAACACCGTTGCTCCCGACATGCACGTGGCCGGTTACAACTAACCCGTTGCTCCCGACATGCACGTGGCCGGTTACAATTAACCCGTGGCTCCCGATAAGCAGACTCAAGGTTGTTTGACTGGACACCTGACTGTGCATTCCCACTGCATCATTTTCATTCTTGAACTCACATACTCATACATAACAAGAGCTGGATTGTAGTAAACTTTTTATTATAAATTATTTTATTATATTGGTTCCTATCTCAACGTACGTCCTTGTACAATATAGTTCCCCACGGCAACATGTAGCCAAGACACATATTAAAGACTGGATGCCAAACAATTTCCTTCAGTTGAACTATATGACCATATTCTTGTTCAGTTATTTTAATTGGCCCTTTATCCAACAATGGCAACAAGTCTCTTGCCAAAAACGTAGATGTTGATCCCAGCATATATTTTGAAAGCACATTAGCACACTTTTTCACTTGTTTTCATCACCTCAGGAATATTTCAAGGATCAGATACATTTTCAGTTTTTAAAGAAATGTAATATTCATGTTCATTTAATTGTACCAATGGTGTTTTAACAAGCCTTAAGCAAAAACAATTAATAGGCTTCACATTTTACTCAACACTGATGTTTGACTTTTATTTAAACCAGAAGATGATTTATAATTTACAATTTGGGCATTTAGCAGAAACTCTTACAAAGTGCGAGATCAGAATAAAAGGCACGGGCGCTGATCAACCTACAACAAGGTGAGCGGTGGCGCGGTCAGGGCGCTGATCAACCTACGACAAGGTGAGCGGTGGCGCGGCGCTGATCAACCTACAACAAGGTGAGCGGTGGCGCGGTCAGGGCGCTGATCAACCTACAACAAGGTGAGCGGTGGCGCGGTCAGGGCGCTGATCAACCTACGACAAGGTGAGCGGTGGCGCGGTCAGGGCGCTGATCAACCTACAACAAGGTGAGCGGTGGCGTGGTCAGGGCGCTGATCAACCTACAACAAGGTGAGCGGTGGCGCGGTCAGGGCGCTGATCAACCTACAACAAGGTGAGCGGTGGCGCGGTCAGGGCGCTGATCAACCTACAACAAGGTGAGCGGTGGCGCGGTCAGGGCGCTGATCAACCTACAACAAGGTGAGCGGTGGCGCGGGCGCTGAGCAACCTACAACAAGGTGAGCGGTGGCGCGGTCAGGGCGCTGATCAACCTACAACAAGGTGAGCGGTGGCGCGGTCAGGGCGCTGATCAACCTACAACAAGGTGAGCGGTGGCGTGGGGCGCTGATCAACCTACAACAAGGTGAGCGGTGGCGCGGGCGCTGATCAACCTACAACAAGGTGAGCGGTGGCACGGGCGCTGATCAACCTACAACAAGGTGAGCGGTGGCGCGGGCGCTGATCAACCTACAACAAGGTGAGCGGTGGCGCGGGCGCTGATCAACCTACAACAAGGTGAGCGGTGGCGCGGGCGCTGATCAACCTACAACAAGGTGAGCGGTGGCGCGGTCAGGGCGCTGATCAACCTACAACAAGGTGAGCGGTGGCGCGGGCGCTGATCAACCTACAACAAGGTGAGCGGTGGCGCGGTCAAGTAACCAGTAGCCAAAAAACAATGATGCTAATCCAAACACTGCGGGGGAGCTTTTGGTCCTTTTTAATGATATAAAACGGGATCACTGTAATCCATTTTTTGACAGCTCCCGTTGCTAGACAACGCCTTGTTCAAACTAAGCTCCCGGACATGTTTTGCGCTGCATGTGCGCAGCCGTTCACTTCCTTGTTTACGGGCCAACAATCTTCCTTGCTCTCTCTACGGTGCTGTCCGTGGTTTTGATCAGAACGCCAATGTTCTGTCCTAATCTCTGACTTAACCAAGCATCTCGTTTGGAATATTAACACTTCTAAAGAGAGATCAGACTTGACAGCACGAGGTAGTAATGGGACCTTTTGGGGAGGTAAGGCGGGGCTTTTCAGAGTAAAATCTGCCCATCTGCTAGCTTGGCACTCTAGCGCCTTTATTCTGGAAAAACTATAAAGTAAAGTATAGAGCGTCGCAGTCCCGCCCCCTACCATGGACCAGGAAATGATTCTCCGTTCATTTTCCTCATAGACATTTCAGAAAGTATTTATTTAAAGACGTTTACGCCGTGGACAAAGCCAACTCGAGTCGTGACAAATCATGACAACAAACACAATTTTTGGGGCCGAAAAAATAATTAGAAAGAAGAAAAAAACGGCAGGTTAAAACACTTTTTTTGTTGTTTTTCTTCTTTGTAATTATTTGTTTGGTCCAAAATATTGTTTGTGTTGTCATGAGTTGTCACGACTCGAGTTGGCTTTGTCCGCGGCGTAACCGTCTTTAAATAAATACTTTTAGAAATGTCTATGGGAAAAATGCATTGGGATTCATTGGGATTCATTTCCTGGTCCATGGTAGGGGGAGGGACTGCGACGCTCTATACAGTATGCGTGATGCAAGGAGGTGAGGTGGTGTCTGGACTCTGAACCAGTATGTTTTGAGACTGCATGGAGTAGCGAGCTCATTCCACAGCTTGGGAGCCAGGAGGGAGAAGAGACTAGACTAGAGAGAGCGAGTACAACTTCGGTCCAAGTCTAGAGGGTTTCAGTGCACAACTTGAAATAATTTCACTGACTACCCTATCAAAAGTTTGGGGTCTATTATTTTATTTTTCATTTTATTATTCCTTTGTTCTTCTTTATTTTTATTTTTTTATTTTCTTTTGAAGTGGCTGAATACTGTTGTGTCATCTCATTATCCGCAAGAATACTACCGGCAGCACACAATGTCCCCTTTATGCTTGTTTATTTCATTTCCAAGCAGTTATAGGCCTACTTACTTTAATTTGGTGCAAATGAGCACATTGAGCTTCTCCTGTCAGACAAAACTCATTAACTTTAGATCTGTTACTTTTGCTACTTTTGAATTTGAATCCTGAAAAGTAACAGTTTCCACCTGACGGACACAGGGCTCCATCTTATGCCCAGTTTCCACCTGACGGACACAGGGCTCCATCTTATGACCTGACGGACACAGGGCTCCATCTTATGCCCAGTTTCCACCTGACGGACACAGGGCTCCATCTTATGCCCAGTTTCCACCTGACGGACACAGGGCTCCATCTTATGCCCAGTTTCCACCTGACGGACACAGGGCTCCATCTTATGCCATGCGTTATCCTCAAGTAATAAACATTTTCCGTGAATTACGCATTTTGTGTCTGTAGGCGTGTTGATGCGCTTTCCTATAGGTTTAGGGCGATGGAAAGTGCCTCCTCAAACTAACCTGACTCCGCCAGATGGGGCAGCAGAGAGTACACTGGGTTCCCCCCTCCTGCTCCCATCTGGGAACTCTCAGGCAGACTTGATGCCCGGCCACAAAACGGCCTGGCCAATCAGCAGCAGCTAGAGGCGGGATCAAGGCAGCACAGTGTATGTCTTGATCCCGCCTCTAGCTGCTGCTAGAGGCGGGATTAGGGGAAACCACCCCTAATGCGAATCAGCAGTGTCAATTCCTTGTGCTTATTGTGTTTAATTGTCTAGTCAAATAAGTTATTAGATTTGCACGAGTGAGGCTGTGTTGGAGCTACTGGACACCTTTACTGTTCCTAATATATGTAAACGACATGACTTGTGACTGCAACTTGTTCCTGTTCGCAGATGACTCGGCACTGCTGGTCTCGGACAGGAACAAACTGCAGGTTGAAAAGGCCCTCAGCTCTGAACTCGGTAGAATCTGCACCTGACTCGCTGATAACAAACTATCTTTACACCTGGGAAAAACTGAATCCATTCTCTTCGGATCTAATCGTAATCTCAGCAAGGCAAATGGCTTCTTGGTTAGAGTGGGTGACAATGTTATCACACGTAAAGATGAAATTACCTACCTAGGTTCCATCCTGGAGGCTAATCTTTGAATGAACTGTAATTCTGCAAACTGTTAATAAATATTTCAATCAATCAAACAATGATTAAACCAATCACTGTGCCACCTGCCATTGCCTTTAAGAGATCCATTATCCATTTAACATTATGCCCAGTGATTTACACTATGGCCCATGGCCATGAAAGAGCGACACACGTTGCTGCCTTGAAATATAGCCTATTTATATTTGATACAGAGGCCGGGTTGTTTTGTAACGCCCAAACCACACCTATGCATAATGTAAGGGGTAATGGAGGTGTTTTAGGGACTTAGGCTGTGGCACAAGATAACAACTTTTACGGGGCCACACCTCTCACACAATACTAAATCCCCAAATTAAGGAAAAAGGGCCCCTGCCGCAAGATGGAGCCCTAATGTGCATCTTAATCTAGACATTGAAACTTAGGTTAGGTACTGTACACCTGTTAGGCTATTTATAGTCTCATGGCGTGCTTCACTGCTTCACGCAAGATGCCTAAAAAGGGTTACGTCACGTTGCAATTATAACGCAGCGCAGATGTCTACGTGAACATTAGAGGATTGGTTTGATCCTTGTTTTTCTTTTGATAGGTTGTCGGTTTGATTTCTAGGAGAAAGGTAAATGAGCCGAAGAGGCTGAGCAGCGGCGAGGCCGATTCCACACCAGCAGTCCACTTAGCATTTTGATTAAATTTCTATTCATGATCTCTTAGCTCCCATTAGCATGCTTCCTCCAGGGTTGCCAATGGCCATTCCGGGGAAATATATTGCATTATACTGTATGCCTTGCTTTTACAAAATGAATTCAAAACTCAGTTATTGCGTCCCACTCCATCCCCATCTAAATGTCCTTGACAGAGTGGTTCTCAAAAATGTACTGTACCCCAAAATGTATGTGTGTGTTTGGCCACAGAATGAACCCCACCCACCATCTCAAAATATGCTCTATATAAATAGCAGATCTATATGGCCTACATAGATTGACTTTTTTTTTTTTTTTTAATAGACTGATTTAGTTGCTATATTAACAAATTTGATAACCACTGCCTTTGGACTGAGGTCGATTAAAAAAAAAAAAAACTGAAAAACCCATGTTTCTATGTCAGTTGTGCTCAACCTTTTTCATGTCAAGAACCCCCAGAATTATCTCTATTGGGCCGCGGACCCCCATCTCAAAATATGTTGTTCCAGGGACCCACCAGAAGCAAATATTTTAGTTAAAAATGTTCGCTCTGAAATATATATTACACCACATTTTCACGACTTTTCAAAAATAGCAGACCTACAAGCTCGTAGAGTGGCGCGCTATGAGCTTGTAGATCTGCTATTTTTCAATAGCTAAAGTATAACGTAACGCTTAAAACACCAAAAGGGGTTCCCGCCCAAAATGGATTAAATGAATTCATACTGCAAGCATAATAGGGACACAAAATGGTTGCCTATCCTGTTGTTCAAGTCCAGTCATCTTTATTTATTTAGTTATTCATTTATTTATGAGATTATACCAAAGTTCAGAGAGAGAGAGAGAGAGAGAGAGAGAGAGAGAGAGAGAGAGAGAGAGAGAGAGAGAGAGAGAGAGAGAGAGAGAGAGAGAGAGAGAGAGAGAGAGAGAGAGAGAGAGAGAGAGAGAGAGAGAGAGAGAGAGAGAGAACTTGAGCTATCCAGTCGATTAATTTAGCATGGAGAAAAAGTGAATATGTTGCACTTTTTGCGAACGACCACACAGTAAATGGGACACCTGTATGCGTTCCTTTAGTTTTAGTGCATAGATACGCTTTATTGGTACAATGGGTGACTCTAGCACAAAAGCGGACATAAAAACTGACAGAAATTAAGATTTACGGTAACGTCATCCTATATTTTCTGTGACAATCTTCAGAATGCACAGTATGAGTTAACCCATTTTGACCTGGGAACGATTCTACAAATGTCTTCTCAATCCTGACAGTTTTCTTGAAAAACCCATGTTTCTATGTCAGTGGTTAACGTTCGCTGTGAAAGAATATATATTCAAACATTTGGGCCACATTTTCACGATTTTTCAAAAAAATAGCAGACCTACAAGCTCGTAGCGCGCCACTCGGTGGCGCGCTACGAGCTTGAGTGAACTCACAGGTTCACATTTGTGTTTTGTATCCACAAGTTCAGATTTGTGTTTTGTATCTGTATTTCGCATCTGTGTTTTGTATCCGTGTTTTGCATCTGTGTTTTGTATTTGTGTTTTGTATTTGTGTTTTGTATCTGTATTTTGCATCTGTGTTTTGTATCCGTGTTTCGCATCTGTGTTTTGTATTTGTGTTTTGTATTTGTGTTTTGTATCTGTAATTTGCATCTGTGTTTTGTATCCGTGTTTCGCATCTGTGTTTGAAACACAAATACAAAACACAGTTGTGAAACACAGATACAAAACACAGATGCAAATTACAGATACAAAACACAAATACAAAACACAGATGCAAATTACAGATACAAAACACAAATACAAAACACAGATGCGAAACACGGATACAAAACACAGATGCAAATTACAGATACAAAACACAAATACAAAACACAGATGCGAAACACGGATACAAAACACAGATGCTTGTAGATCTGCTATTTTTCAATAGCTATGAAGTATAACATAATGCTTAAAACGCCAAAAGGGGTTCCCGCCCAGAATGGGTTAAGTTCTCACCAACCATGACTGCACGACAGGCCCGTGAAAAGGCATTGGTCTAAAAATATGAATAAATGCATGAAATTCTGACAGGAATGCCGTATTCATGTTTCTATCAACTACTGTATACAGTCTGCAGCACATCTTGTATACTAATGTGTGAAGTCTTTGTAGGGTGTCATGTAACGCCTGTGTAATGTGCATAGACTGGCGAGAGAAGCCGATTCAAATGCCCGACACCCGTGAACAAATATATACAATCGTTCTGATCCACTCTGATTCATAACCTTGAATATTGTCGGGTGGAAGCCTTGTATGTCATAACGGTTACTGTATTATTATTGTTATTATTTGTCTTTTATTAAAATGATGAACAATTTACAATGTGGGCATTTAGCAAATGATCTTAATCCAAAGTGATTTACAGTAAGCAAGAATAACACAAGATAATACATAAAATACGTATAAATAGCCATCAATAATCAGCTAAGACTTATATCTGTCCAACAGTAGATTATCTGTACAGTACAGTACAGTACAGTACAGTACAGTACAGTACAGTACAGTACAGTACAGTACAGTACAGTACAGTACAGTACAGTGAAGCTATGAGTATACATTATAGTGTGTCATCAGCTACGTGTACACAAAATGCTAATATTAATCTAATAAAATGCTATTTTCTAAATTCTAAATTCTAAATTACATACGTTTAGCCTTTTCATATGCCTGTAATAGGTCGTCAAGGCTAGTGCAAGTGCTACGGGCCAAGATGCGGCCTTCATCCGCACAGGCCGAAACGTTACTGTTTCCCTGTTAAAGTTTTCCACTGCATTGTGTTTTTAAGTGGTGCAACCACTTCCTTAAGTGACTATGTGTGTGGGTCTCTGGCTGGCTGGGTAGGTATGAGCACGAAAACAGCATGGGGAACCCCACACGGAGTTGCACCACTTACTTCACACAGGTGTGATTTTAGTGGGCCAGGCCACTTCATGGAGCCCACCAGAAGTGTGACCGTGGACCCGGCCTCACGGTGCACGACCTGGACCAGATGTGGACCAGGCCCCTCCATGGAGCCCACCCTGTCTATCTCTCTTCTATTCTTTCTTCCTATTCCCCTCTACCCTCCCCCCCCTCTCCCCTGACACGGTCGAGGCAGATGGCCGCCCACCCTAGAGTCGGGTTCTGCCTGACGTTTCTTCCTAAAGGGGAGTTTTTCGTTACCATTGTCGTAATATTGCTTGCTCTGGGTGGATCTTTGTTGGTTGTAAAGTGTCTTGAGACAACTTGTTGTGATTTGACACTTTAAAATTGAATTGAATTGAATTGAATTGAATTGAATTGAATTTTCATGACATAAGTAAAACTATAAAGTTGAAATACGGTATGGAGATACGAGGTTTCTGCAATTATATTTTTAAATGAAGAATAACAATCATTGGCCCTTTTACTGTATGTGAGCATCACCGGACCCAGTCTTGACTCCAACCTTTACATAGCTTCTACCAGTCGTAAGAAGTAAAAGTAGCAATACCACAGTGTAAAAAATACTTGCGTAAGTCAAAGTACAAAAGTATTAGCAACAACATATACTTAATAGCAAAAGTAAAAGTACACATTATGTAGAATGCCCATTTCAAAAATCAAAATGCCTAACGATTATGTCACTGCAGATTTCTGAACGGCCCACAGCCCCACCCCTCTTTTCTTGCCACATGAAGATAGGTTGAAAATGGTATGAATAAAATGTTATGAAGATAGGTTGAAAATACTAACACTTGAGTAAATGTACTTACTGTAGTTACTTTTCACCACTGACCACTGCACAGGGAACTGGGCTACCCAAACCCTAACCTCAGTCTTAACCGGCCACGTAGGTCACTAACCCTAACCTCAGTCTTAACCGGCCACGTAGGTCACTAACCCTAACCTCAGTCTTAACCGGCCACGTAGGTCACTAACCCTAACCTCAGTCTTAACCGGCCACGTAGGTCACTAACCCTAACCTCAGTCTTAACCGGCCACGTAGGTCACTAACCCTAACCTCAGTCTTAACTATAGGTCACTAACCCTAACCTCAGTATTAACCGGCCACGTAGGTCACTAACCCTAACCTCAGTCTTAACCGGCCACGTAGGTCACTAACCCTAACCTCAGTCTTAACCAGCCACGTAGGTCACTAACCCTAACCTCAGTCTTAACCGGCCACATAGGTCACTAACCCTAACCTCAGTCTTAACCGGCCACGTAGGTCACTAACCCTAACATCCGTTTTAACCGGCCACGTAGGTCACTAACCCTAACCTCAGTCTTAACCGGCCACGTAGGTCACTAAACCTAACCTCAGTCTTACCGGCCACGTAGGTCACTAACCCTAACCTCAGTCTTAACCGGCCACGTAGGTCACTAACCCTAACCTCAGTCTTAACCGGCCACGTAGGTCACTAACCCTAACCTCAGTCTTAACCGGCCACGTAGGTCACTAACCCTAACCTCAGTCTTAACCAGCCACGTAGGTCACTAACCCTAACCTCAGTCTTAACCGGCCACGTAGGTCACTAACCCTAACCTCAGTCTTAACCGGCCACGTAGGTCACTAACCCTAACCTCAGTCTTAACCGGCCACGTAGGTCACTAACCCTAACCTCAGTCTTAACCGGCCACGTAGGTCACTAACCCTAACCTCAGTCTTAACCGGCCACGTAGGTCACTAACCCTAACCTCAGTCTTAACCGGCCACGTAGGTCACTAACCCTAACCTCAGTCTTAACTATAGGTCACTAACCCTAACCTCAGTATTAACCGGCCACGTAGGTCACTAACCCTAACCTCAGTCTTAACCGGCCACGTAGGTCACTAACCCTAACCTCAGTCTTAACCGGCCACGTAGGTCACTAACCCTAACCTCAGTCTTAACTATAGGTCACTAACCCTAACCTCAGTATTAACCGGCCACGTAGGTCACTAACCCTAACCTCAGTCTTAACCGGCCACGTAGGTCACTAACCCTAACCTCAGTCTTAACCAGCCACGTAGGTCACTAACCCTAACCTCAGTCTTAACCGGCCACATAGGTCACTAACCCTAACCTCAGTCTTAACCGGCCACGTAGGTCACTAACCCTAACATCAGTTTTAACCGGCCACGTAGGTCACTAACCCTAACCTCAGTCTTAACCGGCCACGTAGGTCACTAAACCTAACCTCAGTCTTACCGGCCACGTAGGTCACTAACCCTAACCTCAGTCTTAACCGGCCACGTAGGTCACTAACCCTAACCTCAGTCTTAACCGGCCACGTAGGTCACTAACCCTAACCTCAGTCTTAACCGGCCACGTAGGTCACTAACCCTAACCTCAGTCTTAACCAGCCACGTAGGTCACTAACCCTAACCTCAGTCTTAACCGGCCACGTAGGTCACTAACCCTAACCTCAGTCTTAACCGGCCACGTAGGTCACTAACCCTAACCTCAGTCTTAACCGGCCACGTAGGTCACTAAACCTAACCTCAGTCTTACCGGCCACGTAGGTCACTAACCCTAACCTCAGTCTTAACCCGGCCACGTAGGTCACTAACCCTAAGCTCAGTCTTAACCGGCCACGTGGGTCACTAACCCTAACCTCAGTCTTAACCGGCCACGTAGGTCACTAACCCTAACCTCAGTCTTAACCGGCCACGTACAGTAGGACACTAACTAAAATATAAATGTTTTACTATTAGTCTAGTTTAGTTGACTAAACATCATATGATTTGAGCTGACTACAAGCTACGATCTACTAGCTCATAATGTGGCTGCCAAGCATAAAATTACTTCTCAGTTATACTGGGATTCTTCTCCACTAGCCACTGCCTAACATTTTTGTCTAGTTTTTATTTGTTGACAAAATTGTCAATATATTTAGTCATAGCTTTAGTCATGATACTGTAGCTTCTAGTTTTTAATTCATTTAATTTAGTTTTTGCGAGGTAGTCGACAAAATATTTTCGGCATAGTTTAGTCGACAAAATAAGCACTGCTCAGAACTGACCTGGACATAAGACTGGAAGTTGAACATGTTGAAGCTTTTAGGGCTAATTATATTCTAAGTTATTCTACGTATGCATTGATAATTCATGAGTACAACCTGCTACCGATCAACCTATTAAAAAATAATTTCCAGCACTAACCTCGGACTCTCACTTTCAGACAGAATGGAGCCAGCATACTTACAGTACAGCAATGGCTTCCTTTATACCTACTGTGCAATATAGCTTGGGAAACTGTATTTCCATCTTTACTGTATACTGTATACAATCACAATATGTATCTGCAATGAATACAGAGTGTGAAAGATTATAGTCGACAGTATGTCATCCTAAAGCTAAGATGAGTTAGAGAGTCTATAGTCTATACTATTTCAGGCAGGCAGTGTCGGGTGGAAACCTTGTATGTCCCAAACAGTTAATTTATTTAAAAATCACACCCCTGTGAAGTGAGGGGCGCTAATATATTAAAGTCTAACTCATGTTAATTAGGTGATGTTATGGTGATGTAGAACAAACGGTGACAAAACAAACATTAAATTATCTTTATTGTTAAGGGCATTTAATGTTTGTGTTAGGGACAAGATGACGTAAATGTCCCCTTCATTGTCAATGGCGTTTTTAAAACAAACATTGACCTAAAAACAAACATTAAACCTGTATATTGGAGGGGCCACCAGCTCAGTGGCCTTGTGGTTGGAGTGTCCGCCCTGAGACTGGGAGGTCGGGGTTCGATCCCCGGCCGGGTCATACGTTGTCCCGGCGTTTTTAGTGAGGGTACTTCCAGCTTCCCTGCGTTGGCTGATCTGAGTGCGCGCGCGGGAGGGTTTGCATGATTGAACCCTACAAACCCTCCCGCGCACTCAGATCAGCCAACGCAGGGAAGCTGGAAGTACCCTCACTAAAAACGCCGGGACAACGCTCCACACGTCCCAAACTCTTCTCCCTTCTGGCCCCAAAACTGTGGAATGCACTTCCCGTTGCAATCAGAACTGCAGCATCACTCCCGATCTTCCGCCGTAGTCTGAAAACCCACCTTTTCAGACTCCATCATGGCCCTACCCCCCCTTAGACAGCACTTCTTAGACTTATATAGCATTTGAAACAGACTTATAGCATGTCATGTAGACAGCACAATAAGTGCATTGTATGTAGTCATAGCACTTCATAGTATATATGTACAGCATAGTATAGCATATATGTATAGTTTATATGTATAGTGTCATTATATAGATATGTTCTAGTTATAGTTTATATGTATAGTGTCATTATATAGATATGTTCTAGTCACGTTCTTAGCTTACGCATGTTTCGCGATAAATGCATTTTACATATGTGATGTATTCCCATGCTTTTTGTTCCTGCTTAATGTAAGTCGCTCTGGATTAAGAGCGTCTGCTAAATGCCTAAATTGTAATTGTAAATTGAAAGACTCTGGGACCCAGTGCCTCCCTGCTTGACACTCAGCATCAAGGGTTGGATTGGGGGTAAGTCCCTGCGACATACTAGCGTCATGTCCAGGGGGTGTACTTGTACATCAAGCTGCCTCACGCTACAGGAACAGGAGATATGCCTGCCCTATGGGCCTCATGGCTCGGCAAGGCTACTTATAGGGGCTAGCGCCCCTCAAAAATACAATAATAATAATAAAAATCACACCCGTGTGAACTGAGTGGTGTAAGGTCTGTCTGACGTAATGAAATCATGTCTGACGTAATGAAATCACACCCGGGTGTGATTGCATTACCTGGCTTTGTTTGTGCAGAAAAAATGAGCATGGTTGCTATGTTCACCCTGTTCACCCGGGTGTGATTTCATTACGTCATTACAACAGGGTGAACATAGCAACCATGCTCATTTCTTCTGCACAAAAAAGCCAGTTGTAGGAGTGGTTTACACCACTCAAAAAAGCCAGTTGTAGGAGTGGTTTACACCACTCAAAAAAGCCAGTTGTAGGAGTGGTTTACACCACTCAATAATATATAGCGAAAATAGACAAAATAATGTTCTAGAAACTAAACGAACGACAGGATCAGAATAAACATGCATGTTTACAAGTTTGCCAATGCCCGGCACGGGCCTTGGTTTCCAGGCCTGTTGAGAACTCTTCCGGCAGCTGTTAGGCTACAATGTGTGGGTACCATGCAGTACCATACATGAAGACAACTAGATCCGTTCTAACTGCATTGGCACCATGTAGTAGGCTACACTGTGTGAGTACCAGGACACACATGAAGACAACTAGATCCGTTCTAACTGCATTGGCACCATGTAGTAGGCTACACTGTGTGAGTACCAGGACACACATGGAGACAACTAGATCCGTTCTAACTGCATTGGCACCATGTAGTAGGCTACAATGTGTGAGTACCAGGACACACATGAAGACAACTAGATCCGTTCTAACTGCATTGGCACCATGTAGTAGGCTATAATGTGTGAGTACCAGGACACACATGAAGACAACTAGATCCGTTCTAACTGCATTGGCACCATGTAGTAGTTTAGAGCTCCCAATAAGTTTCAAATGAAATTAGGCTTTCTGAGCAGCTCATGCTTTGGAGTGTTTCAGGGGGGCTGCAGAGCTCCCCATAGCTCATCCCCCACTTTTGGAACCCTGGATACAAGCTATACATTTAGCAGGTTCACCACCTTTAAGTTAACCCATTTTGGGGCGGGAACGCCTTTTGGTGTTAGCATTATGTTATGCTTTAGCTATTGAAAAATAGCAGATCTACAAGCTCATAGCGCGCCACCGAGTGGCGCGCTACGAGCTTGTAGGTCTGCTATTTTTGAAGAATCGTGAAAAGTGACATGAAAGTGTTTGAGAACGACTGACATAGAAAAACATCAGCTTTTTCAAGAAAACAGTCAGGATTTAGAAGACATTTGTAGAATCGTTCCCAGGTCAAAATGGGTTAAGTTAAGGAGAGCACAGAGTGCCGTGCGGCCAGCATTAAATAATGATGCGTTGGAGGTAGGAGGTAGGAGCTAGCAGGGATTAATGGCCGCGGGCTGCAGTGGGAGGATGGGCAGATTGGAGAGAAGGTTACCTGACTGCAAATAGTGAACAGGGATAGAACAGGGGGCGGGGCTAGCCCTCTTCCACCACACATAGCTGTATCCTTGACCGTGAACCATCACCCCCATGCACCCCATTACACACACGCACGCACGCACGCACGCACGCACGCACGCACACACACACACACACACACACACACCCCTCCTTCGGCTATAGGACCCCTATAAATAAATAAGTACCACTACACCTTCATAAATTATCACTCGGCTAAGCCCAGTGCAAGGAGGAGCATCCCATGAATAAAACAGGGAGAAAATTGGGTTCTCGGAGAGGAGCTCATTAAATATGATCAGACATCCCTGACTCTCAACACAATGTGTGCATTAAAATGATTCCCCCGGGTGGCACCGCACCATGTGGGTAAATGTTCGGGGGGCATAAACAACAATACTCCATCAGAGGAATGAAAGCTCTGGTGTTAAAAATGTCTAACCTTGACAGGCCTGAGGCTTGTCCAGTGATCTAACCACGCGGAGACGGGACTCTGGCATCAGACTGATCACGGCGCATCGTTGGGATCGAATTGCTGTAATTCTTTTAACCCATTCTCGGCGGGAACCCCTCTTGGTGTTTCAAGCATTGTGTTACACTTTAGATATTGAAAAATAGCAGATCTACAAGCTACAAGCTACGAGCTTGTAGGTCTGCTATTTTTGAAAAATCGTGAAAAAGTGGCACAAATCTTTGAATATATATTTCAGAGCGAACATTTTTAATTAAAATATTGGCTTCTGGGGGGTCCCTGCAATGGAACTACATATTTTGAGATGGGGGTCCTTCGTGGCCCAATAGAGATCATTCTGGGGGTCCTTGACATGAAAAAGGTTGAGCACCACTGACATAGAAACATAGTTTTTTCAGAAAAATGTTAGAATTTAGAAGCCTTTTTTTTAATCGACCTCAGTCCAAAATGGGTTAAAGTAGCTGTTGCATGTAATATAATGGAAGAGAAACGTGTGCATGTTTGTGGTCACATTTGTGCATGCATGCATACTCAATAAGTAGGTTCCTTCAAATCTATTTATAGTTTCTGACTGCTGGATTTCAGCTCATAACTGAGCACCTGCTGTCAATAGACCATATTCACACACAGACGGCGGCCACGTTGGAATGTTGCGTTGAAAAGCAGGGTGGGTAACCGTTTCATTAAATTAAAGGCAAGATGGCCCCGCTGTGTGAATATGATCTATACTCAACTGGCTATACTGATGCAATTTGCTGCTGAGTTTAGCGCCTCAATGGCTAAATTGGTTAATTCTACAAAAGCCTTAATTGTAAATGTTTAATGTAAGGATATTGCTAACTTAACACACCATACAATAACAATATTGTATATTAGACATCTATCACTCTTACACATGGTTGTAATGTTTTAAATATTATGCCCAGAGAATGGAACAAAGCCATTTTGAGGCACAATTACAATCTTTCACGTTACCAGGTTATCAGTTAAAGGGCCACTTCACCCCTTCTGCAACCAGATCTGATTCTTATGATGTTTGGAAGACAAGAAAAACTTTCCTGGGGTTTTTATGTGTGTATAATATGTGTTTTTAGACATTTTAGTATTTCAAAGTGCCAGTGATGTCATGGACACTGGTCTCACTTCCTCCCTGGACTACGTTGTCTCAGTAAAGGTGTAAGCACACTTGGGATTCCACCTTAGAGTATATATTAATAGAGACGGCACCGGATTCCTCCTCCCATCCACTTGCATTAAGTTGCTCAAAAGCGCATGAGGCGATTTCACTCCTCCTTCCGGGTAGGAACAGAGTGCATTCTGGGATGGATTGCCCCAATAACATGAACGTGCGGGTCGTTGACTATCATTGCGCCGTTTGCGCGCGTTCACGTATGAAACATTCGTTCAAGTGTCATGGGCCCAATAACATGAACGTGCGCAATGATAGTCAACGGGCTCGAGCTGCAATGACAAATTCGGCCACTATGTCCATTTCGCCTCAGGGTTTCCTCCGGGTGCCGTCTCTATTAATATATACTCTAAGGATTCCACGCACGGCCAAAAGCTGCTCGTTGCGGGCGTCTCTTCCGGGTTTTTAGACAGCTGGTGGATGGAAATTAAGCTCCACCCACGTCGGCCAGATTCCCGGAAAAGCTTCATTGGAGCTTCATTTCCATCCAGCAGCTGTCTAAAAACCTGGAAGAGACGCCCGCAACGAGCAGCTTTTGGCATCTTGGTGACGCTCAGGTGTAGCCTGGCTAATAAGCCAGACTAATATCACACAACACTGTCGCGGTATATTAGTCTGGGCTGGCTCCACTTGGATTTCATTTCCCGGGGGGCGGGTTCAAACATTTTCTCTTTGACGCAATTGGTCAGAGCTACTGTCAGTCAAAAGTCTCAAGCATTGAACGTCACTGTACCAAAGCCCGCCCATATTGCATACCGTGTCCCGATTGGTCCGACCTGTTCTCGGTTGTAGGAAAGAGGCGTGCTACTGAGCCTCGCTAGACCGTAATCCGCTGGTAGGCAATTTTTTTTTGCCAACGGCTGATTCGGTCTGGTTTATTAACCAGGCTAGCTCAGGTGTGCCTGCGCTGTAAGACAGCCCTCTCCCTCTCCACAAGGTGGGGTGAGTGCCGCTCAGGTGTGCCTGCGCTGTAAGACAGCCCTCTCCCTCTCCACACGGTGGGGTGAGTGCCGCTCAGGTGTGCCTGCGCTGTAAGACAGCCCTCTCCCTCTCCACAAGGTGGGGTGAGTGCCGCTCAGGTGTGCCTGCGCTGTAAGACAGCCCTCTCCCTCTCCACACGGTGGGGTGAGTGCCGCTCAGGTGTGCCTGCGCTGTAAGACAGCCCTCTCCCTCTCCACACGGTGGGGTGAGTGCTCAGGTGTGCCTGCGCTGTAAGACAGCCCTCTCCCTCTCCACACGGTGGGGTGAGTGCTCAGGTGTGCCTGCGCTGTAAGACAGCCCTCTCCCTCTCCACAAGGTGGGGTGAGTGCCGCTCAGGTGTGCCTGCGCTGTAAGACAGCCCTCTCCCTCTCCACAAGGTGGGGTGAGTGCCGCTCAGGTGTGCCTGCGCTGTAAGACAGCCCTCTCCCTCTCCACACGGTGGGGTGAGTGCTCAGGTGTGCCTGCGCTGTAAGACAGCCCTCTCCCTCTCCACAAGGTGGGGTGAGTGCCGCTCAGGTGTGCCTGCGCTGTAAGACAGCCCTCTCCCTCTCCACAAGGTGGGGTGAGTGCCGCTCAGGTGTGCCTGCGCTGTAAGACAGCCCTCTCCCTCTCCACACGGTGGGGTGAGTGCTCAGGTGTGCCTGCGCTGTAAGACAGCCCTCTCCCTCTCCACAAGGTGGGGTGAGTGCCGCTCAGGTGTGCCTGCGCTGTAAGACAGCCCTCTCCCTCTCCACACGGTGGGGTGAGTGCTCAGGTGTGCCTGCGCTGTAAGACAGCCCTCTCCCTCTCCACACGGTGGGGTGAGTGCCGCTCAGGTGTGCCTGCGCTGTAAGACAGCCCTCTCCCTCTCCACACGGTGGGGTGAGTACAGGTGTGCCTGCGCTGTAAGACAGCCCTCTCCCTCTCCACACGGTGGGGTGAGTACAGGTGTGCCTGCGCTGTAAGACAGCCCTCTCCCTCTCCACACGGTGGGGTGAGTACAGGTGTGCCTGCGCTGTAAGACAGCCCTCTCCCTCTCCACACGGTGGGGTGAGTACAGGTGTGCCTGCGCTGTAAGACAGCCCTCTCCCTCTCCACAAGGTGGGGTGAGTGCCGCTCAGGTGTGCCTGCGCTGTAAGACAGCCCTCTCCTTCTCCACAAGGCGGGGTGAGTGACGCTCAGGTGTGCCTGCGCTGTAAGACAGCCCTCTCCCTCTCCACACAGTGGGGTGAGTGCCGCTCAGGTGTGCCTGCGCTGTAAGACAGCCCTCTCCCTCTCCACAAGGTGGGGTGACGCTCAGGTGTGCCTGCGCTGTAAGACAGCCCTCTCCCTCTCCACACGGTGGGGTGAGTGCCGCTCAGGTGTGTCTGCGCTGTAAGACAGCCCTCTCCCTCTCCACAAGGCGGGGTGAGTGACGCTCAGGTGTGCCTGCGCTGTAAGACAGCCCTCTCCTTCTCCACAAGGCGGGGTGAGTGCCGCTCAGGTGTGCCTGCGCTGTAAGACAGCCCTCTCCCTCTCCACACGGTGGGGTGAGTGCTCAGGTGTGCCTGCGCTGTAAGACAGCCCTCTCCCTCTCCACAAGGTGGGGTGAGTGCCGCTCAGGTGTGCCTGCGCTGTAAGACAGCCCTCTCCCTCTCCACACGGTGGGGTGAGTGCTCAGGTGTGCCTGCGCTGTAAGACAGCCCTCTCCCTCTCCACACGGTGGGGTGAGTGCCGCTCAGGTGTGCCTGCGCTGTAAGACAGCCCTCTCCCTCTCCACACGGTGGGGTGAGTACAGGTGTGCCTGCGCTGTAAGACAGCCCTCTCCCTCTCCACACGGTGGGGTGAGTACAGGTGTGCCTGCGCTGTAAGACAGCCCTCTCCCTCTCCACACGGTGGGGTGAGTACAGGTGTGCCTGCGCTGTAAGACAGCCCTCTCCCTCTCCACACGGTGGGGTGAGTACAGGTGTGCCTGCGCTGTAAGACAGCCCTCTCCCTCTCCACAAGGTGGGGTGAGTGCCGCTCAGGTGTGCCTGCGCTGTAAGACAGCCCTCTCCTTCTCCACAAGGCGGGGTGAGTGACGCTCAGGTGTGCCTGCGCTGTAAGACAGCCCTCTCCCTCTCCACACAGTGGGGTGAGTGCCGCTCAGGTGTGCCTGCGCTGTAAGACAGCCCTCTCCCTCTCCACAAGGTGGGGTGACGCTCAGGTGTGCCTGCGCTGTAAGACAGCCCTCTCCCTCTCCACACGGTGGGGTGAGTGCCGCTCAGGTGTGTCTGCGCTGTAAGACAGCCCTCTCCCTCTCCACAAGGCGGGGTGAGTGACGCTCAGGTGTGCCTGCGCTGTAAGACAGCCCTCTCCCTCTCCACACGGTGGGGTGAGTGCAGCAAAGCATAATGGTCATCCAGCAGTGTCCATGGCATCCCAGACACTTTGAAAAACTAAAATATCTAAAAACACAAAAACCCACATAAAAACCCCAGGCCAGGAAAGTGTTTATTGTCTCCCAAACATCATAAAAATAAGATCTGTGGTTGCAAAAGGGGAACATGCAAACCAAACTCGTGTACCAAACATCAGTTGGCTAATTGTCTATGATCACGTAAACCTGATTGTTTACCGAGATGAAAGGCAGTACTTAGACTGTAGACAGGCCAAACTGCTTTAGGTTTAGGGCGGGAACCCCTTTTGGTGTTTTAACTAAGCATTATGTTATACTTTAGCTATTGAAAAATAGCAGATCTACGAGCTCATAGCGCGCCACCGAGTGGCGCGCTACGAGCTTGTAGGTCTGCTATTTTTGAAAAATCGTGAAAATGCGGCACAAATCTTTGAATATACAGTATATTCTTTCAGAAGACTTTTTATTTATTTTGACGTCAGGCCTAAATTGGGTTAAACAACCTGTGCGTGCTCCCGCGGTCCCCAAACACTCTGGCAGGCGATTACTTTACACACACGCACGCACGCACGCACGCATGGCACACGTGCGCCTATGATAGCGGTGTTACATGTCATTTCAATCTTTAATTAGCAGCGTTCGCAACACTTGGGAGGGATTTGCTTCCAGTCATGCTGTTCAGCAGAATATTGATATGAATGGACAGGGATTGAACATTGTTCCTCCAGTTCATATACCGTATGCAGTAGGTAGCAAAATGAAATGAACTCATCAAAGGCACCACTTACTTACTTCACACTGGGGGTGTGTTCTTATTTTTATTTGGAATATAGTTGTTGTTGTAGGCCTATCTCTTTCCTCTGTTTCATGTCCACTGCAGCACTGCTATGATGCCTGAATTTAACCATAGCACCAGTGGCGTGCACAGACATTTAGAGGGGCAGGTGCTCAAGTGGAAAAAAAGGGCACTTTGTGCAGCGCATGGAACCGGCCGGTTGCCTTAATAGTGTGAGATTTATAGATTGTGGGGCCTAAATAATATATTAGAAGCTTTGTATCAAGAATTGATCAAACCATGGTCCACATACTGTACAGTGTAACTGTACAAAATAAGAAAAAAAAGGGGAAAAAAAACCCTGCCCTTTTGGCACATTGCCAAAAGGGCAGGGGGTGCTCTAGGACCCCCTAGTGTATATCTGTGCACGCCACTGCATAGCACCATTATGAGGCCAATTCTTCAAATGCCTTCTATCAATATAGTTCTCCCACTTTCAAGATTTTTCCAAAATGTTCAAAAATAGCAGATGTACAATCTTGTAGATTTGCTATGTTTTGAATAGCCAAGGGTAACATCTAAAATGTCTATAGTGCGGTTGCCCTGGCTGTAGGGCAACACACTTTCCCGGTTTTAATGGGATATAGCTGTGGCCACTGACACTGCATTTAACAAATAGGGTTTATTAAAACCCTGCCCCCCTCCCCCCCCCCGATACAAATTGACCGCTACAATAACCTTGATAATAGAGAAAATACATCATAAATAAATACTGAAACCATCATTAAGGAAAGCTTATGTACTATGTAAAGTTTACATAGTAAACTCTTAATTTCCATTTTCCAGCCATTCAGTTGCATTTTTTTGTAATGATCTGGGGACCCCCCAAAATGATTTGGCGACCCCCAAAGGGGTTGCGACCTAGCCTGGCGTTGCGATACTAACTGCACTGCGCCTCGGGGCATGTGCATATGCAATAGGATGAAGTCTGGCTGGGCCAGGCTATAGTTGCGACCCCCAGGTTGAGAACCCCTGCATTAACCCCTTTTGGGCGGGAACCCCTTTAGGTGTTTTAATTCCGGCTACATTGAAAATGAGGGCCTGCCCCTCAATTGTACTCCGAGTATAAATAAAGGTTATGATGATGATGAAACATAATGTTATAATTTAAGCTATTGAAAAATAGCAGATCTACAAGCTCATAGCGCGCCACCGAGTGGCGCGCTATGAGCTTGTAGATCTGCTATTTTTTTTAAATCGTGAAAATGTGCCTGAAATCTTTGAATATATATTCTTCCAGAGCGAGTTTTTAACTCAAATCTTTGCTACTGAGAGGGTCCCTGGAACTACATATTTTCAGATGGGGGTCAGCGGCCAATGTCATATATATTTGGGGTTCCTTGACATGAATATGTTTGAGAACAACTGACATAGAAACATGTTTTTTTTCCAGAAAATACATTTTTTTAATTTTCGACGTCAGGTACTAAATGGGTTAAATAATAAGACTAACTCCCCCAGCCACCCCCCATGCAGCAGTTGAATGTACTTTGGGGTTCAAAGCATAGAGTATATAAAGAATAGAGACCGAACTAGAGCACTAGCCCCGCCCCCAAGCTATTCATTTAGATGAAGTTGCTCAGTGGCGTTTTGAAGCACCCGGAAGACTGCCGGAAGTACCTCCTCCGGACCTCAAATTTGAGGTCCGGGGTGACGTATGGGTGACGTAGGGAGTGATGGTCCTACGTGTTAAAGCACGGGTCCGCCTGCAGTCCTTACTCTTACCACTAGGGCCCAGTGCTTCAACGTTGGAGCGCCTCACTGGCCCCTTGGTTCAAAGCCATCCTTACAGCAGCGAGCACAATGTAGAGGCAAGTCCACCAGTACATCATTAATGCTCTCCGACGTCTCGGCCATAAAACCCAATGTTCATCTGAGCATGTAGTACATTATCCTCGTTACATGGTTTCAGATTGGCCGTGATGATGGCCAGCTCCAGCAGGGACCTGATGCATTAGCCCATGGGGGTTTTAACCCATTTTGGGCAGGAACCCCTTTTGGTGTTCTACAAGCACATAGTGCGCCACCGAGTGGCACGCTACGAGCTTGTAGGTCTGCTATTTTTGAAAAATCACACCCGTGTGAACTGAGTGGTGTAAGGTATTATATAGCCTGATCAGCTGTGGTCACTGACGTAATGTCTCATTCCGGCCAATCACAATGCACCATGCTCATTTTTTGCGCACAGACAGACAGACAGACTAACAAAGCCAGTTGTAGGAGTGGTTTACACCACTCAAAAATCGATGAATGACTGATATAGAAACATAGCGTTTTCAGAAAACTGTCAGGATGTAGAAGACATTTTTAGAATCTGATCTCAGGTCAAAATGGGATAACGTGGCTCTGAAAAAAGATCTGGGGGGGGGGGGGGGGGGGGGGGGGGGACGACAAATATAATAATCTCTCCCCCGAACCCATTATCCTCGACCACACAGAGAGGCACAACTCCACTTCTCATATTTATGGTGAAATCGATAGGGTTGCAACTGCATGCCCTAAAATCGTGTGTAGTACATCCACAGCTGCATAAGGGTGTCCTATAGCTTTGTTGTTTTATTATTATTATTATTATTATTATTGTCTCCACCAGGCCGAAGGCATGGGGAGAGAGTATGTTTTGCACTCCGTCCGTCCGTCTGTGTGTCCGTGTGTCCGTCCGTCTGTGAACAGCTAATCTATATGGCAAGGATATGCAGAATATAGCCTATGCTGCATATATATGCTATATTCAGGTTCATATCTGTGCATATATGTGGATAAATAGGAAACATATGTCCCTATATAGCTAATGCAATTTGTATTTCCATGTGGGGGGAGGGTGCGTCAGTCGGGAGGTAACAGGGGGTGCGTCAGCTAGGTTGGGAGGTAACAGGGGTGCGTCAGCTAGGTCGGGAGGTAACAGGGGGTGCGTCAGCTAGGTCGGGAGGTAACGGGGTGCATCAGCTAGGTCGGGAGGTAACAGGGGGTGCGTCAGCTAGGTCGGGAGGTAACAGGGGGTGCGTCAGCTAGGTCGGGAGGTAACAGGGGGTGCGTCAGCTAGGTCGGGAGGTAACAGGGGGTGCATCAGCTAGGTCGGGAGGTAACAGGGGGTGTGTCAGCTAGGTCGGGAGGTAACAGGGGGTGCGTCAGCTAGGTCGGGAGGTAACAGGGGGTGCATCAGCTAGGTCGGGAGGTAACAGGGGGTGCATCAGCTAGGTCGGGAGGTAACAGGGGGTGCGTCAGCTAGGTCGGGAGGTAACTGGGTGCGTCAGCTAGGTCGGGAGGTAACAGGGGGTGCGTCAGCTAGGTCGGGAGGTAACAGGGGGTGCGTCAGCTAGGTCGGGAGGTAACAGGGGGTGCGTCAGCTAGGTCGGGAGGTAACAGGGGGTGCGTCAGCTAGGTCAGGAGGTAACAGGGGGTGCGTCAGCTAGGTCGGGAGGTAACAGGGGGTGCGTCAGCTAGGTCGGGAGGTAACAGGGGGTGCGTCAGCTAGGTCGGGAGGTAACAGGGGGTGCATGGCCAAAAAGGTTTGGGAACCGCTGCTCTAGAATGTTGACCCACAGCAACACCCACTGAATGTCCACGTCTGTCCTTTCAACATGTTCAATAATGCCACAGACGAAAAACAGTCTAAGTCCACACTATTTATCCATAATGTATAAATGATAGATAAGGGGTCAGGACAACGAGGCCTTTCCGTGGAGGGGTCAGAATGAAATTTGGACTTAGACTGTTTTTCGTCTGTGGTACTCCATTTTATTCAACATGAATATGCATGGGGACAGCTGGGGGGGGGGGGTGAGTAAAATAAACAGTCAGGTGCATACAGGAGGTACGTACGTGGCCTCCTCCTACCACCACCACCAGCGCCAGATGAAGGTGTGAGATGAGTTTGGGACATAATGTGACCGTAGGGAACAATTTGCATTGTTGAATGAGGAGCTGCGCACTGCTCTTCCTCTCAGCTATGCTATTGAATACTTAACAGTTTGCAGAAGGTACAGAGGACAGAGGTACAGCTACAGAAGGTACAGAGGACAGAGGTACAGCTACAGAAGGTACAGAGGACAGAGGTACAGAGGACAGAGGTACAGAGGACAGAGGTACAGAGGACAGAGGTACAGAGGTACAGAGGTACAGAGGTACAGAGGTACAGAGGACAGAGGTACAGCTACAGAAGGTACAGAGGACAGAGGTACAGCTACAACAATATTGCTAAAAGGACAATAACAAAAAGCCCAGAGGGCTCGTTTCAATTTCATTGTCATTGTCATTGCTTTAAGTTTAACTGGTGGGATAAGTATTTTTTTACTTAAGTAAAAGTAGTGATACAAGTTACAACTATGTAAGAATACACTGTTATGAGTAAAAGTTGTGTAAAAGTACAACATTATTGACAAGTAGGCTACCAAAGTAAAAGTATCATTATGCAGATTGTCCCATTTCACACATAATTTAAAATGTGACAATTTGTCAAATAGCTGTACCAAGCTCACAAAGTGTCAAAATGTGACACATTCTGCAATGTGTCAATTTCGTCGCCGACTTTACCCGCGACGCGGCCCGCAATTCAGCCGCTGCCCGAAAATTACGAATATAGGAGCTTCCTCTGTCCCTTAACGGTATTTTGGTCCAGTGTCACCCGTTATCCTTTTTGCCAACATCGGTATTTGCGCCTAGAGGTGTGGTCATGGGCGTGCTGGCACGCTTTCCCCTAAATTGCTATTTTGGTCACACACATTTGGGAAGGCGATAGTGGAGTTTCAAAGCACCCGTAATGCCAAATTAGTTTGGTAAAGAGCGGCGCGCACGGGGCACAGCGTGCCTGCATGGAGATGTCCGCTAGTGCAGGCTGCGTCATCTCTCCTAAGGCCTCACTCAGACCTTTACTGCATTGCTGTATGCATGTTGGATGAATGTTGTGTAGTGTCATGGCCGCCCCAATGCATTTACAATGGAAGTCACATGGTTTGTAGTCCACAATTCCACATTTTGGACTACACGCTGTTGTATGGCTTTCGGCTGTGTTTCGACTGCGCCCCTCCCCCTCATACAACACAAATGTTGTGTCAAACCATGTGACTCCCATTGGAAATGCATTGGGGCGGCCATGCCACTACACAACATTCATCCAACAAGCATACAGCAATGCAGTAAAGGTCTGAGTGAGGCCTTATTCTCCTATGCATCTCTTTGTAATTTTCCTATAATCAGCAGAAGCGAGTGCCTGCCACTTAAGTTCCTTGTGTCCATTGTGTTTATATAATTGTATAGTCAAAGACGTTATCGCCCGGTTATAGCCCGACCGTCAGTTCATCAGCAGCAAATGGGGTTTAAATCGATGTATTTACAGAACTTTCCTTTTCGCTTCATACCATTCCGTAGAGACGGCCTACACGCACGCTTTAGAAAGATCAGACGAAAATGGAGCCCTAGTACATGCATACAATTTCCTTAATTAATCTGGGTTTTAGTATTCATTTTTGATATATTTTCTCTAGGCTGTTATTAGGGTTATTTTTGCAGTCAGTTTGTATTTGGAGTGGGGAGGGGGGGGCAGGGAGGGGGTCACGAGACATGGCCAAAGCATTTCCGGGGGTCCCCAGCCCAAAACGTTGAGAACCCCTGATATAAGCCAACTCAAGGTACGGCCACGGAGCCGACTTGGGGACCCAACGCAGCTCCTCCAAGGAAAACAAACAAATGAACGGAGCTGAACGTGAATCCCCCCCACCGCACCCCCCTTTTCACTGTATATGTTTCTTTTCCCTTTTTACCTCCATTATGATGAATTCCTGTTCTGTTCTTTGTCTATATAGAAGTGTCTATTTGTACGTCTCTAAATGTTTTTGATGAATTGAACATGGTGGACCCTATTGGAAACAAGTGTAATGCTTAATTGGGTCGTCCACTCACAGTTAATGGAGTTGGAACAACTGATGTTCAGGAGGCGGAGGAACACACCTTGACCACACCTCCACGCCAATCTCCGCCCTCCACGCCAATCTACCTGAGCCTACTTATACCCGCCCTATACAACCCAGAATCCTCTATGCTTTTCGTATGTGTTCTGTACTAGCCAACCGCATTGTACTACGACTACCTAAAGCCAAAAGAAACAAAGTTTTGTCTCACCGTCCCCATGGACTCCTCCGTCGACTTATTTGAGCTCTTCGCTGAACTGTCTTCTGGGAGCACCCAGGGGAGCCCGACGCCCGCTGGCGCCAGGAGCTCACCCTCTGTCGTCTCTGACACTTCCAGCACCTCCCGTGCTGCTGTCACCAAGAACCCAGCCGTCGCCGCTTCGGTTCCAAACGCCGCCGCTTCGGTTTCGAGCGCCGCCACCGCGGCCCCTCAAACCGACGGATCCAACGGACCTCCCATCCCGCCGTCCGGTCACGCCACCACGGCGTCCTCAGTCCTGCCATGGACACACTCTCAGAGCAGCAGCACCAGCGGTTCGCCCTCCCACCGCCGCCACCGCCGCCGCTTCACGACAAGGGAACGCGGACCACCGTCCGCCGTCCTCCCGTCGTCCTCCCAGCACAACGCTTCCCGCAGCTCCGCCGTTTCGCGCCACCTCCGTCAGCCACAACTACCCAGCCAGCCACAACCCGTCATCACGGATTGGACCGTAGCAGGTCTCCAGCGACAGCTCCGTGCTCGTAATATCACGTTCCCTCGCACCACCAACAAGGCAGGCTTGTTCCTGCTCTTCCGCAACACCATCGACCTGACGACAACAACAACAACAACTCCGGGGCCTTCCTCGAGCCGGACGCGCGTCGATGACGTCACGAGGACAACAGCCGATGACGTCACCCGCCGATCCAGGCGGTCCCGTGCCAACCCAGCCTCTCTTCCCCCCGCCACCTCCAGCGTTGGGACAACAGCCGATGACGTCACCCGCCGATCCAGGCGGTCCCGTGCCAACCCAGCCTCTCTTCCCCCCGCCACCTCCAGCGTTGGCACGCTTCCTTCTACTAGCGCAACCCTCCCAAGCTCCCTCTTTCCCACCAGTACAATCAGCGAAACCACTCCAAACCCTCCCACCTCAGCGCCTGCTCCCCACACCCTCACGTCCCTCCTCTCCCTCTTGTCCTCCTTCGTCTCGCAGGCCGCACCACCACCCACCCCTCCCCCCCCGTCCCTCCTCCCCACTCAAATTTCCTCCGTCCCCCCATCCCTCGCCGCCCTCGTGGCCGCATTGACCCAGGCTCTGCCCGCCTCGCCCCAGGCTACGCCAGCCTTCCCTCAGGCTCTGTCCGCCTTCCCTCAGGCTCCGCCCGCCTGCACCCCCTTCCCGGCCCCCTCACACCCTACGCTGGCTCTCCCCAGCGTCCTTTCCAACCCCTCCTACCCCCCTCCCCCTCCCCCCCACCCCCCCCCCTTCTCTCTCTCCACAGCTGCCCCGGCGGTCGCCCCGCCCAACGCCCCCGCCAGGAACCCCCAGACCATCAGTGCCACCCTCCGCAACCAGATCCTACAAGGTATTGACATAGACCTCGCCACCCTCCTCCGCCCCTCCACCACCAACTCCGAATCCCGCCTAATTGAGTGCGGAGACATCTCCATCCAACTCCGCAACCCCACCCCCTCACGCTCCGCCATTCTCACCGTCGCCGAGTTCGGCCTGGCCTTCTCCTACTATCGAGACGTCATCTGCTCTGCCTACCCAGCCCGCCGCCAGGAGTTGGACGACTACCACACAGTGGTTTTAGACCTAGCCGTGAGGTTTGGCGGCTCCCTATTCCTGGAATACCACCGCCAGTTCGCCGCCACCGCCGCAGCCAGGCTCCATCAACTCAACCTTTCCACCTACTGGGGCCAACTGGACTTGGAGCTTTACTGCCGCATTTTTGCAGGAAGGCTAGCCATAGCCTGCAACCTGTGCGGCAACCCCACCCACCCCGCCAGCCAGTGCGTCCACGCCGCCCCCCCCGCCGCCAAACCCACCACCTACAGACCAACTCCTGGCCCCTCCTCCCTCCCCACCTTCAACAGACCAACTCCCGGCCCCCCCTCCCTCCTCGCCATCACTGCGCCCCCGCCACGCCCCCAACCCTACCCAGCTTCCCAAAACGCTCTCGACAGACGCGGCCGCCCTGTCTTGTACTGTGGATCTGCAGCCATTTGCAATAATTACAACGAGGCAGGGTGCGCCGCGGCTGTCTGCAGACTCCTCCATGTCTGCACCCACTGCGGGGGCGCCCACGCCCGCTCCACCTGCCCCCAACACCCCACCAAACCTTCCAAACCCAGTTGACATTCAGTACACCTCTCCACCCCCATCAACATCCCCGCCCTGGCCGCCGCACTTTCACGCCACCCAGACCCCGCAACCGCCTGCTTCCTCCTCGGCGGCCTAAACTACGGTTTCTCCCCCGGCCTCGTCACCCTCCCCACCAACACCCACACCTGCCATAACCTCCAGTCCGCCCTCACCGACCCAGACTCCGTCACTTCCTTGCTTAACAAGGAAGTGGCGAACGGATTTATGATCGGCCCTTTCTCCACCCCACCCTTCCCCACCTACCGCATCAACCCCCTAGGCATCGCCACCAGGAAATACTCCGGAAAAAAGAGGATCATCCTCGACCTCTCCTCCCCCCACGGCACCTCCACCCCCAGCGTCAACAGCCTCATCCCCAGCCCCCCTTTCTCCTTGCAGTACGCCACCATAGACGGCGCCATCAACCTCATCAGACTCGCTGGCCAAGGCGCATGGCTGGCCAAAGCAGACGTCACCGCAGCATTCAAAATCCTCCCCCTCCACCCTGACTCCTGGCACCTTTTTGGGGTCTCCTGGCAGGACGCCTACTTCTTCGCCGTCCGCCTCACCTTCGGCTGCAAGAGCAGCCCGAAGCTGTTTGACACGTTAGCCGAAGCCCTTTGCTGGATCCTCACGAACATTCACAAGCTCCCCTACGTCACCCACCTGCTAGACGACTTCCTCGTCGTCACTCCCCCTCACGCACCCCCCGCTTCCGGCCTCACCACACTCACCTCCGTCTTCAACAACCTCGGCGTCCCCCTCGCCCTAGAGAAGACAAAGGGCCCCTCGACCTCCCTCGAGTTCCTGGGCATCACCCTGGACACGGTCTCACTCCAAGCCTCCCTGCCCCCCGACAAGCTCAACCGCATCACTCTCCTCCTCTCCAACTACCTGAACCTCCCCCAGTGCAGCAAGCAACAGCTCCTCTCCCTGCTCGGCCACCTCAATTACGCAATACGCATCATCCCCCAAGGCCGCTCCTTCATCTCCAACCTCCTCCACCTCTCCACCTCAGTCCCTTCCCTTCACCACCAGGTCACTCTTGACTCCCCCTGCCAAATGGAGCTGCGCCTCTGGCACCTCCTCCTGTCTAATTGGAACGGAATCACTTTTTTTTACAATGACTTCATCTCCTCCCCCGAAGACCTCCAACTCTACACAGACGCGGCCCCCTCAGTAGGCTTCGGAGGCTACTACGCCGGAAGGTGGTTCTCCTCCCCCTGGCCCGACGAGCTCCACCTCCTCGACCCCGACCATTCCCACTCCTCCACCCTCTACGAACTATACCCCATCGCCATCGCCGCAGCCCTGTGGGGCTCCGAGTGGACGAGCAAAAGTGTCCTCATACACACAGACAACCAGGCCGTGGTCCACATTATTAATAAAGGCCGCTGCTCCTCACTCCCCGTCATGTCCCTCCTGCGCCGCCTAACCTGGCTCTCTGTCACCCACCAGTTTCTCCTCCGTGCCGCCCACGTCCCTGGCCACCACAACTCCATCGCTGACTCCCTTTCCCGTTTTCTGTTCCAGAAGTTCAAGACCTTGGCCCCGCACTCCGATCCCCTTCCAGTCCCGGTCCCTCCATTTTCCGACATCATCTTCCCCTAGAACACCCTCTCCACCACCTCATCCTCCAGTCCCAGCACTCCATCCTGCTGAGCGTAGCAGACTCCACCCTCTCATCCTACCGGACAGCTTGGCACAACTTCCAGTCCTTCCACCTCCGCCACAATCTACACTTCCCCTCACTCGATCTCCTCTCCCTCTCCGCCTTCATCAGCTACAGCGCCTCCACCCTCTCCACCCGCTCCTCCACGATCAGAGTCTACCTATGCGGCATCAGCTTCTTCACCAAACTCCTAACCGGTTCGCCCCATCCATTCACCCAGCACCCCCAAATCATCCTCCAACTCAAAGGCTTGCAGCGCGGCGAACCGCGGCTTCCTCCCCGGCGCCTCCCCCTCACCATAGAGATCCTGGCCTCCTGCATCCACACCATCCGTTCCGGCTACGCCAACCAAACCCTCAACTCCACCCTAGAATCCATGTTCCTCCTGGCCTTCTACGGCTTCCTCCGTTGCTCGGAGTTCACGGCCGCCAACCACAACTTCAACCCTGCAATCCACCCCTGCCTCTCCGACTTAACCTCCCACGACCACGACACGTTGGTCTTCACCCTGAAAAGAAGCAAGTCCTCCCAGCATCGCCCAATTCCCATCTACCTCTTCCGCATCAACTCCCCCACCAGTCCTTTCGAATCCCTGGTCAACCACGTCCGCCTCAGACAATCCCAGCACGCTCTCCCCACAGACCCCCTCTTCACCAATGAACACGGAACCGTCGCCACCCGCTGTTGGTTCCTCCTCCACCTCCGCCAAATCCTCACCACCTCAGGCTACCCGTCAGAAAACTTCTCCGGCCACTCCTTCCGCATCGGCGCCGCCTCCACCGCCGCCAGCCGAGGCCTCCAGGACCACACTGTCCGCCTGCTCGGCAGATGGTCCTCCCAAGCCTACCTGACCTACATCCGCTCCTCCCTCCACGACATCAGACATGCCCACAACTCCCTGGCCTAGTGGTCGCCCCCCGTCTTCCTTTTGGGGATCACGCCTTGATGTGTACCGCGGGCTGACCGCCACACGACCCCCTCCCCAAAGACTCCAGGGTCGGCGACCCCCCCCGGAACCCACGCCCCGCTCCCCCCACTCTCCTCCTCATCATTCCATTCTTTCATTCAATAAAATCTTTAAACCTTCCACATGTGTGTTCATTCCAACTAGTGAAATGGAGTTGGAACAACTGATGTTCAGGAGGCGGAGGAACACACCTTGACCACACCTCCACGCCAATCTCCGCCCTCCACGCCAATCTACCTGAGCCTACTTATACCCGCCCTATACAACCCAGAATCCTCTATGCTTTTCGTATCCCACCTCCATCCCCATCACCACCTCAGGACCAGCAGCATCTCCACTGCTCCATCTCCTCCTCCCTCTCTCCTCACCTCCTCCCTTCCTCAGAGTTCCCACGGGGGGATCACGCCTTGATGTGTACCGCGGGCTGACCGCCACACGACCCCCTCCCCAAAGACTCCAGGGTCGGCGACCCCCCCCGGAACCCACGCCCCGCTCCCCCCACTCTCCTCCTCATCATTCCATTCTTTCATTCAATAAAATCTTTAAACCTTCCACATGTGTGTTCATTCCAACTAGTGAAACAGCCTTTGTATTGAGTTTGTGCTTGAAATGTACTGTAATTCTGCAAACTGTTAATAAATATTTCAATCAATCAATCAATCAATCAAAAACCAACATAGCAGCAGGTATATACTGTACATGGTATATCAAAAAAGAATATAATTGTGTTGTACTAGGGGTGTAACGGTACATTTTAACAGCGATACGATAAGTATCACGATACATGTTTGACGATACGATACATGTTTGACGATATTGGTTCATTATGGCGATACCATACGATTCAATTATTTGAAATCGTCAAATCGATACAGTAACTATTTAGCAAATACATTGAATATGTGTGAAACTTGTGGATAGTGCAGGTTTTTTTAAGGGAAAGATGTATTATTATGGATATAAATTAGTAAACACAGTGATTCTCTGGCAAATAGATGGACATTGTATTTGAACACACATGGACAAACCCACAGAGAATACACTACACACATTTATCGATAGACCAAGTGTGGCAATATGGAATGGAAAAGTTAAACCCATCTTTTTTTTTTGCTTCTTAAAATTGCTAAATACAATGCACAAATACTTAGTATTGATAAAAATGTATTTACATTGCAAAACGATTCGATACCGATTATTTCCATTTCAAAACGATACGATATACAAAGTAAAACGATACAATACGACATTTGCTGTTTACATATCGATATACTTTGATTTTTTTCTCTCGATATTTCAATACAGTTGCTATATCGTTAGGCTGAGCTCACACGGTTAATGTAATGCTCTATGCTCGTTGGGTAGTGTCATGGCCGCCCCAATGCATTTCCAATGGGAGTCACATGGTTTGACACAACATTGTGTTGTGTGAGGGGGAGGGGCGCAGTCGAAACACAGCTGAAAGCAGACCATGTGACCTCCATTGGAAATGCATTGGGGGCGGCCATGACACTCACAACAAAAATCACTGCATTAACCGTGTGAGCTCAGCCTTACACCCCTATGTTGTATACAAGATTAAGATTAAGGTGCAAAGAGTGTCAGGTTTAGCCACATACCGGTAGTCTTCATGGAGGTAACCTCACTGGTGCACTACAGACTACACTACACTGTTGGGGGGAAAAAAAACAATTGCTCTCGATCCAATTCCGATAATTTGATTTTGAGACATACTGATACAGTTCTTTCCCGATCCGATCTTTATATTTGTATATAACACGGCCTGAAAAGTTTGGGAGCCCACTACACTGGTAAAAATAAAAAAGAAGGCATAACCTAACACAGTTGAGTAATATTTGACCAGGAATTGGCCTACTGTATATCTATACTTTGACTCAAGTACTGGGGTTGAGTGCTTTGTCCAACACATGTTCCAGGCTGCTCATCACATGCTCCAGGCTGCTCATCGTTGTCCAGCACATGTTCCAGGCTGCTCATCACATGCTCCAGGCTGCTCATCGTTGTCCAGCACATGTTCCAGGCTGCTCATCTTTGTCCAGCACATGATGCTCCAGGCTGCTCATCTTTGTCCAGCTCATGCTCCAGGCTGCTCATCTTTGTCCAGCACATGTTCCAGGCTGCTCATCTTTGTCCATCACATGTTCCAGGCTGCTCATCTTTGTCCAGCACATGTTCCAGGCTGCTCATCTTTGTCCATCACATGTTCCAGGCTGCTCATCTTTGTCCATCACATGTTCCAGGCTGCTCATCTTTGTCCAGCACATGTTCCAGGCTGCTCATCACATGCTCCAGGCTGCTCATCTTTGTCCAGCACATGCTCCAGGCTGCTCATCTTTGTCCAGCACATGTTCCAGGCTGCTCATCTTTGTCCAGCACATGTTCCAGGCTGCTCATCTTTGTCCAGCACATGTTCCAGGCTGCTCATCTTTGTCCAGCTCATGTTCCAGGCTGCTCATCTTTGTCCAGCACATGCTCCAGGCTGCTCATCTTTGTCCAGCACATGCTCCAGGCTGCTCATCTTTGTCCAGCACATGCTCCAGGCTGCTCATCTTTGTCCAGCACATGCTCCAGGCTGCTCATCTTTGTCCAGCACATGTTCCAGGCTGCTCATCTTTGTCCAGCACATGCTGCAGGCTGCTCATCTTTGTCCAGCACATGATGCTCCAGGCTGCTCATCTTTGTCCAGCACATGTTCCAGGCTGCTCATCTTTGTCCAGCACATGCTCCTCCAGGCTGCTCATCTTTGTCCAGCACATGCTCCAGGCTGCTCATCTTTGTCCAGCACATGTTCCAGGCTGCTCATCTTTGTCCAGCACATGTTCCAGGCTGCTCATCTTTGTCCAGCACATGTTCCAGGCTGCTCATCTTTGTCCAGCACATGTTCCAGGCTGCTCATCTTTGTCCAGCACATGTTCCAGGCTGCTCATCTTTGTCTAGCACATGTTCCAGGCTGCTCATCTTTGTCCAGCACATGTTCCAGGCTGCTCATCTTTGTCCAGCACATGCTGCAGGCTGCTCATCGGTGAGACGGTACACGGAACACTAATGCCTAACGCCCCATAAAACACTGACATCACCTTTCCACGGGGAGAGAAGGACACACTCCATTTGACGGGCTAATTGTGTGTGGCATAATTAATCAATGTCTCCTGAACGACAAATTCCAACATGCACGTTCACCACCAGCGTCATATGACGTGTGTGTGTGTGTGTGTGTGACTGTGTGTGACTGTGTGTGTGACTGTGTGTGTGTGTGTGTGTGTGTGTGTGTGTGTGTGTGTGTGTGTGTGTGTGTGTGTGTGTGTGTTTGTTTTTTTGTGTGTTTGTGTTTGTGTTTGTGTGTGGGTGTGTGTGGGGGGGGGGGGGGGGTTGTATTTTCATTCATTTGTCCTCTTTTATCGAGCGATTCAGTTGTTATTAGCGGACACCTGTCAGCTCCGCTCACGGTGGGGACTGAAGCAGAGAGGAGTGGATGGGTTGGACTTATACTCTTCATACTGGAACTTGACTGATAGCCTCTACTGGCTCACTGAACGTGCAGTTGTGGACTAAGTACTTTAGCGCTGTAGGCCTACTTGAGTCCACAAGTGAAACTTATTTGCTCAGTCAAATGTGAATTACTTTAAAAAAAATCACACCTGTGTGAAGTGAGGGGCGATCTTATCATCGTACATCATCATGGCGTAAAATAGACACTATATGACATACAATTATCCATTCCTTTGTGACGGCCCTGCCCCCTCTGCCTCACTGTAAGCTAGAGGGAAGCCTCTGTGATGGCAGAGTGGAGCAGGCCGTCAGCCCCATAGAAATATACGTAGACGCCCTTTCCGGCTCTGAGGCGCGTGTCACCATTGAAGGCACAATTTTCCCGACATTCCTTGCAAAGCATTAGCGGAAGCTTGTCAAGCTTATGTTACGCGTGCGTAACATAAGTCCCGGAAAAGAAGCGCTGTGATTGGCCAGTAGTCACTTGAGTGACAGCGAGAGACATGGAGGAGTCGCATGAGTGACGTCACTTGGGCAGCGACGCAGTCGCCTTCAGCAAATGCCTTCAGCACTTCTAAATAAGAAAGCTGCGGAGAACTGTTGCTTTGTGTTCACTCTTTAATGTTTTCTGTTAGTAATCTAATCCCCCCTGGCTCTGATGTTGTATTGTTAATAACTTTGTTGTTTGTGTTTGTGTTTGTTTGTTTGTCTTGTTTTGTATTGTAATGTATATTGTCATGCCCAAAAAAAAGCCTTCAGCACTGCACTTCCGCCTTCATTGGGATACACGTCGCTCCAATGAACTGCAACGGCCAGTGAGGCATCTATTTTTGAGTGGTGCAAACCACTCCAACAACCAGCTTTGTTTCTATCCGTGTTTGTGTGTACCTGTACGTGGGGCCCAAAAGAATGAGCATGGTTACTATGGTCACTGACATTACGTCAGACATTACGTCAGACATTACGTCAGACCACAGCTGATCAGGCTATATAAGACCTTGCACCACTCAGTTCACACGGGTGTGATTTTTTTATAATATCTATGGTCAGCCCAATTGTGCTCACCTGAGGTGGGTGTGGCTTAGGGGATTATATAGGGAGCTCTCCTGGCTGCAGCTCACTCTTCTTTCTCTCTGTCTGTTCTCTCTCAAGGGCCTAACCACCCGTTTGTTCAAGTTGTGTTTTGCACCAGTTAATACAACACTACAATACAGCACACACCACTCTCTCCACACATCCATACACTGCACACATTGCTGATAACTGATATCCTCACATCCCACACTTCATTATTTTGTTATTCTTTATTTACTTTAATATAATAAATATCATTACAAAACGTTATACTCTGGTGTGGACTCCCTGTTTTTGCCGTGCATCCCTAGCTAGTGCATGACACCTTGTCAATGGGAATGGGAATTTGTGTAGGACAAAGTTTGTGCACTGTACACCAAAAGCTGGACATAGGACGGGCTAGCGCACCTCAAAAATACGTATTCAAAAGTATACATGCTTTAAAAAATATATATACTAAAGTATTCAAAATTACAAATTGCAAAGGGACAGTTTCTTAAAAAAATAAAAAAGACACAAGTGAAGATAAAAATAATGAAAATAGCATATTATCTTAGTACAATAAAGAACTCGGATACATAAATAAACATACTAAGTTACAGTCACCACTGGTACAGTATGCTGTGCAGAGGGAGTGGAACTGGGGTAACAGCACATGTAGTGCAGCCTGGCAGTCTTAAATCCTCTCACGTCATTAGGGGCCAGGTCAATTCTTAATCAGCTGATAATTAAACAATGATGGAGTCGGCACAACACTACTGTAGCTGCTAAGTAGCCTCACATCAGCTCTGGTAGAGTGACACACAAACACACATGCATGCACACACACGCACACACACACACACACGCACGCACGCACACACAAACACACACACAACACTACTGTAGCTGCTAAGTAGCCTCGCATCAGCTCTGGTAGAGTGACACACAAACACACATGCATGCACACACGCGCGCGCACACACACACACACACACACACACACACACACACACACACACACACACACGCACGCACGCACGCACGCACGCGCACACACAAACACACACACACAACACTACTGTAGCTGCTAAGTAGCCTCACATCAGCTCTGGTAGAGTGACACAAACACACATGCATGCACACACACACACACACACACACACACACGTGCACGCACGCACGCACACACGCACACACACACACACACACACACAAACACACACACACACACAACAGGGAGGGGATGCTACTAGTACATGCATGCACAGCTGTTTGCTTAATGTAGAAGCAGTACTAGTGGAAGCAGCCAATATTGACTCTTTGGAAGTACATACACATACAGTACATAAAGTACATACTGTACATACAGTACATACACACATACAGTACAGATCGAGGAAAGCTGCAGGATGGGTTTTCTCGTTAAAAAGAGAATAAATACATCTGCAAAACTGTGGTCGAAAATGGTCAATAACAATTCTCCACACGCGGGAGAAGTGGGAGTCTAAGGAGAAAGTATTCATATTAGCCAAGTTCAATAACAGCCATTAGGTTTTTATATTTCACATAGAAATGGCTATCGGGCTAAAAAATATATTATTATAACCAAAATGCAGGCAGCCATACATTAATGATAAGGATCTCACTGTATTTTTTATGACAATATAATGCTATAAAATGGGCTGGGGGCGGAAGACCATAACCCAAAACAGGCAAGGCAGGCTGCAAATCTGTGAAATAATGGCAACATTAAGTTTAACCCATTTTGGGCGGGAACCCCTTTTAGTGTTAGCATTATGTTATGCTTTAGCTATTGAAAAATAGCAGATCTACAAGCTCATAGCGCGCCACCGAGTGGCGCGCTACGAGCTTGTAGGTCTGCTTTTTTTGAAAAATCGTGAAAATGTGCCTCAAATTTGGAATATATTTTTTCAGAACGAACGTTTTTAACTCAAATCTTTGCTTCTGGGGAGGTCCCTGGAACAACATATTTTCAGATGGGGTTCGGAGGCCAATTACAGATCATTTTTGGGGTCCTTGACATGAAATATTGAGTGATATAGGCCTAGAAACATTTAGAAGACATTTTTTCAGGCCTAAATGGTTTAAGCAGAATGTGATTTGCATCTATGAGCAGGAAAAGTAATAGCGTCCGTGGACACAAAAGAGGCTCCCAAGAACGCTCCTAAGAGAGGGAATGTGCCATCTTTGTCCTCATTTCAGGCTCCGTTGATGAATTATTGATAAGTGGAGATAAAAGTTGTGGAGAACCTGGCAGAGATGCCAGAGAGATGTTCTTGTTAAATCGCATGGTATTAGAGCATACATACAGGCTTTCAGGCCACGATGTCCATTTGCACTTTGGGAATGGAATAGTTTTATAATTTTGACAGATCCTTTTCCAAGTGGTATGGCATTATTGTACACTCAATTAGTCAGAAAGTTACAATGACATCCAGAAGAACTAAATTACAGATGCTGAACACTAGCCATCAAAGAATATGAATAAGTAGCTATGATATAAGGAGGCCCATGAGTTAACACATACACCAGTGGAAAGCAGAGAGATTCAAGGCCCAGCAATTACATTCTGCTGTCATCACGTTTAATCCATTTTGGGCGCGGACCCCTTTTGGTGTTAGCATTATGTTATGCTTTAGCTATTGAAAAATAGCAGATCTACAAGCTCGTAGCGCGCCACCGAGTGGCGCGCTACGAGCTTGTAGGTCTGCTATTTTTGAAAAATCGAAGAACGACATAGAAACATAGCTTTTTCAGAATTTAGAATTTAGAAGATTTGAGAAGATTTGTATGGCTCTAGCAGTGATTCTCAACCCGTTTAATTTCAATGACCCCCAGTTTGACAAGCATTAGTCTACGGACCCCCCATTTAATAGCATTTATATCTCTGGGACTCCCAATTTATATTGTAAAATCAATGCTAATTTAACTCTGAGAGTGTACAAATGGAACAGGATTTAGAAGACATTTTTAGAATCTGATCTCAGGTCAAAGTGGGTTAAAGGAGTCCGTCCACCCATTGAATCCTGAGGTGGATTGGATTTCCATTGCTCAGCAACAAGATCAATTTTAAGTGTCTCTTGACTTAGTTGTCTCATCCTCCATTATAGCATAAACAAGCAATCACTGTCTGTGTACTGTATACGATTACCAGCAGCGTATGAATGATACGCCCCCAGGAAAGGGGACGGGGCGTCATTTGAATAAATGGCACAAACAGAGAGGGGCCCGCGGTCGGTCGATGCGTGGAGTGGGTGCTGCGTGAGACTACATTGTTGAAGTTCACGGCGGTAGGCCAGCAATTTATACTGTCGCTCCACCCTGACGAGTTGGGCCTTTTTCTCATTAAAATGTCATTGATTGGCAGAGATGGTTCCAAGTCACCTAAATTAAGATTGACATAAAAGGACTGAACTTGACAGAAGACTAATTCCACATTGAATCTTCAAGGTCCTTCCAACAACACCATCACTGGGCCTTGGAAAAGTTGTGTATAGGGCTGCCTTTTCTTGTGCCGCATTTATGGATACGCCCCGAAATTCAACCTTAACCGTTCTGTAACCTTCACTGTTCCTTTTTTCTTTTTTTTTTAATCCCACGATTTTGTAACCCATTTTTCACCCCTGTGTCAATTATCTAATGTGATCCTGGGCTCTACACACCCTCCGCCAACCTGGGGAGAGCAACGAACTTGAACTCGTGCTTCCTTCATGCATGAGTGTCCAAGTCGCTCCTTTACACCTGACAGGGGGGAGTTTCCCTGGTTGGACGTAGCGCGTGGAAGGAACACGTTATTCCAACCAGTTCCTTTCCCCTCCATCAGGCGCCCGGCTGGCCAGGGGGAGGCAGTTTAGGGACCAGGATTACTGCATGTTTTTGTGAGGGTACCTACCCAGGGGACACGGGGAGAACATGCAAACTCCACACAGAAAGGCCCTTTTGCCAACCCCGCCTCGGGTATGGGCACTGATGACGCGGAGGAGAGGACACGCCGCCAGCGCCCACAGCATCCCGAGCGGGAATCGAACCCAGGACCACCGTGCCCGTACCTTCACTGTTCCTGATGAACAGGTTAATGCCTTGCATGGTTTCCTCCACCGTCAGTGTGAATGGGTGAATGTAATGCATTGTAAAACACTTTTGATAACGGGTGCTATATATACTGTACAAATACACCATTTACCATTTTGTTACTGCTCTTTGCTAATGGATAGGACTATCTTTGGGCCCAGTTCATTTATCTTATTTATTTGACATTCTTTTGAAATAATATATTTAAAAAAATCTTTAAATTGTTTGGGAATCCTGTCTAAGACCATCCTAGGCCTACAAGATATAAATGTCTCGCCTTTTTGGTGAATAAACATCTTCCTGATTGTAGTGCTGCCGTGCGTGCATTTCAGCTCAACACTTTCACAATTGATGAATTGAACATGACAGGCCTTTCACCTCCTTTGCTGTTTAGTTTTTCTACAAGTGCAAAAGAGATGAGGAGATGAAGGCAATTCTCTCCTTGGGTTGCTATCCCACTGTATATGCTGAACGAGCGGGCTTTAAACCCTCCAAAATGGATCCAATTACAGAGAAGGCTTTCCGTGGCGCTTTGCGGAACTCTGTGTAATTGTGTAACCCTAATTTTCCTGGTGCAGAGGCTCTGACAGAGGCCTGTCGACTCCTCTAAGCCTCTTCTCTCGGGCACGGCACCGAAACGAGATCACGAGTCTTAGCTCCGGAAAACGCTGAAAGTAAAATTGCAAACGGACACAGAGAGAACAATATCATCTGTCTTCTTGTGAAGAAATCCCTCAGAAAACCGGGCTTCCGCACTGTATAGCCTAGCTACTGTATATACGGTACCACACTCTCAGCCTTGCACGATGCAGTGTGTGGTGTGTGATATCCATCGACTACTAGACGCTTTAGCAGAGGAGAGAGGGCACGGAGAACATTCTTCATTCTTCCAGGACGTCAAGCACTTTAATACAGGTCAGCACTCGACTTAGTGATTGCTTACAATATGATACAGTGGTTCTTGCACTACTAGGCAGGGGAGTGTGCTTTCTTTTCCGAGTAAAGAGAAGTGTCGAAAAAAAATTAAAGATTGATAGAGACAGAGAGAGAGAGAGACGCGTGATTGGCTGACTGTAACTTGTGAACCCTCCTCCTCCTCCCAGCAGAGACTCCAAATGTGATGGCGATGTCCTCTGGCATGGCCGTCTAATGGCTCATGAAGCTTTTATAGCCGTGCATGATACTGCAATGACATCTGGCTGTTCGCTCTCTGTCTGTCTCAGCTACTGCCGACGGTCCCTTCAGAGGAACTCACACCTCGCTGGGACGTCACTTGTCCTTTTTTTTTCTTTCTTTCTTTTTTTTCTTTCTTTTAACCCATTCAGGCCTGACGTCGACATTAAAAAAAAAAAAACAGTTTTCTGAAATACCCTATGTTTCTGTATCCGTGGTGCTCAATATTTCATGTCAAGGACCCCCAAAAATGATATGTAATTGGCCGCCGACCCCCATCTGAAAATATGTTGTTCCAGGGACCCACCCAGAAGCAAAGATTTGAGTTAAAAACGTTCGCTCTGAAAGAATATACATTCAAAGATTTGCGCCGCATTTTCACGATTTTTCAAAAATAGCAGACCTACAAGCTCGTAGCGCGGCTATTTTCCAATAGCTAAAGTATAACGTAATGCTTAGAGCACCAAAAGGGGTTCCCGCCCAAAATGGGTTAAGTCAAATCGGGCCTTTTTATCACTGCAGCAGACCACAGCCACGCTCCAACTGAAAACGCAATTAGTGTTTAAACACACACCAGGCTGTTGTTTGCTATATGGATTATGTAGGAGAAAACATTAAATAAATTTACCCTTGTCACCAAAATGCTCTCGTTCATCTCTGACAGGGGAACCACTCTCCAGCTGTTATTGAGGTTAAACTTCTCCCCTGATAGACATGAATTGTTTTGAACGTCATGGGGGTTAGAATAAAAAATGAAAGTAAAGTAACATGAATAAATAATAATAAAATAACACTGCAGGAGTAGGGGTATGAAATTGCTGCAGATAGTAGCAAATCTCCGGCCTTTGATCTTTGCATCCATCAAAGTGATGACATGCCTCCTGAAGCCACGGCACCCACAGCTGCATTTTGCCGTTTCATTTTCTAACAGAGCGAATGTCAAACAGTATCTGTTTAATTCTCTCGCTCTCGCTCGCTCTTTCACTCTCTGGTCAGTAATCCTTCTACAGAAAGACGTGCATACTTTTGCAGACCTAGATGACCCCCAGTCATCAGTCTGGGAGGCCACTGCATAGCTATACAGAACAAAACAAACAAAACACAAAAGCCACATTTGTCTGGACTGGAGCAACCTAAATTACTTCACTCATGGAAGCCAAATATTGTCTGCATTCTGAGCTTTACCAAATGCTTTAAACGCACAAAGCAAATATTGTCTTGGAGCTACAGTATAACCAATTGCTTAAATCGTGAAAGCCAAATAGTCTGGAACTAGATGTGAATAGTATTGAATGCCACAGACGAATAACAGTCTAAGTCCACACTATTGATCCATAATGTATAAATGATAGATAAGGGTTCAGGACAACGAGGCCTTTTCGTGGAGGGGTCAGAATGAAATTTGGACTTAGACTGTTTTTCGTCTGTGGTACTCTACGTCGCCACACCATAGGCACACACGTGCCCCGCCTCCAAACAGGTCTGGTAGAGCAGTGGTTCTCAAAGTGGGGTCCGGGGACCCCCAGGGGTACTTGAGGGAGTTCCAGGGGGGACCCAGCTAAATGATAATTTGGAACCAAATGGACCCTTATGGGTCTGTAACTCAGAGAGCGTACAAATGGAACCAAATGGACCCTAACGGGTCCATTTGGTTCCATTTGTACACTCTCAGAGTTAAATTAGCATTGATTTTACAATATAAATTGGGAGTCCCAGAGATATAAATGCTATTAAATGGGGGGGTCCGTAGACTAATGCTTGTCAAACTGGGGGTCCTTGAAATTAAACGGGTTGAGAATCACTGCTAGAGCCATACAAATATTCTCTTATGGGGGTCCCTGGCATGGCTATTCAAATGTAACCTGACTCCGCCAGATGGGGCAGCAGAGAGTACACTGGGTTCCCCCTCCTGCTCCCATCTGGGAACTCTCAGGCAGACTTGATGCTCCGGCCACACAACGGCCTGGCCAATCAGCAGCAGCTAGAGGCGGGATCAAGCCATACACAGTGCTGCCTTGATCCCGCCTCTAGCTGCTGCTGGTTAAGTCAGGTTAATTCAGGTTAATTCAAATGGGGGTCCGTGGGCTAATTAGTGTCAATTTGGGGGTCCTTGAGATGAAAAAGTTTGGGAACCACTGTGGTGGAGTGTACTGTAGGTACAGTAATAACGTGAAGGGAGTCAGAAGTGGCGAGTGTGCAGTGGGCTCTCCCGAGTCCCGGCAGTGTGCAGTGGGCTCTCCCGAGTCCCGGCAGTGTGCAGTGGGCTCTCCCGAGTCCCGACAGTGTGCAGTGGGCTCTCCCGAGTCCCGGCAGTGTGCAGTGGGCTCTCCCGAGTCCCGGCAGTGTGCAGTGGGCTCTCCCGAGTCCCGACAGTGTACAGTGGGCTCTCCCGAGTCCCGGCAGTGTGCAGTGGGCTCTCCCGAGTCCCGGCAGCCAGGTAGGGTGCAGTGTGCAGTGGGCTCTCCCGAGTCCCGGCAGTGTGCAGTGGGCTCTCCCGAGTCCCGACAGTGTGCAGTGGGCTCTCCCGAGTCCCGGCAGTGTGCAGTGGGCTCTCCCGAGTCCCGGCAGCCAGGTAGGGTGCAGTGTGCAGTGGGCTCTCCCGAGTCCCGGCAGCCAGGTAGGGCCTACTGTATACATTCACTAATCACAACTACTGTACAGTAGCCCCGCTGTTTATAAACCAGAACGCTGTTTGGGTTGGTTTTCACAGGCTGCAGCTGCGTCGGGACCTACTGGCGTCTAGTTACGCCCCCTGAGAACCTCGGCCCCAAAGTGTTCCAATCGACTCATGGTGTTATAATAACAGCTAGGCCGCTTCACATTTTCGCCTATGAATCTGCTTGTTTGTTTGTTTACACGTTATCTTTGATAAATGTTGGATTACTGTACATTTGTTTCAGACATTACATTTTGGGAGGAACATTGGTCAGTCATGCAGTCTCTCTCTCTCTCTATCTCTCTCTCTCTCTCTCTCTCTCTCTCAAGACGGGTGAAAGAAAAGGGACAAGTGCCCGATGGCTGAAATAGTACAAAACATGGATCCGGGGGTGCGTCTCGTCTCGTCTTGGTTGGTTGGTTGGTTGGTTGGTTGGTTGGTTGGTTGGTTGGTTGGTGGGTGGCCACTTCTTCTTTCTGTTGCGTGGTGGTGCGTGGTGGCGATGCCAGCCAGCCCGGCTATACTTTTTGACTCTGCTCTACTCCTATAGTGCGATACAAACCCCCTCAAGCAGGACACACACACGCACGCGCGCGCACACACAGGCCGAACGGTTAGCGGAGCGGTCTTGATACCGGAAGGTCGCCAGTTCGTATCCCCGGACCGGCACGTTAAAATTACCACCGCTGAAGTGCCCTTGAGCAAGGAACCACTACCATGAAATGTTCTATGAGCAGGGCCTGGCTGTAAACAAGTATCTGATGCTTAGTCCAGTTACCCTGGGTAAATATAGTAACTTTGCTTTGCTTTGCTTACACACACACACACACACACACACACACACACACACACACACACACACACACACACACACACACACACACACACACACACACACACACACACACACACACACACACACACCCACCGCCACCTCCCTTTCACCAATTAATCCTGGTGACCTTCTTGTCATACACAAGAAGGCTGGACCCCTGTTGAAGAACCCTGGAGTATTTCATTGTTTTTGCACACTCGAACCCTGAAAAAAACCACAGTGAAAGTGTGAATTATTTTTACCAGTTTAGCTGGACGAAAACAACCTCCCTGTTCTAAAAGCCATTTAGAATTCCACCCTACTTCGACATTGATACTAGCTGACAAATCATTGTTTAGCTGCCCAGGAACAAGGTTAGAAGAAGTTGTTGAAGGTTAAATTGGAGCTATCTATCTAGTGAGTTCACTCTGTTCAGCTAGGACTACAGGAATATGTCTGCAGTGTTGCCAGATTTTGTGAGAGAAATAAGCAACCAGGTATAGGAAAACAAACGGGAATCGAACCTGTGACTTGTTGTCAGAGAGCATTAGAGCCTATATGCGCCATCGGCAATTTGGCGATTTCTGACAAAGAACGAAAAAAGAAAATCCATTTACAATTAACATGTATGATTTCCTTTGTCTTTTCCACGCACATGCCCCAAATATATAGGCAGGCACCCTATATAAGTTGAAAGTGGTTAAAACAGCTGTTATGTAGGTCAAAGATGTGCAAGTGCATTTTAGATTTTAGCTACTTGATCATACTGCAGCATCACACGAAAGCATCAAGAGTATAGCATATCCACAAGTTCGTAATGCGGCGCAAAGTGATGCTTTTTGAGATTGTAGATCTGCTACTTTTGCTGTTTTTGAATTTTAATCCTGAAAAGTAATGGTGTTGGATAGGTCTCGACAGAGCTGATTTGTAGAATGGTCCTCATGTTTGAATGGGTTGTGACCAGTGTTGGGGGCAATGGCGTTAGAAATAACGCCATTAACGAGAATACATTTGGGGATAACGGAGTAACCTAACGAGGTAGTTTCACAATTTAATAGTTAGTTATGTTTCCAAAAATGTAATCCATTACTAATATGATGTGTCCCTGTTCATTTTGTTGGCAAGATAAGAAAATAAGAAAGCCCCGAGGACTCCCCTGGGTCTTATCTCTCGCTACACAAATGACGGCCACAGCCAAAACCTTCCACACAGCATCACACAACACACGCACGCTCACATGCCACCACATTTCACACAACACTTGCTAAGTACTCCGGCAAGATTTGTGACCTATCACCCTGCTCCTAGCCTCGGAAACCCAGACGTTTTTTTTTTCAGGGAGAAAAAAAAAGTCTGGGTCCGAGTCCACTTCAATTCGGCATAGAGTAGTGCAAACATCGCTCACTCTCTGCTGATTTCTGATCGTCTGCACCTTTGTTAAATTGACACACAAACACACACATGTACACACACACACTCCTCTCTCTCTGTCGCTCTAAGTAATTAGTCTCATGTCCAGCAGCTGTGCATAGTTTCTCCCGGCGGATCCTGCCGGGAGCTGCCTATGCCATAAAAAGCATAGGTGAGTTCCAGGCTACCCCGCTCCTAATGTCTCTACTTACTGTAATCTGGGACCATGCAGCCACCTTTCTTGCACGTCATCAACATGCCAACACGCTTCGGACCGCAGGCTCCGCAGCACATTTCTGCCGGTCACCAAATTCACCGTAACACCGCCATACCGCATTGCTGGAATTTGCTGCCTGCTCCCACAGAATATGCATGCGCTTTGCGCCGCGACTGACGGGGGACAGAGAGCACATTCACGGAATATATTTCACTTTCACACCACCACTCTCCTCACCTCACCAGGCTTTACACCTCGGAGGAAAGCCTGGACTCTGTTCCAAAACCGGTCTGGAGCGGATGATATCGCTACGTCATGTTGTAGTATTGTTTTGTAGTCATCAGGATGATATCGCTACGTCATGTTGTAGTATTGTTTTGTAGTCATCAGGATGATATCGCTACGTCATGTTGTAGTATTGTTTTGTAGTCATCAGGATGATATCGCTACGTCATGTTGTAGTATTGTTTTGTAGTCATCAGGATGATATCGCTACGTCATGTTGTAGTATTGTTTTGTAGTCATCAGGATGATATCGCTACGTCATGTTGTAGTATTGTTTTGTAGTCATCAGGCAGGAACAATCAATCGGAACTTCCTTTTCCCTCAAACCGGAAGAATAACAATAAAAGCTCTCGTAGCCTTCAGCTTTTATTGAGAAAAATCGGTTTGAGGGTAAGTAAGCCTGGGACCGAGGCTAACTATATATAGGCTGCTCATGCAGTGAGATCCTCTTGGTGCTATGTTACTCACCTATTAATGTTATAGTATTTTTTTGTGTGACCACATTTGTATTCAATTTATCACGTAGACAGGCAGGCAATGGGTGGCATTTAGACAGTATGAATAAACAACAACATACTGTACACATAGACGCATACAATAACACGGTATGTACAGTATGTGACCGGCATACATACATTACACATGGTCTGAGTGATTCATTTGTATTATGTAGGCCTACTTATTATGGTGATAAAGACTGCAGCTGCAACTAACCAAACACAATGCATGCATATTTGTATATTAAAAATGTCATTATTTCGCCCACTCTTCATGTGCGTGCGTGCGTGCGTGCGTGTGTGTGTGCGTGAAAGTGTTCACGGCCCACCACTTAACACGGCAGCTGAATACGGTAAGTGGTCAGATGGGTGGCCCGTGTGTATTTTCACAGCATGTTATTTTCAATAATCAATAAATTGTGTCGTGGCTTGGATCAATGTATAGTATACTTTAGGTTCTCTTTGATCAGCATCACAATGTCATGGTTAAAAAAGCAAAAAAATAAACAACAACATGATTTTGTGTTTTTAGGTGCCCTCTTGCAATATAGTGCGCTACGGTCCACATGGAGAGAGAGTGCTAAATCGTGTGTGTGTGTGTGTGTGTGTGTGTGTGTGTGTGTGTGTGTGTGTGTGTGTGTGTGTGTGTGTGTGTGTGTGTGTGTGTGTGTGTGTGTGTGTGTGTGTGTGTGCGCTTGCTCGTGCGCGCGCAATTGGCATGACTTGCCATGCACTCCTATTAAATGGAGGTATAGTGTTGGTGTGGCCTACATGCAGCACAGCACAGTGAGGGTGGGCTGTAGGGGTGGTGATTAATAGGGGGCCGTGCAGCAGCGCAGCGCAGTGATTAATTGGGCTCAGGACCTCATCTACAATGTTTTGATGAGAATGAAGAGAGGAAGAAGGGTTGTGTGTGGTGGAGCTGAGCGGAGGGGGGAGGGGGGGCAGGCGCTCTAATGAAGCCCGGGGTCCGACAACTGCACCGGGTTGATTGTGTGTGTGTGTGTGTGTGTGTGTGTGTGTGTGTGTGTGTGTGTGTGTGTGTGTGTGTGTGTGTGTGTGTGTGTGTGTGTGTGTGTGTGTGTGTGTGTGTGTGTGTGTGTGTGTGTGTGTGTTCTCCATGGTTATCCTGTTGGCTATAGTGAGTCTGTCAGTCTGTCCTATTTGTGATCTTGTGCATGTTCACCACTAGCATACTCGCACACTATGGTAGCATACTCGCACACTATGGTAGCATACTCACATTTCCTATATATATTATATCTGTATTACTTTTTAGATTAATCTGATATCGCTACGTCATGTATTGTTAGTATTGTTTTGTAGTCATCAGGCAGGAACAATCAATCGGAACTTCCTTTTCCCTCAAACCGATTTTTCTCAATAAAAGGTGAAGGCTATGAGAGCTTTTATTGTTATTCTTCCGGTTTGAGGGAAAAGGAAGTTCCGATTGATGATATGATATATATTTGTTAATCCTTGGGACCCCCAATCTATAACCGTGTGAATTATGTGAAATCCTCACTGTTCATTTAACTCTGAGAGTGTACAAATGTAAATAAATAGACCCTTATGGGTCCATTTGGTTTCTTTTGTAAACTCCCAGAGATACAGACCTGTAAAGGGTGCATTCGGTTCCTACTCCTATAGCTATTAATCATTTAGCTTGGGAGTGGGGCGGACCCCCTGGAACCCCCTCAAGGACCCCTTGAGGTCCTCTGAGAGAACCAGTAGATCCGGCCCAACAGACAACACAGAACAATACACACATCTCTCTTTGCAAACTGCAAACCTACTAGCCTAGAAATCATTCAACCATGCTAAAGCTGAAAACCATGTTATTTGTTTTACATTTATATTGTTCTGCTTTTGGAGCTAGTTTAATTTACCCTACCTCAAGGGCAACCAACCACAATGTGCTCTGATACATACAGTCTGTTCACTTGATTCTGTTCCAACTTCTTCCAAGACGAGTCATGTATTGTACAGCCTCAAAGGGATGCTTTAGGGAGGTGAAGAATTAGTAAGAGAAATCTTTGAAAATCTGGGAACTAAATCGTTACCAAGAAATTTCTTCACCAATGTGTTTCTAAAGGTGTCTAATAACATGTACTAAAAGTTTGAAATTCAACTCCCGTGGGAAATTGAGTTATTAGCATAATATGTGACCATACCCTTAACATCCTATATAAGGCAAAAAAGTCCAAAATTCATCATTCTTTAAGTAGCATGTGACATATTAAACTATAGGGTTTTCATGATTCTGAATCCATTCCAAACATTAGTGATGAGGTCAGCACATTTGGTCAAGTGGATATGGCCTAATTTAGCCCAAGGAGTGTTTTTTGATAAAATGCCCTTACTAATAGGAGTTTGTTGATTGATGATTGTTTAGATTGTTTAGATGGTTTAGGGTGTTGGATGGTTTAGATTGTTTAGATTGTTTAGATGGTTTAGGGAGGTGAACAATGAAGGAAACGCCTTCAGAAAGAGAGAGAGAGGGAATATGAAAATAGCCGTTTCAGATGTTGACGCAATTATCCCTCAGCATGTGTAGTGTGCCTGAATTGTGCTCGAGAGATAAGTATCTTCGCCGCCTTCGCCTGATTGCAAATCAGTTCTCGTAAACACCGCAATCAGCTTTATAGTCTCCACAAGACGCCTTAGATCTTTAGGGGCTACAATAAACAACCTGGTACATGACATACGTACATACGTGCATTTGCTTCTTGTTTTTGCAGTGTAAATACGTGGCAGTGACAAGAATGTGGTTCCTTTCAATTAGATGCGTTAACTGAAGGATTTCGTTTTTTCCCTAGCAAGTTTCCAGACTCCGAAATTTGAGATAATAAGGCTACAATTTGTGCTAAATATGCTATTTTGAATGGAGACCATTGGAGACCGTGTGGAGGAGAACAGTCTTTCATCAATCAAAAACGGTCTTTACTTTGTGAGTAACAAGTATATTAAATATGATGAATTCCTGTTCTGTCCTTTGTCTATATAGAAGTGTCTATTATTTTACGTCTCTAAATGTTTTTGATGAATTGAACATTGTGGACCCTGTTGGAAACAAGTGTAATGCTTAATTGGGTCGTCCACTCACAGTTAACAGCCTTTGTATTGAGTTTGTGCTTGAAATGTACTGTAATGTAAGTCGCTCTGGATTAAGAGCGTCTGCTAAATGCCTAAATTGTAAATTGTAAATTGTAATTCTGCAAACTGTTAATACATTTTTCAATCAATCAAAAGCCCAATCACTAAAGTACATACAGCGAACATTTCTAAATCGCCCATTATCGTCATCTCTGTGTTTGTGAGGCTCATGCTGCATTCACATGGAATCAGGCAAACGGTAGACAGCAAAACCAGACTTAATTTTAGTGGACGAGAGCAGGACGGTAAACGGAACAGGACGGCACGGCAGCCCGGCAGCCATAACCGGCGACGGTAACGGCAGCCGGCATCAATGTTCAAATATGTGATCTATATACCGTTCCGAGCAGGTTTTGCCGTTTGCAGTCTACAGCTTGCCTGATTCCATGTGAATGCATCAGAGCCACAAAGTAGGCTGCACGAGATGCATACTGTATTTAATAGCCACAACTAGACACAAAGCTGCAAAACAATTATTCACAAGGACACGCTCTCGCTCTATAGTCCGCACAGCAGAGAAGACATTACTTAATTAAAGCGATGCACTGCCGTGCCTCTTCCAAAGTATGTTGGCGTACTCAGCCGCCAGCCTGGCCATACTTATTAGCAGGAGATACGACAATCAGCCTCGGAGATGCTTAATGCAATGTATTCATACTATTCAATGGACGGTCCCTCGAATGAACAGCCTCGGAGATGCTTAATGCAATGTATTCAATTGACGGTCCCTCGGATGAACATATAAAACTTAAGCCCAACACTTATACACATACGTGACATGACATAGGCCGCCGCCTATCTGTTTCGGAACGGTTCACTTCACTCAGAATCAGCATGCAGTGTAGCTCTCCACTCGAAATGAATGAATCTCTGCATGTTCTCATTTTAGTTTCGATTGTGCCTATACTTCGACTTTGTTGCACGGCGACGGTGCCGCACACCCAAAATAGCCGCTCTGCAATCTGTAGATCCTATAATTCTGTGTGTGCGCACTGTGCACGCCTGCGGCACGCGCTCAATTAAGAAAGTTTTAACGCAGATGCGCTGATGATGCCGGCGAGGTTCGGACTCAGAGGGGAATTGTTTTAACATGCAGTTCAGGATGGAGAGAACACTTTTCTCCGACAGTCAAAAAGGCAGGGGCTAAGGACAAGATGAGCAACAGCACAAGCTGATGATTTCAGCAGGAGGAGTAGGACTAGGAGAGCAGGTACCGGAATGCTTTTTTTCCTCCTTTTTTGGGGAAAGGGGGGGGGGGGGGGGGGGGGGTGACCGCCCCGCCCGCTGCGCGACAATAGAGGGTATACGCATGCTTAAAGTGAATGGCACATCGAGTGGCAAATCGAGTGCCAAAGCAACAGGCAAAGTGAGTTTAACATTGTTTAATGTTGTTTAATGCAATCAGATAGGACTTTTCTGTGTGGATATATGGGCTGTCAAGGCCAGAAAGTAGTTTTTTGCCACTCAGTAGGCGTTCCTGCATAACTTCCTGGTTTGATGATGATGTCACGCGCATACTCTCTATTGTGCTGAAATTCTTGACCCGTCCACCCGCCCCGTGGGACAACCCGCGGGATCTGCGGGCAACGGGCCGGCCCGCGCACCACTAATATATGCATATACATACTGTATATGACCTCTATACTCTTTCCTCTGAATTAGTCAATTCAGAGGAAATTAGTCCTGCCATAGCTGTTCCAGCTGCATAATCTTCAGCAGGAAGGTTGACACTCCCAGTACACTGTGTTGTGTTAGTATTGTTCCTTCCAGTGCTGCTCCAACTACTGTTTTTGCTGTCAGGGTTGGATAAGTCATGAGGAAACCATCACTTCTTGCTCTACAGACTTATTCTCTCCTCTGCTCTTCTTACCAAAAAACAAAAAAGATAAATTCTGTCTATTTTCCGTCTATCCAAAACTGTGGGTCCGACCTCCGATATAAACACTGAATGTTTCATCGAGTCACTGAGTGATGATCGGTTACAGTTACACCATTTGTTGGCCCGATGGCCTAACAACGAACTAGGCAGTCACAGAGCAATCATCCCTCCAGGCAACGGGATGACGGTTGGCCTAAGCCTAACACAAACTATTCCGAGTTCCCTAAAACCTGTGCCTGCATGCTCTAAGTTTGCAAAGTTTGTCATCACTATCACTTTTACCCAAGTGACACCTCATAAAGACATGGGTTCATTTGTTAGGATTAAATATAAACTAGAAAAAGTGCCGCTCGGGGCACAGGTCTCAACCAGGATAAGAACGATTTCTTCCTCAGCCTAGTGGGAATTTGCGCACAGTTTCACCGCAATCAGACGCTGCGTTCATGACTTGCGGCATCTCTAATCTTAGCCAATCAGGATGGAATATGAGAAATAAAACAGACCCGTCTTGATCACATGACTAGAGATCATGTGTTCTATGATTAGCGTGATCTGAAGGAGCAATACAAATACGTTTTACAAAAACATAAGTCGGCCTCCTGGTGGTGCTATAAAGAGCAGATGTGAAAAATACAGGGCAAAGGTTTTTCCTTGGCCTCTATAGGGAGGGGGTGTTATAGTTATAGCGCCACCATGAGGCTGATTTGAAAAATGTCAAGTGGCATTGTTTTGAAACAATCGGCCTTGTGGTGGCGCTATAACAGGCTGATTCATTTGGGGCAGATATTCAGCTCGGGCATCCAGAGAGTGTGTGTGCAGAGTTTGGCTGCGATCAAGCCAAGTGCCAGAGATTAGCTGTCACACACACACGCACACGCACGCACGCACGCACGCACGCACGCACGCACACACACACACACAGTGCAAAACATACTCTCCTCATGCCTTAGGCCTGGTGGAGACAATTAGCCTAAATATGGAGATAGGAGGTTTCTGACGGTGTAATACCCCAGGTGAAAAATACATGTATTTTACTATGCTGAAAGTATACTTTTGTACACAAAGTATGTTAACCCATTTTGACCTGAGATCAGATTCTAAAAATGTCTTCTACATCCTGACAGTTTTCTGAAAAAGCTATGTTTCTATGTCAGTCGTTCTTCGATTTTTCAAAAATAGCAGACCTACAAGCTCGTAGCGCGCCACTCGGTGGCGCGCTACGAGCTTGTAGATCTGCTATTTTTCAATAGCTAAAGCATGACATAATGCTAACACCAAAAGGGGTTCCCGCCCAAAAGGGGTTTTAATAGTCAATTGGTACTTGTCAAAGCATACTAACAGTACATTTTTTTCCAATACATTTCTGAGTGCATTCAAAATATATAAAAAACATGTTTTAACATATCTTTCATATCGTGCAACTTTAGTGCAACTAAGTACAACTTACGTTTTTTATAAAATAGTACATTTATATAATAAATGTACTTCTGAAAATCATATTTTAGTATATTTCTTTTTCACCTGGGACACCTCGAAGGTTCATGAGAAGGTGATTGATATACCGATATTCACACCCCTGTGAAGTGAGGGGCGCTCTTATCATCTATTCTATCTATCTATTTGCTCAGACACATATGACGTAAGTTCTCCATTCATTGTCAATGGGAATTTAATAAAAATACCGATTTGCTCAGACAGATAATATGACGTAAATTCTCCATTCAATGTCAATGGGAACTTAATATGTGTGTAGGACGAAAATAACCGTTTTGCTCGTCTATGACCGAAATTCTCCATTCATTGTCAATGGGAATTTAAACTTTGTGTAGATCAGAAATCGTGTCGTGTGTTCGAGTCCCGTTCATGACGACCTTTGCCTCTCCTGCCAGGCTCGTTGCCATGAAGAACCAAGTAGGGAGCAGAAGGGCTAGAAAGAAAGATCGACACACACAAGTATGAATGAATGAAATTTGATGGAACGTAAATTCCATCAAATTCTGATTCAGCTGCATAATCCAGTATACTGGGAATTTGGATTACAGATGGATTGCTTTGAGATGTCATATAGTTGAAAACAAAATAGGCATGAACACCATTTAGGAAGCCAGCTAAATTGCAGTAAAAACTAAGTACCATTGGTAGCTGTAACTTGTTAAGTGCATCATCTGCTTCAGTTACACTTGAAGTGTGATATCATATTGAATCAATTGATATTAAATAGTAGTTTTATGGCTGAGTCAGCTGGCCAGCTTGCTCACAGAATATCTCATGGTTCTTTGGTGCCTTATTATGTACTGACTAGGGTTTAATATTTTCCCGGATTTGGCTCATTTTAATTCCCGGGAATTTGCGGACCTTTTCCCGGGCTCCCGCGGGAATTCCCGTCAGAAAAAAAAGAAAAGAAGTGCCCACCAAAATGCATTTATATGTATAGATACTTCATATGTTCAATAGAATAGTGATATTTTTTGGTTTAAAACGTTTTATTTGAACGAAATATGAACATATAGCCTACAATAAAAGTATTACATTAAAATATTAATAATGTTATAGGCCTACTACGCTATTCAGAAAAAGGGACACAGGAGTTTGCACTAATGTGACTGTCGAAGCACGGGGAAAAAACGACCTCACGTCTTTCACATAGATACCTTAGCCATGGTCTTTCACCCTTTGAGCATGCAGCCATGCAGTGGGTCCCCTTCTCCGCTGCAGTCTGCAGAGAATGTGATCATCCCGCTTTGTACTTTATGAAAAGTCCGATTGGGTGTTAAATTAGCCAGCACGTCCAGTGCACAGCACACTGATTATTAGAGAGAGAGAGCGAGAGCGAGAGAGATAGAGAGAGGGAGAGAGGGAGAGAGAGAGAGAGAGAGAGAAAGACGCTGCGTGCTGGTGGTTATTATAAAACAAATTGTAGCCTACTCATCTTTGTTTGTGTTCCGTTTCACGTTATTGCTGCACACATGCAGGCAAAAGCAAAAAGGGGTTTAGAAGTGACAATGTCCATCACAGGGACAGGAAACTCCTCGCTCAGTCGCTCCGTCCGTAATACACACAATTCTCACAGAGTGACTGATTAGGCTAATGATTGACAGGTGCAGCAGCTTTGGGAGCGTGCCTGAAGATGTCTGTCAGACATTCATATTTTGCTAAAGTGTATATAAACTCTGTAGGCCTATCTGATTAATTGCGGGAGGATGCAGGATTCGCGGGGTCCCACTGATTTCATCTTGACCGGCCGGCGGCCGTGCCTGCCCGCCCGCAGGTAGGCTATTTAAATACCGCCCGCGCCGCAAACATTTACATTGGGTCCCGCTGGCTCCAGTTCCCGTTGCAGGCTTGCAGCCCTCGAGTGTAATCCATAATTCCATATAAATATCATCTAACATGCGTTTGAAAATGATGGGAAATGAAATGAAATGAAATGAAATCTATATTTACCCAGGGTATCTGGGCTAAGCTCAAGAACTTGTTTCCAGCCAGGCCCTGCTCATAGAACACATTTCATCGTAGTGGTTGATGCCTTGTTCAAGGGCATTTCAGCGGTGGTAATTTTAACGTGTCGGACGGCTGGTTCGAACTGGGAACCTTCCGGTATCTAGACCGCGCCGCTATCCGTTCGGCCACCGCTGCCACTGGGAGGGTTCAGATTGAACATTTGATCACTCATAGATAAGGGGAAAGAACGCGCACTGTGTGAAAACTCCAATAGTGTAATTTCCCTACAAGAAAAAAAAAAACTCCGGGACAACGGGTCCCGAAGAAATTTCCGGGCGGGAAATTGCGTGCCCTATAACCGGAAGGACCGAAATCCCGGGATCCCGGCATTAAACCCTAGTACTGACAGCCATCACTGAGATTAGCCCTGCTGGGTTCTGAAAGCCTCTTTCTACTTTGAAACTTATTCCCTGAATTATTTAAACTACTAGTGATATTTATTTATTATTTTCCCTCAATCCCTTTGCTCTCTGTTCTAGTTTTAACCCATTTAGGCCTGACCTCAAAATAAAATAAAAAAATCTTCTAAATCCTCCAGTTTTCTGAAATAAATATTTGGGTCTTAACAGCTGAGACAAAGAAAAGAGCATCCCCTTAGTTCACAAGTCACAGGTCAAATGTCAGTAAAGATAATAATGGGACAGAAGTGATTTGATCTCCTTAAATGTATAACTTAGGTATTCCACATTTCCTCGACAACACCAAAAGGGGTTCCCGCCCAAAATTGATTAATGCAAGCAATGTACGTGGCATTCCTCTGGGACCCGTCCAAAAGACGTTCTTATTTAATTTTAAATTGAAGTAGATAAAGAACGACTTCAGCAGGTGCGGCTTCTTTAATGAATATACGTTTGTGACTCTTATCTGTCCTTAGTCAACCTTCAGACATTTCACTGTGCACTCCCTTATCCCATGTTGGGCGGGAACCCCTTTTGGTGTTAGCATTATGTTATGCTTTAGCTATTGAAAAATAGCAGACCTACAAGCTCATAGCGCGCCACTCGGTGGCGCGCTATGAGCTTGTAGGTCTGCTATTTTAGAAAAATCGAAGAACGACTGACATAGAAACATAGCTTTTTCAGAAAACTGTCAGGATGCAGAAGACATTTCTAGAATTTAACTAAAGCTGCACAATAATGGTAGTTGAATACAACATAATGGCTATTATTTTGCCTCTGAGATATGGTGGAGTAGAAGTATATAACATATGCCGTATGTTATTCTACTTCTATGTTTTACTTTAAATACTTGTGCATTTCCATTTTGTGCATTTCCAGCTTGTAGGTCTGCTATTTTTGAAAAATCGAAGGAGAACAATCGAAGAACGACTGACATAGAAACATAGCTTTTTCAGAAAACTGTCAGGATGTAGAAGACATTTTTTAGAATCTGATCTCAGGTCAAAATGGGTTATATGCTCACTCCTGCGAGGTGCAGAAAACACCCATCTTTGTGTCAACTATCTGCTTAGACCACAAGACAAAGCCTTATCTACAGGCAGCACTGAGCATGCAAAGAGAGTGAATCACTCATCACTGGCAATGCCCTCATTGCCCTGTGATGTGCTGGCTTGTTCAGCATTCAGGAGACACATTTCACATTTTGTTTTATATGGGCAAATGAAAAAGTTGTCCTTGTTGCTGTACAACACAACTTGGATACTATAGTGGCTCATTGAGGCTAATTTCTTCACACCCTCCGCCAACCTAGTCCCCATATATGGGGGACATGGGGAGAGCAACGGACTTGAACTCATGCTTCCTTCATGCCTGAGTGTCCAAGTTGCTCCTTTTACACCTGACAGGGGGGAGTTTCCCTGGTTGGACGTAGCGTCCACTGCATCTCAAAATAAAACAACAAGCCAATATATTGGTGTACGCTGGAAAATAAAGTTGTCAACTGGAACCGAAAAATCGTTCTTCAAAGTGATGTCATAGAAGAACCAGTTTTTGGTTCCAGAAAAGGCCCACGTTTCTTTAAAGAATGAGGTGGAATCTGAAGGGATATTGTTACAGTCATTCTGTATGAGCCTAAATTAGCCCAAGAAAAATAATTTCATTCATCTGAACAATTAGAGTCTATATAAGACATTTTTTCGAAGCAGCTAATCTGGCTGGAGCTGTTTCTTGACTAACAGTTTAACCAATTCTGGGCGGGAACCCCTTTTGGTGTTTTAAGCTATTGAAAAATAGCAGATCTACAAGCTCATAGCCTACAAGCTACGAGCTTGTAGGTCTGCTATTTTTGAAAAATCGTGAAAATGTGGCGCAAATCTTTGAATATATATTCTTTCACAGCGAACATTTTAACTCAAACCTTTGCTTCTGCTGGTCCCTGGAAAAATATATTTTCAGATGGGGGTCGGCGGCCAATTACATATCATTTTTGAGGTCCTTGACATGAAATATTGAGCACCACTGATACAGAAACATGAGGTATTTCAGAAAACTGTCAGGATTTAGAAGATTTGTTTTTAAATTTCGACGTCAGGCCTAAATGGGTTAAGTATTCTTGCTGAATCGAGCACTCCAGATGCTGAGCATTTGGTGTACTTCCAACCAAAACAGACAGGAGATACTCTTGAGACATAAAAGGAGGAGATTGTTTTTGAGGGGGCTGATCCATTTGTTTTTACGATGCTTTCATGTGGCTGCCTGTTTTGTGTTAATAGTGGAGATCCTCATGCTAAGCCAAACAAAGTAGACTTTAATTAATTTGTTTGAGATAAATTGCCGCTATATTTGTAGGAAGGACCTTCCTGAATAACACCTTGAGGGCCTCGATCATTCAAGGGCTATAATAGGACCCTTATGGGTCCGTTTGTACACTCTGAGAATGATATTAACACTCCGTATTTCACAGTGTAATGGTGTATACAGACACATTTGCCTGCAGTTCTAATACATCATGCTGACCTGTACTGTGGATGACCTCGCGGCAGACCGACCGTCAGGTGTTCCGCGGCGTGCGGCGTGCTCATTAAATGGACACGGGCTGTTAATCCATTGAGACCTGGAACGCATCCATGTCACGTTAGCGTTTAACCACATTAACCATTAACCCATTTTGGGGCGGGAACCCCTTTTGGTGTTTTAAACATTGTTATAATTTAGCTATTGAAAAATAGCAGATCTACAAGCTCATAGCGCGCCACCGAGTGGCGCGCTATGAACTTGTAGGTCTGCTATTTTTGAAAAATCGTTAAAATGTGCCTCAAATCTTTCCGAAAATTGTCATGATTTAGAAAACTTTTTTTTTTTAAATTCGACGTCAGGCCTGAATGGGTTAATTGAACTTTCTTTCACTAATCCCCTCCCTGTGGAATTAATCTGGAGGAGGGGTAAAGGGGGGGGGGTCATAGTGTAAAACAAATGAATTAAGTAGGAATCCCCTGAGTTCAAAATGTGTGACTGCAGCCCAAACAGTGAAAAGGATGTCCTATGTCGACCCTTTCTACCTGCTGTGGTTTAATTCAACTGAGTCTTTATTTTTTGAGTGGTGTAAACCACTCCTACAACTGGCTTTGTTAGTTTGTCTGTCTGTCTGTTCGTACCAAAAAATGAGCATGGTTGCTATGGTCACCCAGTTCACACGGGTGTGATTTCATTACGTCAGACATTACGTCAGACCACAGCTGATCAGTCTATATAAGACCTTACACCACTCAGTTCACACGGGTGTGATTTTTTGAAATACTGTGTGGTTTTGACCTCTCATGTTGGTACTGCACATTAAGAACTTCTACTTTAAAGGTATATTCAGTGATTTCCCCCTTATTCAAATGTCACTTCTTTTTTTGTTGTGTTGTGATAATCCTCCCAACTATAGAGTGTGCTGACCATATAAGGAGTTCCTCCCTGTCCCCAGTGTAGCGTGGGACCTGGACGGATATGAACACAGATGGATTTTTGTTCATAACCAAATGAACACATTGGAGGCACGGTACATAACCCCCCCCCCCCCATGTTCTCCCTGACACTGCTTGACTGACTCTACTTACAAGAGAAGGGGGGGGGGGGGGGGGGGGGGCTGAACCAGGACCCCTACGTAATGTGAGCTTTATTGCCCATTGGAATGCAGGCTACATAAGCATGCAGGATGCTGAGAGCAACCTCTCTAAGACTACACAATGAGACAATAAAGTTTGAATAAAACTGTTCACGTATTATGCCTTTGAACCACGAATATATATATATATTTGTATACTATCTATTGGGGTTCAACCATATATATATATATTGTGTTGAATTAATGTGATGAGTGTATTATATATTATATATATAATTATATTCTGGCTTGCCTGACTTCTAATTTACATACGGCTGTACTGTTTGATATCTCCACATGTGGAAATTCATGCTGAGTGCAAATATTTAGTCAGATGTATTAATAGGAGCTCCCCAGAACCACTAGTGACGAGTTAGTATTTCATGTGCTTTATGGTTCATGGGTTAAGGGGACAGCCCTTAACCCACACGTCCGGACCCTGCAGCTCCTTGCATGACAAGGAGCCAGTCTCCGCCTCTTCAATATATATGAGATGGCCAAGCAGCCATCTCTCTCTTAACTTCTACTGGGACGACGGAGGACAAGGGAGGGTTTGACGCACGTCCCCGCCCACACACACACAGCTGTCCTCTGACCAGGCCCTGGGTTGACTCTGTCCCCACCACAGAAGTTCCAAGTTTCTGGGTAAGACCTCAGCGCCACAGCGGCCGGTTCCCAGAGACCGTGAGGCAACCCAAAACTGACCAGACGACAGGTTCTCTCTCTACGAGACTCTCAGCGCCACAGCGAGGATAAGACATCCCAAGTCTCCTCTGCCGCTCGAATCTTCAAGAGGGTCAGCTTAAGCCAAGCGCCACCAAGCTGATTCCGACGAGGGAAACCGATGCCTGCACACAGCTGCCTCTGACGACTACTAAACCACTGCCCAGTGACATCCTTCTGGGCCTGCCATCCACCGCCCCTAGCCTCTGGCTAGCTCGACAGCACCACGGCCCAACTACCACATGGTCACCGCTACAGACAATGGCTGCCATCCACTGCTGACCTCTACACACAGGCGAGCATATGTCACATGATAGATGGCAACTGAGTGTAGCAGGCTAGGGTAGATGTTATTTTGGAAGGTAGATCTGCTATTTTCGAAACCTCTCTTTTATTATTTCATGTTTCTTTTCCCTTTATTCGTTTCATGAGCTATCACTATTTACCTTTACCTGACCTTACTTTGATCAAAAGGTTTCATTTAAACCTGTGTCCATTTTTGGGATTGTTTGTACACATTTGATATATTTTGTTATAATAAATTTATATGATTTTCATTAAGAAGTCGTTGTGTATTATATCTCAATATTTACAGTACAAGTACCGTTGGAATATTTATTGCAAGTCTGTCCAAGAATTCATGTTACATTACAGTGACGTGAGCAATATAATTATTATATTGTAATATTTTAATAATTAATATTCATAAATTATGAATATTGATATTTGAAATTATAGTTACCCAGCTATATTACAGATGGTGCCCCGTGTGAGGCAGACTCTTATTCCAACTGTACGTACTGTAAATTCTGAGATTAAAATTAATATTTCCGGAAAAAAAAAAAAATATTTTTGGAAAAAGTTTTTTTTTTAAATAACAATAATAATACAGGCCTAGTATTGTTGTTCTTATTTTCGTAATCGAGTTCAGTGATTTAAGTTGATCAATGTCTGGTTGGAAGTTAATTGTAGAATGATTCAAATCTAAAAACAGAATTTGAGTGGAAGCGTTTCAAAATAGGCACTATTCCAAAAATCCCTTTCTTTCCAACCCCTGAGGAAGTTAGAGAAGGCATGGTGTGTTAACAGTAGTGGTCAAAGTCATTTTTGTGGGGACTCCCCAAGTTATGATAATATATTAAATATTGTCATAATCATATCATATATCATATATGATCGACTCTGGATACACTGAGTCATCAAGCTTTGTTCAGGATTAGCGATCTAGACAAGCAAATGTGGCTATAGTGGCGTGAAATGTATATGTCAAATATCCTCCATCTGACACATTGGATTCATAATATCTGTGTCAAATCGAGTAGATCTTGACATTATTTGGAAGCCCTCTCCATAACTAGAGGACGTTTTTGAAATACAGCTTTGTTTCACTTCCTGTAGAGTAAAAAATTAAGTGTTATAGGTCTATCACTAATTCTCAAGTGTAACTATAACTACTATTTACCAATAGTCATAACTGCATACTGTTGGTTAAATAGAAGTGAAACTGTGACGCTCAGGTTAGTGATTGGACGTAAGCAGCTTGTCATAAGTTTGTTTTCCTTTTGTAGCCTATTAGTGACACAGTAGCAGTTGGTGTGAAATTTTGCTGAAACAATTGCTGTAACATTTTGACAGTATACTGGAGCAAAATTCTGCACAGATCAGCAGGGCAACAGTGGTTATATGTTTTGGTTTTAATTCCTGCCTCACATTCTAGACCTTGGCCTCTGGCTCCAAGCAAGCTAGGGTTTTTGATTGAGGTGTTTATTGAAACTAAATGTGTACCATGTTGTTGGTTTATATTTAACTTGGCCAAATGGCTAAAGTTAAGCATCTCTCTGCCTAGGGTGAGAGAGGAAGTTTTTGTGTGCACTGTGTGTGTTTGACCGGAACCATTTTAGATTTTTGGCCCTCACACACACACCCACACACACACACAACACACAACCCCCTTTGAAGATTTGTTATCAATCATTGAAAAGGGGGGTGAGTGTTGTAAACCTTTTGGTGTAGTCCATCCTGGTTCCAGGCCATAAACCCAGGCAGGATTAGCTGAGTCAACAACCAGTTGACACCAACCCCATTTAGTTTTGGCCTCCAGAGCCACACGGCAGACCTGACCCCCACCTATTTTTCTTCATCCCTTCAAATCGAAGAGGAAGAAGGGGGGGTTCTGGGCCTGTTCCCCTGTGTTGGGCCATACAGACAGAGAGAGACAAACTCCTATCACCAATTTTGCAGAATGTATACTAGTAGTTTATTTCTAAACTCTCTCCTGGCTGTGAAAGTCTTTGTCTTGTACCAAATTGTGAGAGATTCACTTCAGTGGCAAATGTGTTCTTGTTAACCTCAAAATAATTATAATGCTATCCAACTTAGTTCCATTATGATCTAGACTTAAGCTTTAATTCATTTTGGCAGAACAGATTGGTTACAATCAGTTCAGAATCCTAGAAGTTATTATTTAATTTCCAGGGAAACAACTAAATTCTATTTTAAACTTGTTCGAACTATCAAAGTTCACCTACAAAGTATTTTCAACTTAATTTTAAGTAGACCAAACACACTTCTAGTTCCCTTAGTCACGATTATATACTGACAAGTGGTACATTATAACTATTTTTGCCAGCCGAATAATATTTTAAACTTGTTCGAACTATCAAAGTTCACCTACAAAGTATTTTCAACTTAATTTTAAGTAGACCAAACACACTTCTAGTTCCCTTAGTCACGATTATATACTGACAAGTGGTACATTATAACTATTTTTGCCAGCCGAAGAGAAATCTCATAATTTTTTTTTTTTTCCAGTGACTATCTCTCAGCAGTCCTTGTCTCAAAAAAAATTGCTCAAATATGCTGCATAACATGGCATATGTGGTAGCACAAGCAATAAGAGGGCTAAATTTTGATCCCAAACTGAAAAATACTTTTCGATTTGATTGTGATACAGACATGTGTCAACTGATTACACCGTTATCAACAGCTAAGAGTCAAAAGATCGAACTGCTGAGAGATGTTTTAAAACAGGAAAATGTGACAATGCAAAGATATGGTGATTTGACTCAAATCTGTAAACTACAGAGTTCTGTCATAGATTTGCAAGACAGGATTGCATGCCTGGAGAGTCGTAAATGTACCGCTAATGATGATATGGTTAAATGTTTTCAGGACCTCCTGACCGAGGTCAGAGGTCGAACTCAGGCACGCAATGGTCAGCTTTGCTGTGGACCTGTGGAGCAGACCCAGTTGGGGGTTAATCAGTCAAAAGTAATCTCAGACTTGAATTCTAATGTGAACAAACTAAATATAGAAATCGATCAATTACGGAACACTGTGGCTTCACAGGACGCTAGCCTTAATTTTAGCGTACAGCATATTTCAATGCTGCAAGCTAAAATAGACCAAATTGACGAAAATTAGTGGGAAAACCACAGGACGTGCAATGACACATCCCCTCTCATTAGCAGTCAACAAGGAGGGGGGGGGCTGGATCCTGTTTCCTCCCCAACCTCCTATGTGCCTGATACTAAACTTTTAACCCCTTTCTCAACACGGCCAAAGCGACCCCAGGTCAGCCAATATCCTTATCGGTCCGGGGTTGTGACCCGGTCAACTGGTGGTCAGACTCCAGATTTGGTCAGAGCACAATATGGTGTAGGCATGGTGGAGGTGATGTCACCTCCACCATCAAATCAAGTAGATCCTGACCTTAACACACAGGCACATGCTAAGACCCTGGGGGATGATGTCCTGTGGAAAATCTCTAAACATATAGACCATTTTTACCCACAGGCTTCAGGCAATACAGATTCCCAAGCATACCTGGACTGTATTGTTGACAGTTTACGTTCGTATGAACCAGTCACGGTGGAAACAAAGGTGAATCTCATCCGTTTAACCTCAAGCCGCGAAGTTGCCTCCTGCCTTAGGCGGCAGGCAAGTCAAACACTACTAGACTGGCATTCTGTCTGTCAGGCAATAATCGGGGAGTTTGACCACGATGTTGCCAAAAGTGGGCTGATTTCGGCCATGGAGGTTAAACAGCATGAGCAGGAAGATGTTAGGGTATTTTATAAACGTTTAATGAAAGCATTTTTCGGCAGTAAAAATAGCCCAAAGATGGAGGAAGATGTACATTTCAAGGCGTTGTTCCTAAATAATTTACTTCCCTCTGTTACAAAACACTTCCCTCTCGGAATCAATTCTGAGAAAATACGTGCCGTTGTTTTGCGATCCTTGGCAAAGGAAGCGTTTGACAGAGAATGCCATGAAGCATCTTATGTAACTGTCAGCACCCAAATCGATGACTGTCTCCCCGAAAGTCATCAGAGCCCTGTGTTGGTAAATAATTCCCCAAAGGAATCTCGTAGACAAAAGAAATCCCGCATCTACGCTGCCAGACAGGTTTCAAGCCCCACTGATAATGACTGGAGAAAATCTATGAGGGATTATACACCTTGATAATTCTAAACAACACGGTGGTTATTTCTTTGTACGTGAATGTTTCAGACGACCACTACACTATATAGTTTGTGTAATTTGAAACATTCGGGGGGATACAGTGTTACACCTGTTGTTTGCAGTAATTATATACATCTGTTTGTACACTTTGTGTCACGTATGTCTCATAACAGTTTGAGATGTTTATACACAGGCAACACGTTTGCAAGTATATAAACGAGTGTATAAGATACGGCAACATAAACTTTTTTAGTCACTCCATGATGATGAACATTATCTGTGTGCCTTGATCATTATTTGTTTTACTAACCATAGGTGAGGTAACAGCATGTATTAACTACACTGTAGCTCCACCCACATTGGTTGTGATTGTCGTTTCCGATCTGGATCAGCTATGCATTCAAGAGAACAAAAGGATGGACGCTCGATGGATCTGTAGTTTCAAAAGGTCAACTTCCGTCTTTATTTTCGCCAAGTACAAAGTCGAAACAGCCGTTATAAACTGCACAAGAAAAGTCTTATGCCTGAGTCTTGAGAATTTCAACACACAGCGTTTCCGTGGTTCCAATATCAACGCCGGTTCAGAGACTACTGATTGTGAGAAGCGTTCAGGTTTAAGACTCACAACCAACGCATGGTCCCGCCTACTCTGTCAGCGGCCTCGTCCAATAGGAAAGCCGCTAAACAGAGTACCCGGTTCCAGCGAAGGCGGGACTTATGCCAAACTACAACCTATTTTTACAACTTGAGATGACAACTGGCTAGTAATGAATTTAAGAATATGAAATTATAAACATAAAAGAACTATATAAAACTACACAGAAATATATGAAACTTAACTGAAACCTGACAGAACAGTATGAAACTAAACAAAATTACATTATACTGAACTGACTCTATTTAAGAAATGAATGAGCTGTTTTAACTTGGTACATAAAATTATATTCCTAAAATACCATGTGTTTAAAAGTACACTTTAGATTAGTACTGAGTGCTTCTAATAGTCTAGTAACCAGTATTAATTCCTAGCGTTTTATCTGCAATCTATAATGACAAATAGATATTAGGACCTATTTTATTTAAGAACAGTTCAACATTATGATATTTAAGTTAACCAGAGTATAAACTAAGCCATACTTCAAACAAATGCCATTTGGTCACAGCTGTAAAAACAGGATCTTAAGCTATTAATAACCCTTTACTATCCCAGCAGGTCCCTGCCTTTAGATAGTAAAATCCCTCCCGCTTCAAAAGACCCTTTAGACAAAAGATCTTTACCTGAGGTGCCGGTCAGAACGGAATGCCTATTACCCCTCTAAAAACAACCGCCCTTTTGGTGAGAACATTTTAGATTGATTCAAACCAGCTGTTAACTCCGTCCGTACTGACCCTAGTTGAAAATAGATTTAATTTTGGTTCATTCATTAGAAAATACATGACATATCCTCCCTTTTATGGGGCATATGCTCCATAAACATCAAGATAAATGAACCAAAATAAAATCCTCCCTTTGATACATTAAAAACAAAAAAAGTTTATCAGAAAAAAAACAACTAACCAAGAAAAGTCCGAAATAGCCAGGACACCCAAATTACATAACCCCCCCCCCTTTTGACAGACCAAACAGTCTGTCAAAAAACAAAACAAAACCAAAAACACCAAACCAAATAACCACCCTTATCCCACACACAAAAAAACAGGTATAAAAGTCCAAACCTCCTCCCTGGACACCCGTAATCACCCTAAAAATCAGCAAACCAAACAAACAAAAACACAAAACAGCCTAACCATCATCGTACCATCCTACCATGCCTGATGAATATCCAAGCACGGGAGGCTGAAAATACAACCAAGGTTAAACTCAGACACAGGATATCAAAACACTTTTTTTTTTTTTTTTTTTTTTTTTCCATCAAAATCCAAAAAACGAAAAAAACGAATGTCTGTTCTTTTTTCTTTAGCCAAAGAAATGCACAAAAGTTCGAGGTAAGCGTCACCGTCTGACCTCAGAGCATAGATAGAGAGACAGATATTTAGAAAAGAGTTGAGCGATACAAGATAGGGCATGCCATAGTGACACAGACGGGGAATGGGCATTTGGGCAAATCCTTCCAAGCACGAGAAAGTGTGCGGGGGAGTGAAAAAGGGCATGTGACAGGGCAAAATCCTTCTCAAACCTCCTCAGCATAGGTACACAGCTCTAGATCTGTGTACAGCGATACATCCGTTCCATCGTTCATTCCAGCCTCCATATCCCTTGTATCCATGTGAGTGAGGACGGGCGACTGAATGGCCTGCAGTGCCATTGTCCCGCCCGCACCCCCTATGAGCCCTCTGATTACCAAGGCACGGATGAGCGGAAGACAGCAGCAAAAGATAAACGCTACAATGAAAATTATTCCTAGGATCCACATCCCTGCGGTCGCCAGGTATGCACCCCAGGAACCCAAATGGCTTTCCAGCCATGCAGCCAGTCCAAAGGTGACTCCGGTGTGCGCATGGAGCTCAGCCCTCAGGCTGTGTAAATGTCCCATGGCCTGAGTGAAAGTACCTCCCAGGGCAGCGATAGTGAAATTCAAAAACCTCTGCTGATTATAATACATATAATTAATCCATTCCGCGTCTACCACGATTCCAATTAGCGGAGAAAACATACTACCGAAGGCAATGGATGCTTCATCAATGGCTATGAATTGTAGACGGATCTGTTTTCACTCGTATGTCCAGTTTACTCTCTGAGTGTGGGCCCTACAGTCTCGTCCTGATTTACAGAATCCTGACTTGCTTTGTGTTCTGGTAGAGATTCGTTATAATATTCAGCAGATCCTAGGTACTGTAAACATTCTGCCTGGCAGAAGGGGACTAAATTTGGGTCAGAATCATTATTTAACACTCCATTGGAACTGAGTATAGTTTGTTTCTTTTCTTTTTCACAATTTTTCCAACTAAAATGTGTATTCAATACAGTTAGATGTGTCTGGTGTGCTTGTGCACAGAAATAACAGTCAGACTTGCCTATTGTCGTAGCGGAAAAGACACTCCATTGATACCAAGAATTTGCCAAAGCCATGTGATATAATGGTTCCAAAATGCCACCTGGGTTTGTATTAAACAGACTACTCATATGGAACGAGCCAGTTGCTTTTGCAATTTCTTCATCATCTGGAGTGACCTTTCTTGCTGTTCTATGTTTAACCAAATCCGGGTCTAAATTAATGTTGAACTCTAAAATGTCCTCCGTTTGTATATCAGGAAAATATTCAAGCGGAGACGTTATCGTGGAAGTGACAAAAATATTTGGGGTCTCTTCTATAAGGATATACTCAGTTTCAACAGAACTAGGAGATAATAGGCTATACTCAGTTTCAACAGAACCAGTAGATATTACCACAGGACTGGTGCATCAACAAGGTCCTGAAAAAATGTGACCATCCCTATAAAATTTTGTAACCCAGATTTAGCTTTCTTAGCTGACCTAGCAGGCCGTGATTCAATATTGGGAACCAGATCTTCCGGTATAGGCTGCATGAAAGTGGACATGGGCTCGGTGGTAGGAGGAATGAGAACAGGGTTACCTTCTTTGAGTCTAGACATTGTACCTTCGGGGTCGACGCCTTTCACGGACTGGCCTGGGGTCACGGGGGAGAGCAGGCTGTGGTTCTCCCCCCTGGACCAGAGCTCCAGTGTCTTGTGGCCCTTCGAATGACGAGGTCCTGGTCGTCGTCGTTTGCTGGTGCCTTAACACAATGGTTCAGGTGGTACCAGGTGGGTGATCCCTCGACTTGTAGTGCCGTTCCCGTGCACCGAGTGACCAGGAAAGGACCGGATCGGCGTCCGTGGAACCACTTCCTGCGGAAAACTTTTACGTACACGCTATCCCCTGGCAGGATAGTGTTACAAGGTGTACGTGCAGCTTCTTCCTTCTCCTCCTGTTCCTGGTGATTTGAACTGAAGATTGATGTCGTCTGACACCTGGTGCAGACGTCCGTACTCCATAGATGACGTAGTATTGGCAACGAAATCTTCTGGTTAACCGCTTAGCAGCTGTAGGATGCCCTGTAGATGTTGACCACTGTTGTGTAGAGGAGAGCAGACCTCGCCTTCGGCACAGGTGTCAATATTGACATGATGTCGGATGTCCACTGGTACACTGGCATACTCCAAACTGGGTCACTGCAACTGTTTTTTCTCCGTCATCCTCCTGTTTAGAAATATGAACTAACTCCACACCAAGATTTAGAGTAGACATTCTTTTGCAAAACACAACCATGCATTGAAATATTTGGTTCACACATGTTAGTATTGACTACTCAGTGTTACTTACAAAGTCCTAAAAAAAGATTATCCACTCATATTAAAATCAAATTGTTCCTTGTACTCTCTTATCTCGCCAACTCCTGATAAATTTAACAATGTAGACTCATTTTTCGTTTGCCTTATTAATGCAATGGTCGTTTCTTGAACAACCAAATTACTTCTATACATGAATAATGCATCCTAAATTAGACTGCACATTTGTTGACAATAGTCATTTCTCCAAGCAATTATAAGCCACAATAAGTTTAAAACTCATTGCATGTTCCCTCTAAACAAAAGTAATTTATCGTGACACTCTGACTCCTCATAAGATGTTATACATTTTTAAAGAATTTAATCAAACTGCATTGAGTGCAATCTGAAAAAAATACCCCTCATTATCAATTTGACCTTTATCTGATTAACCAATACCCTCCCCCCTTCTGTCACTCAAAATAGAGTGACAGAATTCACACACGCATACTGATTGTGTCAAAACGTCAAAACAGCTTCCCGCCACAACCCATGCCCAATGTCCATGTTTCTTTTTTTTTTTTTTTTTTTTTACGCCAAACCGTAGCCTACCGAAAAGCATAAACCACGAACACCCATACCAACGCTGAGACAGAAGGAAGGAAACAGAAAGTATTCAGAAATTGCACACTCCAAACAGGGGAAAAAAATCGTTAACCTGCCATGTCGTTGCCCGTCTTTTCTTTTTTTTTTTCTTTTTTTTTTTTTTTTCAGCCAACAGTTGCCACCACATCACCAGGAAAGAGGTTGTTCTCTCATAGAGTCCAAAGTCAATGGAAGCACTTCAAAAAAAACAAAAAAAAAAAAAAAAAAACTGATGCATCCCGCGCAAAATAGGACAGACTCACTGCGATACTCGTTGATGGGCTGCAGCGATGAGAGTCCTCGCGACAGCCGAACTTCACTGCGGGTCACGTGATGGTGAAGGCCGCGGAGGACAGCTTCGCATCGACAGAGCGGACCCAAGTCCCCACTGCCTTCCAGACACTGCCGTTGCTACTGGCAAGCCCTGACGTTGAAAAGGGGAAAAACTGGGTCCAGGCCCGTCACAAAACCTTGATAGATGTAACACACTGCCACACGAGAAGCAACCCGTATAGTTACGTGGCAAAGGACCACGCCAGCAGGCCCCAGGAGAAACAACGTGATCGCCGGGTCCCATGAGCCTTGCATCCTGTGAGCCACGGAAATGTTGTACTGGTCCCCCCGGTGGGAAAAAATCCCTCAAGTCCACCGTTAAACGCTCACCCAGGTCAATAACGAGCACCGCCTCCACACCTGAAAGTTCGTCCAAGCGTGCTGTCAACGCACGCTTAAAAATGATATTAGAAGGATGGGCCGCCTGCACCTCAAGAATCAAGTTAGACCTCCTCCTGCGAACGCAGTCCAACCTTTCCTGGAGGACCCGGACCACACGTTGTCCAGGTGTTTCTCCAACTCCAGGACCTCCATCCACACCCACTGCATCGCTCCGGCCGTTGCTGGAAGAGTCATCTCCACCAGAAGCATGGACCCCCCCATCAGGGAGCGGTGGCACAACCAAAGCGTCATCCTGGGCATTCGACATTTTAGAAAGACTCTTTGCATATGCCTTACGAATCTTTTTACCTTGTTGAAGAAACAATTTCATCACCTTCCGTTCCTCCTTCACCCTAGCTGCCAACGCTTCCTCATACTTGTGCACACGGACCTTCATGTCCCCAATGACATCCGGATAGAATATGCTTTCCCGTGGCCAACACCGATCATCTATCGGACCATGTAACTCCCACCTCCCCAGAATTGACGATAACTCGTCAATAAGCACATCATCATTGTGGAAAGAAGCTTGCTGACTAGACGAATCCATAACCAGTATTTAAGTTATTGAGTTCAGAGATATTAAATTACAATAAATGTCACGTCAACTAACCTTTACGGATGCAATTGATTTGTAACGCTCCTAAAACACCTCACCTAAACAGGGAACATACAAAGAACTCCAAAAAGAATTGCCAACCACTTACAGACTGTAGGCACTTGAGAACTTGCGAGCAGCTGCGTTACTGTAGGAATGTATGGTGTCACGCAAATTATGTGAAATGCAAAAAACTACTGTATATATTATACACAAGTTCAAGAACCTGTGTGAGAAATATTATAACTGACTACAAGCTTTAAACAAGAGCAAACGAAATGGACTTTTTGAGTTGGAAAGGTAAAGAAGTACAAAGTTTGGATTAAAATTTAGCAAAAACCCCCCATAAATGAAACACTTACACCCTACTTGAACAGGCAGAAACACACCCCGTTTTCTGAAAGAGAACACAGGTTTTTAAAGAACCCCACACAACAACTTTCACTGTTAAAACAATTAGTTGACAACAAAAAGAATCATGCAAAAAAAATGAAACGCCACCAGTCACCACATTAATCCAGGAATTGTCCGTTAGTCAGAGAAAAGAAATGCATGCATTAAAAACCATATGCTAACTGTATCTATAACTGTATCTGTATCTATAAAACTATGAGAAAATTTGAAACAACCGAATGGTTTTCCCAAAAGGAATAGTGAAAATGAACAACCTTTAAGAGGATATTCAGGAAGCTGACCAAAATGAAACAACGAGACAATATCAAATTATGTTTACCAAATGTAATTCACTGACAATTAGCAATTTATGACCGAGACAAACATAATTCATCCCAACCGTCAATTAAGAATAGTGAAAAAAGACTCGATATTTACACAAAGCGATACTCACGTGTTTCCCTTGACAGACCTCCAAACTGAAAAAAAAAATAAAACATTATTCCCATACAACACCTGTTGAAAGAAAAGAATGTAAACTACTCACCATTAAACGTTTTTTTCTTCTTAAACTGAGCCATTCCGAAAGTACAAAACAACACTAATAGATATGTAACACTGAGTGTAACAACGGAGATATAGATAAAAGAAAGAACAAATGATCCCATTACATTAACGACTGGCGGGCTCCGTAAAAAAACAAACATCCACGCCAAACACAAAAACGGAAACAACAACACAAATGAGTCTAAACATGTGTCCGCCCTAGTCCTGCAGTCTCAACACAAAACAAAAGATTCACCACGGTCACACAATAGCCGGGTTTGTAAATTGGACCAGCCAGAAAACAAACACCCATCGAGCGATCACCCCAAATGCCATTGTACCCCCCTAAAAACCCTCCAGTCTCATGCAGAGACTACAAAACCATAAACCCATATGAAGACTAAAATAAAGCATTGAAATACTAAAAACAACAAAGACAAAGACAAAACAAGATAAGCCTATCACAAATAAACAAACATCAAAGATAACACCAACCTCATGAAGGCATAAAACTATCCTTAACCATCCCACTATCAACCACTAACATTCCTCAACTTACACACAACAGCCATTCATCAACTCCCCTCAACTCACACACAAACACACAAACACACAAACAACCCCCATTCAGCCACTCAATCCCCCCACAAACGCACACGCACACACCAACCATTTGCTCACCACCCTACCAAAAAAATACCACTCGCACACACTTTCATACCAGCTCCAGAGAACGAATCAAACAGACAACAAAACTTCACCAAATGGAGAACCATTTGGCTTTCAATCACAGCTATCAATGACTTAAACTATGCAACAATTGCCGTGGCATTTAACTTACTTTTGCAGACTATCTTGTCTTCTTTTTTTTTCTCTGACTAAAAATGAAGGTTTCTAACAATCCAAACCAACCTATCTAATTGTACGAAGGATACATGAAATGCCCTAAACATGAACCATTACAACGAGAACTGTATTCTCATAAAAAAAAATTTTTAGCACCCACATTACTTTAAGACTAATTCAAAAATAGGATTCACAGGTACAAAGAAAACGAATGGAACTATGCTAACTAATGTATTTATATTTAAACCGAATTAAACTAAAACTTACTAAATGGTTTGTTAATAAATGCTACAGGGTCTCACTTAGAGAAATGTACGTTTAACAAGTTATCCTAGCCATATTCGCTTTCTACCAATGATTATACTATACACTATTTAACTGCCAAATTGAGATGCAGGCTTAAATTGGGACTGTCAATCTAGAGCCTGGGAGCCAACACCTTCAAAAATTCCCAGGGAAGCACCTGTGGGCAGGCTTTGTTCTAAGCTCTTTGAGGCCTGGGTGAGGTGTTGAAGACGCTTAGCATTCCTTTGTCTCAAGAATCCTTTTGAGGGACAATTTGTTTACCATGTGTTACTAAGATCCAACCCAAGACTCAGCCAAAGTTATTTTAGCTGTGTCCTGGTGGGGGGTTCTTTAAACAAAGGGTCAGCTTAATTTAGACTAGGTCAACAAGATATTGACCATTCTCAACTGTGTTGAGAAATTTACAGCCCATCACCCACTGTTCTGTACCTCATATAGTTATACGACTTTTGAGATTACACAAACCCCAACTTAAAACTGCCTGTTAGTTACAATTCCTTACTGTAAATCAAGTGAGCAAACAAAATCAATGAACAAACGCCAACATATCTTGTAAGTCAAACATAGCACATACACGCCCACTCACACTGTATCATGCACACACCATCACCCAACTCAAACCACGCACACACAACACACCAATCCTTTTAAAAATGTAAAGTTTTTAGAGAATATAAACCCTCGTATTGAGAATAAAATACAACACAAACCACCAACAATTCGCCAAACCCCCACCCCAACTTTTCACCATTTAACAACCATCCACAACTTTCCCGCCGAAAATCCAATATGGCGCCCGCGGACCCCCAGACAAACAATAGAACAAAGAACCCACATCCACACCACCATACAAACATCATATATCAACAAAACAAACGTAACCTACTCTTTACCAAACCAGACTACCAACCAAACCAAACTACAACATATTCATAAGAATCCTTTTAAAGGAAAATATTAACACAGAACCGCACACCCTTATCTCCGCCTCTCTGTATAACCAAAGAAATAGACTCTCCTCAACCGGACCATGGAAACTCCTCAGCTACAGAAATCCCATATGACAAACTTTTTGCACCAGGAAATATTAAAACACAACTTTAAATTAAAATTGCACAGAAACAACATCCCTTTTGCGCTCCGTCGACTGGTGGGACCTGCGTCAAAACCCAGCCGCCTACAGAAGCAGTCTGCCCTAACCAACCAACCATTCACGAACCAGTTTTTCACCCTGAAATCCCCTTTTTTAGACGAAAAAAAAAGAACCCCAGTTAAAATGTTTCACCCAGTTACGTGCAAACACCCATAAAAATAATTACGACCCACCGTTTTAACACAGTGCGTCCCCGGTCGTAACCACCAGGATATCCACAAAACAAATTCACGGCTTTTCAAACAAAGCTTAGACACTTACTCACCCCATTTAGACCGTGCGTAGAAAATAGCAAAAACAACAAAAAACAAACAGTTGTCCCGCTCAGTTAAAACCGACCCCTTCTTGTGCCAAACAAAGCATCGAATCTATGAAGGTGAACAATCAATGATTAATTAACCCTACCATTAATTTCCTCGCCGCAGAAAACAAAAACAAAATGAAACGCCTCATCCCACTTCATTTTCATCCAAAACTCACGGCGCTTTACGGTAGCCGGCCCACGCGCTCACGGCAAGCAAGCCACCGTAAAGAGAAAACACGCACACAAAGAGAAAAATGTGCGAGCACAGATCTGAAATGTGAACAAAGAAAACTACCAAATACCGGACTTCTTGAACAGTCCCACGGGAAAACAATACTACTGCACGAGCAGGGATGAAAGACACCCCACTCGGTTTGTTTATAACGGCCTGAAGCAAAAAACCCCGCAAACGCCAGCCCATTGTTCCCAGAATGCACGCATAGTACGGAAACAAGTCCCCAATTCTTTTCGATAAAAAAGCACATCGCCATTGGTAACCAAAAAAATAATAACTTACCAAGCGCGATGGCCTCTTTACGCGGATTTCGTGCACCAATTGTCGTTTCCGATCTGGATCAGCTATGCATTCAAGAGAACAAAAGGATGGACGCTCGATGGATCTGTAGTTTCAAAAGGTCAACTTCCGTCTTTATTTTCGCCAAGTACAAAGTCGAAACAGCCGTTATAAACTGCACAAGAAAAGTCTTATGCCTGAGTCTTGAGAATTTCAACACACAGCGTTTCCGTGGTTCCAATATCAACGCCGGTTCAGAGACTACTGATTGTGAGAAGCGTTCAGGTTTAAGACTCACAACCAACGCATGGTCCCGCCTACTCTGTCAGCGGCCTCGTCCAATAGGAAAGCCGCTAAACAGAGTACCCGGTTCCAGCGAAGGCGGGACTTATGCCAAACTACAACCTATTTTTACAACTTGAGATGACAACTGGCTAGTAATGAATTTAAGAATATGAAATTATAAACATAAAAGAACTATATAAAACTACACAGAAATATATGAAACTTAACTGAAACCTGACAGAACAGTATGAAACTAAACAAAATTACATTATACTGAACTGACTCTATTTAAGAAATGAATGAGCTGTTTTAACTTGGTACATAAAATTATATTCCTAAAATACCATGTGTTTAAAAGTACACTTTAGATTAGTACTGAGTGCTTCTAATAGTCTAGTAACCAGTATTAATTCCTAGCGTTTTATCTGCAATCTATAATGACAAATAGATATTAGGACCTATTTTATTTAAGAACAGTTCAACATTATGATATTTAAGTTAACCAGAGTATAAACTAAGCCATACTTCAAACAAATGCCATTTGGTCACAGCTGTAAAAACAGGATCTTAAGCTATTAATAACCCTTTACTATCCCAGCAGGTCCCTGCCTTTAGATAGTAAAATCCCTCCCGCTTCAAAAGACCCTTTAGACAAAAGATCTTTGCCTGAGGTGCCGGTCAGAACGGAATGCCTATTACCCCTCTACAACAACCGCCCTTTTGGTGAGAACATTTTAGATTGATTCAAACCAGCTGTTAACTCCGTCCGTACTGACCCTAGTTGAAAATAGATTTAATTTTGGTTCATTCATTAGAAAATACACGACATGATTTTGCCCTATCAAAGGTGATTTAAACTGATAAGTAATATATCAAGGAATATGTTTGACAGACAAGGGCCAACCATGGTTGACCTTTGTCCATCGCAGATGACAGCTGTTAATACTGCTGGCCGACTTCACAGGGATTCGTGCACGGTACAAAGCTTAGTGGTATTTGTTTTAAGCATAGTAAGTTGTGAATGAAAGTAGGAGCTTTGATTCCTCACCCCTGATCAGGGTGGGGATGATAGGGGCTCTGCACTTTTACAACTGTGACATTAGTCCCTCTTTTCACAGGATAACAGAGTCATGAACTGTTGATCTGTAGTGATAGGAGGAACAATGGCTGTAATGCTTAAAACACTATACCAATTTGCTAGGGACAGTAACCCACATGTGCATGTCCAATTTGTGAATCTAAGGCCATCATTTTTGTCAATTACAACTATATAGAAATGATGTCTCCACACACACTTCATCATTTCGGTGACTAGGAGAGATGCCTACTATTATAGGTCTAAAGCCTACAGCAAACCTTTGACGTAGCTAGACCCAATCAAACCCAATCTAACCGGTAGCTAAACTACACGTGACTACTTCACGTCAGTTAGAGTGAACTCACTGCTTAAATTAAACTATGGTAAACAAAAACAGATCTTAGAAAGAAGTGCTCTGATAAAAAGGCATGACAAATGCTAACACATCACTCCTCCAATTATAGCCTACATTATAATAGGAGTTTTCTAAACAGTCTCAGCTCTATTTGAGATTACCTGTATGTTACCTGTGTTTTCTTTGTTTTGAATTGTTGTTCAACAAATCAGTTTGTACTAGAGTTAATCAATCTATTCACGTCACAGTGAGTAGAACAAGTATGCTTTCTTTCCACATAGTAAACAAAACATACAGTAATTTATGTGCATTTTTAGGAGTTTTTCCTTGTGTTTTTGGCCTTATTCCTTCAATTTTGTGTAGACTTGTTTTGTGTTTAACTTGAAGCCTCTGACTATAGAGCCACGGCCTATAAGAGAACTTTCTTTCAAGAAGTCCAGAGTTATACAGTCACCAGAACAGTTTAGCAGATAAGAAGTTGCCATTTAATCATGCGATGTATATGCTCTGTGTACTCTGTGTTCATCCTCTCACTTTTTACTTTTGCCCTCAAAGATCAAGGACTCAACGTGTCGTTTCGTCATGATACTGAGGACAAAGGGGGGACATGTAGCGTGGGACCTGGACGGATATGAACACAGATGGATTTTTGTTCATAACCAAATGAACACATTGGAGGCACGGTACATAACCCCCCCCCCCATGTTCTCCCTGACACTGCTTGACTGACTCTACTTACAAGAGAAGGGGGGGGGGGGGGGGGCTGAACCAGGACCCCTACGTAATGTGAGCTTTATTGCCCATTGGAATGCAGGCTACATAAGCATGCAGGATGCTGAGAGCAACCTCTCTAAGACTACACAATGAGACAATAAAGTTTGAATAAAACTGTTCACGTATTATGCCTTTGAACCACGAATATATATATATATTTGTATACTATCTATTGGGGTTCAACCATATATATATATATTGTGTTGAATTAATGTGATGAGTGTATTATATATTATATATATAATTATATTCTGGCTTGCCTGACTTCTAATTTACATACGGCTGTACTGTTTGATATCTCCACATGTGGAAATTCATGCTGAGTGCAAATATTTAGTCAGATGTATTAATAGGAGCTCCCCAGAACCACTAGTGACGAGTTAGTATTTCATGTGCTTTATGGTTCATGGGTTAAGGGGACAGCCCTTAACCCACACGTCCGGACCCTGCAGCTCCTTGCATGACAAGGAGCCAGTCTCCGCCTCTTCAATATATATGAGATGGCCAAGCAGCCATCTCTCTCTTAACTTCTACTGGGACGACGGAGGACAAGGGAGGGTTTGACGCACGTCCCCGCCCACACACACACAGCTGTCCTCTGACCAGGCCCTGGGTTGACTCTGTCCCCACCACAGAAGTTCCAAGTTTCTGGGTAAGACCTCAGCGCCACAGCGGCCGGTTCCCAGAGACCGTGAGGCAACCCAAAACTGACCAGACGACAGGTTCTCTCTCTACGAGACTCTCAGCGCCACAGCGAGGATAAGACATCCCAAGTCTCCTCTGCCGCTCGAATCTTCAAGAGGGTCAGCTTAAGCCAAGCGCCACCAAGCTGATTCCGACGAGGGAAACCGATGCCTGCACACAGCTGCCTCTGACGACTACTAAACCACTGCCCAGTGACATCCTTCTGGGCCTGCCATCCACCGCCCCTAGCCTCTGGCTAGCTCGACAGCACCACGGCCCAACTACCACATGGTCACCGCTACAGACAATGGCTGCCATCCACTGCTGACCTCTACACACAGGCGAGCATATGTCACATGATAGATGGCAACTGAGTGTAGCAGGCTAGGGTAGATGTTATTTTGGAAGGTAGATCTGCTATTTTCGAAACCTCTCTTTTATTATTTCATGTTTCTTTTCCCTTTATTCGTTTCATGAGCTATCACTATTTACCTTTACCTGACCTTACTTTGATCAAAAGGTTTCATTTAAACCTGTGTCCATTTTTGGGATTGTTTGTACACATTTGATATATTTTGTTATAATAAATTTATATGATTTTCATTAAGAAGTCGTTGTGTATTATATCTCAATATTTACAGTACAAGTACCGTTGGAATATTTATTGCAAGTCTGTCCAAGAATTCATGTTACATTACAGTGACGTGAGCAATATAATTATTATATTGTAATATTTTAATAATTAATATTCATAAATTATGAATATTGATATTTGAAATATTACGTCCTGACAGCTGTTACCCAGCTATATTACACCAGTGAGCCCCTGGGGTAAAAAAAACAAACGTAGGTTTCGTTTTTGGCTGGGTGGCCAAGTCTTCATCCAATCAGGATGAGAGGGGCCTTCCGCCAATCATGATCGAGCAGAGGCGGGCGTTGGTGTGCGTGCTGTTGGCCTGTTGCACTTCCCCCCACTGTAGAGAGTGTGCATGTGCACATCTTGTTAACGGGGCGGACCAGGGGGTTTTCCAAATCACCCAAATCACCGAATGGTCCTTTAATGTTTCTACTGTCGAAGAATGTGTACACGATTATGTACACACCTACATACCGTCTCTGCCGGCTGGAGTATGATAGGAGATATGAGGTTTCTGCCCGACAGCAACAATATTATGCTATTGTTCTAAACATGACACACTACAGTATCCTTATGTGTTTATTTACCCGCTTCTATCCCATGTTTCTTGATGTTTTCTCTCTTCTACTCTCACTCTACCCCTATATCCTCTCTCGTCTTGCGGGAACACCACAAAACGATGGCACTGGCATGAAAAATAAATACTTCCACCGACTCCTTTACAGCTGTACAGCTGTGTGATGTGACAACACCCAGAGGATTCCTCTGAGATCTTCAGCGAGGGACAGCTTTGGTGTTTTTTGCCGTTCTACCGTCGCTCGCACAAGAACGTCTGTCTTCTTCAAGGTCTTGTAATGTTCTTTGGCGCGTGGGCTGATGTGAATTCCACTTACCATGTCCTTCAGCTGTCCCTCCTCCTCACGTACCTGAACCCTTGATACCCATCATGCTTCCTCCTCTAATAAAAGTTTTGTTCCTCCATAGGGAAAGGCAATTAGCAGAAAATCAATGGTGTGCATACTTGCCAAGTTCCTTAAAATCTTAATTTGCACATCATACGGCCACCGTCTTTATACCTGCTCAATTTGCATATTATACCATACGGTATCAATGTCAAATAGAAGCTTCATTTACCATGCAGCATCTATATCGTATTCCTTCGCAGGGATGCTGAGCAAGCTGCACCAGGGGCACATGAAACTAGCTGCACCAGGGGCACATGGAACTCTGCAAGCTGCACCAGGGGCACATGAAACTCTGCAAGCTGCACCAGGGGCACATGGAACTAGCTGCACCAGGGGCACATGGAACTAGCTGCACCAGGGGCACATGAAACTAGCTGCACCAGGGGCACATGAAACTAGCTGCACCAGGGGCACATGGAACTAGCTGCACCAGGGGCACATGAAACTAGCTGCACCAGGGGCACATGGAACTCTGCAAGCTGCACCAGGGGCACATGGAACTAGCTGCACCAGGGGCACATGAAACTAGCTGCACCAGGGGCACATGGAACTCTGCAAGCTGCACCAGGGGCACATGAAACTCTGCAAGCTGCACCAGGGGCACATGAAACTCTGGAGTGAATTGTTGGTGTGCGTGCGTGCGTGCGTGCGTGCGTGCGTGCGTGCGTGCGAGTATATATGAATAGAGACGGCACCCGAGTTCTCCTCCCATCCACTTGCATTAAGTTGCTCAAAAGCGCATGAGGCTATTTCACTGTGCATTCTGGGTAGGAACAGAGTGCATTCTGGGATGGATTGGGACCAAACACATGAACGCGCTGCCGCTGACTATCATTGCAGGCATTCAGCGTTCACGTGTCATCGTGAACGTGCACAATGATAGTCAACGGACCAGCGCGTTCATGTGTTTGGGCCCACGCTGCAATATCAAATTCGGCCACTATGTCCATTTCGCCTCAGGGTTTCATCCGGGTGCCGTCTCTATTCATATATACTCTAAGGTGCGTGCGTGCGGGCAGGGAAGGGCCATAGGGGAGACTCATTGCAGGCTTATCCCCTGCCAGGTAATATCTGGAATGAAAGGTCTAAAAGTCAGAGGTGGGTCACGGGAGGCATGTAGGGCACTTTCACATACAGTATCGTGGCACTGTCAAACAAAAAGCTTGTATCTCCGTCTTCCAGCTTTTGATCTTGTATGTAAATGAATGCCCTACTTTGTCACACACGTTGTGATCTTGTAGATTATTTTTTAATTGTTTTTAAGTAAAGTGAAAGTGCTTAAGTATGTGTCTTATAAGTAAGTATGTGTTTTATACATATTGAACCAATAACATGAGCTTGTGACTATAACTTCGACTACATTTACAATTATTTTTTTTTAGCAGACACTCTTAATTCATCCAGAGCGATTGACAGTAAGCAACATAGAAATAGTCATCAAGAATCATAAGCAAGCTATAGGAACCTAATATCTGTCTAACAGTAGATTATCTGTGCAGTGACGCTATTAGCATGTAGGCCTATACATAGCCCCTTTCGGGACCCTCCGTAAAGATTTTCAGAATTTTGATCTCGCTCTACGTAGGGTCCCTGTGCTTTACGTAGGGTCCCTGTGCTTTACGTAGGGTCCCTGTGCTTTACGTAGGGTCCCTGTGTTCTACGTAGGGTCCCTGTGCTTTACGTAGGGTCCCTGTGCTTTACGTAGGGTCCCTGTGCTTTACGTAGGGTCCCTGTGCTTTACGTAGGGTCCCTGTGCTTTACGCAGGGTCCCTGTGTTCTACGTAGGGTCCCTGTGCTTTACGTAGGGTCCCTGTGCTTTACGTAGGGTCCCTGTGCTTTACGTAGGGTCCCTGTGCTTTACGTAGGGTCCCTGTGCTTTACGTAGGGTCCCTGTGCTTTACGTAGGGTCCCTGTGCTTTACGTAGGGTCCCTGTGCTTTACGTAGGGTCCCTGTGCATTTATTAAACGCTCTATGGTAGGCAGATGTACATACCCTCCGTTCAGGCCGTGCTGCGGCCTGGTGGTGTTGGGGAGATGTTTCAAAAGATGCATAAAGCGGCTATAGGAGACAATGGAACTTTGTTTGACCGTTTTCGCTTCTCTCTTCCTTGACTTCCTTATTGACTTCCCATTGTACCGCCTCCCGAGTGGCTAGCTGCGCATCCTTACGTTCCTGCCTCTGATCTGCTCTGTCTCAGCTGGGGCTAGCCTATACATTGAATCCATTCGATTTATTTTTTCTTTTCATTTCATGAAAAATTCGATTTATTTTTTTATTTCCATTTCACGAAAAGTAACAGTTTGGACATACAGTACAAGGTTTCCACCCGACAAGCGACTGTTTTGTTGGCATCCATTAACCAGTTTAAATCAGAACAGCATAGAGGATATAGTACCACGTATTGTTCAATGCCAACAGGTATTAAGTATCACCTCATCTTTCAGCTATAAAAGCATGAATTGGCTCTGCCTGCTTTTTAGTAGGTGACATGCCCTTGGACTGTTGCTTGCAAAATGTTGTCGATATGGTTTGTTGTTGTTTAAACAGTGCAGCTGTATTGGTTTTAGTGGCATATTCTTTTTATACAATACATCATCAAGGTCTCCTTCCTTACAGTGTTGCCAGCTGGTGACTTTCCATTATCCCTTTGGTGACTTTATTTTGAAAAGGAGGCTATAGTGATGAATCTAGCTGCTTTTTGAGCAGACATCAGCTAACTTTTCTGGGATGAGATTTGCACTGCTCTGTGAATCTGCAGTCTTCTCTGTGTTCACCATGGTCGTCCATAATGGAAACTGCTGAGGTTAGTGGGAGAGATGAGTGGTGGACAAAGTACTCAAACACCGCTGACAGTACTTGAGTCAAAATCTGCTTTGTCATTTGAACGGTGGAAAATGTCTGTGGAATCAGGTCGGCCTTTCACACATAACTGACGCACGTATTAGTTACCACTTAATACGTTAACGTTGCTGTATAACAGTGAGAAGAAGATGCGCGTATCGAATGCAATAATGTTTTTACTTCCTTCCACAAAACATGACGGATGCATTTAATTGCTTGCACCCATACATACAAAACAAAAACGAAACAGCTCTACTATAGGCCTAATGTAGACTTTGAGACCTATTACTTTTCATAAAAACGAGCCATCCTTCGAGCTGAAAAAATAGCATTGGTCTCTATGAACAGACAAGTGCACAATATTTCCAGCTCAAACGCTAACAAAAAGCAGAATGAAACTGAATTTCAGTTAACTATACTCTATCTCTCTCTCCAAACAGCTTTGGAGGAGGGGAGGCTCCACTCGTCGACAACAGAAGCACCATCAACACATCCACTCGTTGAATGTAAATTCACCTGACAATCACTGACTGCATCCGTTACCACACATTGAGCCATTTTGCGATCAATCGGACATTAACCAGACTTAACTTAAGGGTCCTGCCTGCATAAAGTCCGTTACAACATGTCCAATCCTACTGACTCGGAATGTTACATTCTCCTATCCCCTTGCATTGAGTTGCTCACTCAGGACATGAGGCATTTTCACCCCTTCTTCCTTGGTTGTATGCATTTAGGCCATGCGTGAACGCGTTGGGCCAAACACATGAACGAGTACCGTGCGTGCGTGTGCGAGCGAGTCATGAACGAGAGCCACCGTTGTTGAGTGAACTGCAGTACCTACTTTCGGCCACCATGACTTTTTCGCTTCAGTGTTTCCTCTCGGTGACGTCTCTATTAATATATACTCTAAGGCCTCTCCGCTTTCAGTCAAAAGTTTGAAAAACTCCCATAATACAGTGCATACCATAGAGTATAAAGAAGGATAGAGACTGAACTGGCGCGAAGCTCCGCCCCCCAAATTTGACCACCAAATTTTGGTGGTCAAATGCGGAAGTGCAACCGAGCGATCAATGTTAAAGCCCAGCTGCACGGGGTTTCCTCGTCATGAATCCACGGGTCCGCCTGCAGTCCTTCCTCTTACCACTAGGGCCCAGTGCTTCAACGTTGGAGCGCCTCACTGGCCCCTTGGTGCATACGTGTGAAAGTAACTAAGGTATCCTGATAAAATATTACTACTGAAAGATTGTCTTTAGGAAAGAGGTCAGGTATAGTGATTGACAGAGGTGACAAAATAAAGTGTAACAAACATTCAGCCCAAACCACAAAGCACATGAGTCCATAATGGGCCTTTGTTATCTTTGGATGGGTGATGATGGCAATGAGCAAACAATATGTTCCATGAGTTGCGCTGTATGGCAAAGTGCAAAGGGAAGAAGTGCAAAGGCCTTTCACTTCCACTCAGCCTTGATTGCTTGATTGAATTGATTGGCAGTGAGTCTCCATGAGCCAACTGCAATAGACCCTATTATATTGTATGTATTGTATGTCATGATGATGAATTGAGTACAATGGACCACGACTGTGGCTCAAGAGGTAGAGCAGGTCGTCCAATGATCCGTGGGTCGGCGGTTCGAATCCCGGCTCCTCCTGTCTACATGTCGAAGTGTCCTTGGGCAAGACACTGTACCCCAAATTGCTCCCGATGTGCTGGTTGGTGCCTTGCATGGCTTCCGCCGCAATCGGTGTATGAATGTGTGTGTGAATGGGTGAATGTAATGCACAATCTATGTAAAGCGCCTTGGATAAAGGCGCTATATAAATGCACCATTTACCATTTACCTGAAGAATCCAGGCAGTCAGGATTCCCACTCTTACTCAAGCCTTTACCAGATTGTCTTGTCAAGCTCTCAAGCCTTTTTGTCAAGCCTTTACACCGTGACCTGTCTTCTAGATGACTAATATGTTACCAAGCCTATACAGTATGTGCCTGCAACTCTAGCCTCGGAACCCCAGACGTTTTTATTTCCAGGGAGAAAAAAAAAAGTCTGGGTCCGAGTCCACTTCAATTCGGCATAGAGAGCGCAAACATCACTCACTCTCTGCTGATTACTGATCGTCTGCACCTTTGTTAAATTGACACACACGCACACATAATACACACACACACTCCTCTCTCTCTCTGTCGCTCTAATTAATTAGTCTCATGTCTAGCAGCTGCGCATAGTTTCTGCCGGCGGATCTTGCCGGGAGCTGCCTATGCCATAAAAAGCACAGGTGAGTTCCCGGCTACTGCAACTCTGACTCTCTGTCTGACCCTTAATTTGGAGGAAAAAAAAATGATATCGGCCTCCCCACAGTTTTTTGCTTCTGCCTGTTTTTTTCTTTTTTACTTTTAGTCGTTCTCTGTTTCTCAGTCCTCCCCACCGTGCCTGACCATGTGGCAGTCTGAGGAGATTACAGAACAAAATGTATTTGATGATAGTGAGAGACGCGGTGCCTTTCAACACAAACCGACGGCGATTACTGTCTACTGCCATGCTTGACTTGATCAAGCTAGACTGCAGCATTCCGTCAATGGCCACCATAACTATAGTCAGGTGTGAAAGTGAAAGAGCTGGAGCTGTAAAAAGCAGTTAGCCAAGTGCCAAGACCCCATGGCTCTGACAGCATGACAGCTGGACAGCTCTTAAAACGGGCAGCTATGTCTCAGATACATGCCACTATTAAAGGTCTGGCAGGTTAGATCAGACGTTCTGCAAACACCAGAGTGTGATTGGAAGATCGACACACCTAGGCGACAGCCGCTCCGACAAAGTTTACAGATGCTGCTAATACTAATACTGTGGACACCTGAGGGGACTGACTGGACAAGCGATTGCATTTTATCGGTGTGGGGCGGAAACCTTGTATGGCCAAAAGTGTTAGCCTGGCTAATAAGCCAGACCGAATCAGCCGTTGGCAAAAAAAAAATTGCCTGCCGACGGATTACGGTCTGGAGAGGCTCAATTGTACGCCCATTTCCTACACCAGAGAAATGGTGTGGCCAATCGGGACACGGTATGCAATATGAGCGGGCTTTGGTACAGTGACGTTCAATGCTTGAGACCTTTGACTGACAGTAGCTCTGACCAATTGCGTCAAAGAGAAAATTTGTGAACCCGCCCCCCGGGAAACAAGATCCATACACAGCATCTCCAGACTCAAATACCACACGACAGTGGGATTTGAGTCTGGCTTATTAGCCAGGCTACAAAAGTGTTACTTTTCAGGAAATGGAGGGGGGGATAACCTGTGTTCCAATGGATCCAAGGTAGTTAATGTAGTTTTAGTCACAAGCTCTTGTTAATACTTTTCATGGGTTCAATATTTATAAATACTAGTCCTTACCCGTTCTGAATATATGAACAGCAAATGATGTTCAGTGTGGGCAATCTATCTAATAATTTAGCGATCGCTCGCCCGCTGTCTATTTTGCTCGGTCGCTGTCCGTGTGGGTCTGTTACGCGGAAAAGTGTGTCCCAGTATTAATCTGTGTCCGTCCCAACAATTATTTCACTGGTGACCCGGAAGTGGAAGAACAGACAGCGACCGAGCAAAATAGATGGTGACCCGGAAGTGGACGGACAGACAGCGACCGAGCAAAATAGACAGCGGGCGAGCAATCGCTAAATTATTAGATAGATAGGCGTACAACCAACAGACAAAAACTTAACTGACTGAAATTAATTGACCAAAAAATCTGTACAGATACAAGGTTTCTGCACGACAGCGACGGTTATGTCCACAGCGATGCATGCAACACTGTGTCCACCAACGTGAACTGGTCTTCCGTTGTGTGCGTTTTTGCCTGCGCGCTACAAACAGCGGCGAAGGATGACTTTAACCCCCTAGACGCCAGTACTGTAGGGGGGGGGGGGGGGGGGAATAGTCAGAAAGTGCCAGACAAATCAGAGCAAGCGGCAGAGAAGGTGAGCAGTTGTTTACTTCCATTTGAACCGGAGGTAAAAGTCGGCCATTTCAGTGCCAGTGTAGAGACGATTCCCTATATTCCTATATATAGGCGGCTGTCTAAGGGCTGTGGTGTAGGCTTGTAGGAGGGAGTCTAGATGTATGCTTGAGCCTGGAGTATGTTGTCCCAGGTACCTCTCTTTGTACTGGTGATGATGATTATATATTATCTTTATATGAGCCGGCTCACTTCGTGGCGCTTCGAGTTAACCTCTTCGAGTTGAACTTCTGAGTAGAATCTCCTAGACACTTCTTGAGGTCAATCTGGAACACTTCTGAGTAACTTCCTGAGCTTATATCCTGGAATGCACTTTCTGATCGTCTGCGTCAGGTTTTATAGGGTAGCGTGACGCCGTGGCCCGTCGACGTCACACCACTGACCGTTTCCGTGGTAACAGTCACACCACTGACCGTTTCCGTGGTAACAGTCACACCACTGACCGTTTCCGTGGTAACAGTCACACCACTGACCGTTTCCGTGGTAACAGTCACACCACTGCCCGTTTCCGTGGTAACAGTCACACCACTGACCGTTTCCGTGGTAACAGTCACACCACTGACCGTTTCCGTGGTAACAGTCACACCACTGACTGTTTCCGTGGTAACAGTCACACCACTGACCGTTTCCGTGGTAACAGTCACACCACTGACCGTTTCCGTGGTAACAGTCACACCACTGACCGTTTCCGTGGTAACAGCCAGCCTGCAGACGGTGTTTTGCCGTCTGATCATTGTCATAGCTATGTCAAATTAGGGTCTATAGTGACCAGATTTGACTGAGAGACTGCCATCGCGCGAGGAGAAAACCTTTTTTTTTTTTTTTTTTTTTTTAATGGGTTTATAGCACAGGCAGACTCTTCACATACTAGAGCATGTCTGAAATAAGTGTCAGAGCTGAAATCGACATGTAAATATGAAATAAATGCTTAAACATGTAGCTAGGTGTAATGTTAGAGTCCACAGAAGTGAACATTTCAAGCCTGTTTTCTCAACTCGCTGTTTTCTGCAAGACATTACTCTATAAGCCATATCTCCAAAACTGGTGGGTCAAACTGAACAAACAATATGTCAATTTGAAGCTATAATTCCCTGCTTTCATATGACATGAAAAAACGAAAATTCAAAAAAATCCAATGGCAGTCCCTCATTCAAATTTAGTCACTATAATCAAGCCCTGAATATTGCATTTGAGCACATTATGAGCCTACTGTTAGTAAAGTCCACGTGCACGTGTCGTGCGTGTGAAAAGACGATTACGGATTTTGCCTGTTTCTCCCATGGAGGCTTGTGGGGGGGGGGGCTAACAACAACGCTAAAATCAGCTGAATATAACTTTTTAAACTCCGGATAAAGGCAAAAATTAATCAAATCTCAGGATCTCGTTCCCGCTACCTGTGCAAACGTAAGTTTATCTCGTTTTCGGGTCTCACAGAGTTAATGGGTTGCGGCTGCTGTCGGATGACCTGCTAGGCAATTTAAGCACAGCAACACAGTAAACTGGAGGCCGAGCACCACGACCACCATGCACCTGCCAAAGCTGCAGTCCTGTAGTAAAACAAGATGGAACTCGACGCGCAACATGTTTTAAAGGCTTGCCGAACAACTGGTGGGCCCCTCACAGCTGTGCGGTCTAACCTGAGAGTAATAGGAGCTAATAGGAAACCAGGAGACCGAGATTCCTTGATAAATACTGACTGATCATGGTGGAGATTACGATGAAAAGAGGTGTCCACACACACTGGGGTAACTTTAATGAGGACGACCTGATGAAGACCCACATTGGGCTGAAACGCCGTCCTTGTCCTCATTAAAGTGATTTCATGGGAGCTCCACTGCTGCAAGTTCCTGCCAGCGTGCGGTTCTTTTTGTCTTTGATGCCATTATCAGAGATCCACTTTTGAATAATACCTCAACAAAGAAAAAGAAAGAAAAGCAATTACTCAGAAGTAATCAACATAAAAATTGGTCACACATTGGTCAAATTGTCAAATAATATAAGAAAGAGGCTAGTCACAATATTTATTTGTGGAACTGAGTCAAACAATGCAATGCCTCAACTCAACTTGCTTTACAACGTACAATTTAGGCATTTAGCAAACACTCTTAATCCAGAGCGATTTACAGTAAGCAAGAACAAAAACATGCAGGTAATACATCATAGGCCTATATATATATATATATATATATATATATATAGTCAATGTGGCAGTTCACCTGACAGTTGACCTCTGAATTATTGTTTATATTGCAGAGAAAGACATTTGTTGGACTTTATATATATATTATTTGATGCTTGATTCAATTTGATTGATAATTGGTTGACTCCATTGTAGGGAGCAACTATCAGCTGTGGGGTGTGGGGAACATACCAACTATCAGCTGTGGGGTGTGGGGAACATACCAACTATCAGATGTGGGGTGTGGGGAACATACCAACTATCAGCTGTGGGGTGTGGGGAACATACCAACTATCAGCTGTGGGGACTGGGGAACATACCAACAGTATGAGGGTTTGTTTAGAGTACTCTGATTTATCATTGTGTATATTATGTAGATAATGGGTTGAATATTATGTAACACTTTAAATGTGTACGTGAAATGTGATGTCTCTGGACATTGAAAAGTAACTGGGGTAATTGTGGAATCAATTTAGGGTTGGTATGGTCCGTGGGAGGGGCTTAGCCTATATAAGTAGGGACTAAGGAGACTTCCTTCTGCCGATCAGTCAAAGCAGGACTGCAGATGTGTGTGCACCTATAGGGCCAATCTGCCCAGTTGCTGTGTAAATACCTTCGTTCTGTGAAAAGGTGAATAAAGAACCGACTTCTCTGCATCCAAGGTGTCTGTCTGACAGTGTTCTCCAGTTTTTGGCTGTTCTTCCTACATGTGCCTTTTATTTTTGGCAAACACTACCCACACTATAGGGCAAAGTGTGACAGTCATCATGAATCAACGTAATCTAAGAAGTGGAATATCTATAGGCCTATAATGAAACTATGCGTATATACTATAGAGTGCTATGTCTACATAAAATGCTATCTAAGTTACATAAGTTGAGCCTTTGCATACACCTGTAAGGTCGCCGAGGCTAGGGCAAGTGCTATGGGCTAAGGTGGAGTCTGAAGAGGTGGGCAGCGGTGGCCGAACGGTTTGCGGAGCGGTCTTGTTATCGGAAGGTCGCCAGTTCGTATCCCCGGACCGGCACGTTAAAAATTACCACCGCTGAAGTGCCCTTGAGCACCCCTACCATGAAATGTTCTATGAGCAGGGTCTGGCTGTAAACAAGCATCTCGAGCTTAGTCCATTCACCCTGGGTAAACAAAGAACTTTGTTTTGCTTTGCTTTAGTTCAGACTACGGCGGAAGATTGGGAGTGAGGTTTGCAGGCTTTGCAGGTTTGGGCGGTCCCCAGTTCAAATTATTTATTTTGGGGGGTCCCAGCCTGATAATGTTGAGAAACACTGATGTACTAAGTGGTGAGTACACTGTACTGTACTGTACTGTACTGTACTGTACTGTACTGTACTGTACTGTACTGTACTGTACTGTACTGTACTGTACTGTTCATTTGACAAACATATACTGTAGACTATATATAAGCTGGGTGTGGCTGTGATTTAGTAACTCATCTATTGAAAATCTATTTGCGTACTTTATCTCTGGGATGGGTTCACAGACAAAGCAATTTGCACTCTTTTTTTAGACTGTCCATTTAATGTATGCCTGTGATCAGAGGCAGACAAGTTCAATGTTGTTTTTTCAGTGGATTCTTGCTGACTGTCAATCTTCTGTGTTAAAGGGAAAATGGGCCAGTCTAGGGGGAAATTGCCTAGGTAGTCTTCAGAGAAAATTAACAACTACAGCATTTTAAGTACCCATACCCACCGGGAAAGCATATGTTTAGATTTTACCTTCTTAGCAAGTACAGAAAACTCTTAGGATTTATATAGCAAGTTATTCAGAAACTCTCGATTTAGTGGTTTAGAAACGGGGGTTCTCAACGTGTTTTGGCTGGGGACCCCTGGAAATGCTTTGGCCATGTCTCTGTCTTTATGCGATCTGACCATTATTATTTTGATTACACTATCATGCCATATGCTCGTTTGAGGACAGGTAGAGAGCAGAGCATACATGTGTTTTGGAATGTTGCTGAAGGTTATGTTATTTTGTCAGCTGACACCCAAATCAAAGAAACCATACAGCGTTTATATAATTATTATATCTCCAACAGTCAACAGGGCTACAATGGAAGCATAATTCTGACGGCCCGTGGTGGAATGGACCAGTTGGGATATAAAAACGGACAGGGCAGACCCATTACTGTGTGGATCAAGGTTGTTATTTTGTCACCCAAACATACAGTGTTTATTTAATTATTTTAAAATGGTATATGTCTCCAGTGAGGCTGGAAAATGTAGCCTATAGTCGCCTATACTACTATATTCAGTATTTTAGCCGTGACGTGAACGCCCCCTTCAGAGATACTTCCGGGTCCTACTTTTGTGTTGCTTTTGTGTCCCCATAGAGTTATACTGTGTCGCTCCGTCGGACTAAATCTGAGACAAAAACAACCACGAAAGTCTCATTTTACTGCTTTCCTCGCAACAACAAAGCTGCGCTGCTCTCCCAAATCTGGCTGTGACAGGTTGTCTGCCCCACACGGAATACTATCGCCATTTTATGTCATTGTGTCAACTAAATCCTCATTAATGCAAACTAGATTCAACATACTCAACTCTGCACACATTCTAAATATGCCCCCGAAATATTGTACTGAGCAAATGGACTGTTACCACCTTCAATAATAATGATAATAATAGTCTTTATTGTCTCCACATCGTATATTTTATTTGTCATGGACACTTGTACAGAACATTAATAATTCTACTCGAGTTGGAAGCATTAAGACCCATTTTAACCCTCAATGGCTTACTTTCTGAAAAATAACGTCATTGTAGATATTCTATTTACAATGAGATGCGGACGGGAGCTGGTGCCACTTGGACCCGGACGTAACGTAGGACTACAAAATGACGTCGGACTTAAATACAGAATAGCCTACTGGTAGGCAGGAAAATGGCAACCAGAAGAACCCATTCTGAGTGAAACTCCTCCCTGATCCCTGGCCCTGAGCTGGTCATTATTATTACTAAACATACTAACCTGTGTGTGTGTGTGTGTGTGTGTGTGTGTGTGTGTGTGTGTGTGTGTGTGTGTGTGTGTGTGTGTGTGTGTGTGTGTGTGTGTGTGTGTGTGTGTGTGTGTGTGTGTGTGTGTGTGTGTGTGTGTGTGTGTGTGTGTGTGTGTGTGTGTGTGTGTGTGTGTGTGTGTGTGTGTGGACTTCTACTTGTATCAGAGTAGATCTACATTGCAGTATTGGTACTTTTACTTATAGGTAAAACATGTGAGTATGTGTATATATACTTGAATGATGTGGTTAGAATGTACATAATGTGTATCCATTCAGGCAGCAGAGCAGCGTACAGTAGCACACTGCTATGGCTTTACATGCATAATTCATGACACATTATTTTTTTTCTCCCACCTCAGAAGGACACATTAAATATTTGTTAACTTATAAAAGCATCATGCAACTCTCTGCGCCTATAAGAACTATTAATTTTCCGCACACGGCTTGCTGTAAAGTCCCATCTGCCTCTGTCATCGCCTTTTACTGACATCATGTATTATGGCAAAGAGTGGGAATAAGGATTCAGATGTCGTCGCGCGGAAAACCTTGTACTGTATGTTCACAAACGTTACTAAAGAAATAACCTGTTCTCAATATTAGTTATAATTTAGTCACGTGGACGTGCTCCTTGTTTTTCATTGGTTCAGTATTCATAAAACCCACAGACACACTTAACCCATTTTGACCTGAGATCAGATTCTAAAAATGTCTTCTACATCCTGACAGTTTTCTGAAAAAGCTATGTTTCTATGTCCGTGGTTCTTCGATTTTTCAAAAATAGCAGACCTACAAGGTCGTAGCGCGCCACTCGGTGAGCTTGTAGATCGGCTATTTTTCAATAGCTAACACCAAAAGGGGGCCCAAAATGGGTTAAACACTTGTACTTCAAATGAGCAGATATACTGTAGCAGATCTACAGTCTGAAAACCCACCTTTTCAGACTCCATCATGGCCCATAGCACTTAATGTACCCCCTTAGATAACACCTTTTAGACTTAGGTAGCATTTGAAACAGACTTATAGCATGTCATGTAGACAGCACAATAATTGCATTGTATGTAGTCATAGCACGTCATAGTACATATGTATAGCATAGTATAGTATACCGGTATATGTATAGTTTATATGTATAGTGTCATTATATAGATATGTTCTAGTTACGTTCTTAGCTTGTGCATGTTTCATGATAAATGCATTTTATATATGTGATGTATTCCCATGCTTTTTTTGTTCTTGCTTAATGTAAATTGCTCTGGATTAAGAGCGTCTGCTAAATGCCTAAATTGTAAATTGTATGATGAAATAGTCCCAAAACATGGGAATATGGAGATATGAGGTTTCTGCCTGAAAGTCAATAATGTATATGGTCTACCATGATGGTTGAAATTGGTCAGTCTAATCACAAATTCGTAAATGGGAATAATTGTCTTCATACAATGTTTGCACCGATAAGAGTTTTCTTTGAAATCCAATTATGTCATTTATTGTTTCATATTATGCTCCATTGTTAAATGGCTTCTGGAACCAGGGGTAACTTTCAATACTTAACAAAAGTATAACAATAAATCATCTTTAATCCATTTAGGCCTGACCTCGAAATTTAAAAAAAAATCTTCTAAATCCTCCAATTTTCTGAAATAAATATTTTCACAATTTTTCAGAAATAGCAGACCTACAAGCTCATAGCGCGCCACTCGGTGGCGCGCTATGAGCTTGTAGATCTGCTATTTTCAATAGCTAAATTATAACAATGTTTAAAACACCAAAAGGGGTTCCCGCCCAAAATGGGTTAATCACTAAACAGCCAGTCTAAGTATAATCAATGTTCATTCCATGCATGTAGAATGGGTAATTACATTATAAATAGAATAAGGCTTTTTTCCCCCCTCCCCTCCTCCTCACTGTGATTAATTGGGTTTGATAATATTGCACAGTAGAAACATTTCATTACACATTCAAACATCTTCAGACAAATGAACATGAAAGAAGCCTCTAAACAGAATGGACTACAATGCTACTTATTTTTCCGCTTTCAAAATCCAAACAAAGCATATTTACACGTAAATTAGGTCATACTGCAGAGTTAAAAGCAGGACATCCAGAATGTAGGCTATCAACTGAGCTGGCACAAGCTGTATATGTTTCTTTTCCCTTTTTACCTCCATTATGATGAATTCCTGTTCTGTTCTTTGTCTATATAGAAGTGTCTATTTGTACGTCTCTAAATGTTTTGATGAATTGAACATGGTGGACCCTGTTTTAACAAGTGTAATGCTTAATTGGGTCGTCCACTACAGTTAACAGCCTTTGTATTGAGTTTGTGATTGAAATGTACTGTAATTCTGCAAACTGTTAATAACATTTTCAATCAATCAATCAAAGAGAGTCAAAATTATTTTTATCATCTGTCTTTTAAAGCAAAACTGATCTTACAGTAATTGTCCAAAAAAACGGTTTCTTAACCCATTTAGGCCTGAGATCAGATTCTAAAAATGTCTTCTACATCCTGACAGTTTTCTGAAAAACCTATGTTTCTATGTCAGTCGTTCTATGGCAGACCTACAAGCTCGTAGCGCGCCACTCGGTGGCGCGCTATGAGCTTGTAGATCTGCTATTTTTCAATAGCTAAAGTATAACATAATGCTAACACCAAAAGGGGTTCCCGCCCAGGGCCCACTTCATGGTCTCTCCACTGGTGGGCCATGGTGGGTATTGCAAATGGGCCCCCAATTAAACCCTGCAAACAATTAGAATAAGCATGTTAGTTGTTCCATTGATCCAAGCTGGATAACAATCGATTGATTGATCATAACATGCTCTGAAAATACTCCACAAAAATGTCCGGGGCCCACCCATCTGAGACACTGAATATCGGCTGCCGTGTTAAGTGTTCAGATGGGTGGGTCCCAAACATTTTGGAGATTATATATATATATATATATATATATATATATATATATTCATCTATTAATGACCTACTGTACTTGATCATAATACAGCGTCACACACAAGCATCAAAAGTAGCAGACGTGTTTTATTGATTGATTGATTGAAATATGTATTAACAGTTTGCAGAATTACAGTACATTTCAAGCACAAACGCAATACAAAGGCTGTGGATCTGCGTGTAGATCTGCTACATTCGCTATTTATATATCCAGTTATAACAGATTATACAGAGACCAGGCTTGTACAGATACAAAAAATAGATATAGGTAGGCGTGTGTGACTGCGTGGGCTTTGGGCGTGTGACTGCAGTCAGTGAGACAGAGTGCAGAGAGCAGGTACAGTTCTTCTCCTGCTTGGCTGGGGATGATGTGTTGATTGAGTTTGGCAGTTGAATCTGGGTTTTCTACACTATAGCGTATACCTACAGAAGGAGACTATATGCTCAGTTTGACCTCAGGATAGCAGCTTTTCACCAGCCAAGCCCAGGAATAGATCTGCTCGTTGGAAAACTTCAACCAACTACCACATATGCCTCTCATTAGTTTCCATTGTGCCCTAGATTAAATATTACACGCACATATTCTCAGTGGCGTGCACAGACATTTAGAGGGGCAGGTGCTCAAGTTAAAAAAGGGCACCTTGTGCAGCGTGTGGAACCGGCCGGTTGCCTTAATCCATTTTGGGCGGGAACCCCTTTTGGTGTTAGCATTATGTTATGCTTTAGCTATTGAAAAATAGCAGATCTACAAGCTCATAGCGCGCCACCGAGTGGCGCGCTATGAGCTTGTAGGTCTGCTATTTTTGAAAAATCTAAAAAAAAAAAGAGAGAAAAAAATCTTTTTTTTTCAAAAGGGCACATTGCCAAAAGGGCAGGGGGTGCTCTAGCACCCCCTAGTGTCTATCTGTGCACGCCACTGCATATTCTGTCGGGCAGAAACCTCTTATCTCTATATTGTAACTTTTTGTGCTTTTCTTTTGTAAATGAATGCCATACTTGATCATACTACAGCGTCACACAAAAGTATCACGAGTAGCGGTGGCCGAACGGTTTGCGGAGCGGTCTTGTTATCGGAAAGGTCGCCAGTTCGTATCCCCGGACCGGCACGTTAAAATTACCACCGCTGAAGTGCCCTTGAGCAAGGCATTGAACCCCTACCATGAAATGTTCTATGAGCAGGGCCTGGCTGGAAACAAGTTCGTCGAGCTTAGTCCATTCACCCTGGGTAAACAAAGAACTTTGCTTTGCTTTAGCAGATCCATAAACTCGAAACTGCTACTTTTGCACACAAAACATTTACAGTAACAGTTTTCTTGCCACCCGACAGAAACAGATGTACTGTACTGTACTGTACTGTACTGTACTGTACTGTACTGTACTGTACTGTCAGGTCAATGTAATTTCAAAGTAAGTCAGTAAAATAAATCTATGAGAATATTGTAGAGCCTGGTCGAGATATTTTCTGACATTTTAACCACTTTCAACCAGACAATTTTAAAAGATAAAATGAAATAAATTGTTTTCATTGTTATTATTAGTGTTATTATTTGTATTATTATTATTATTATGTATGTATGTATGTATGTATGTATGTATGTATGTATGTATGTATGTATGTATGTATGTATGTATGTATGTATGTATGTGTATGTATGTATGTATGTATGTATGTATGTATGTATGTATGTATGTATTTTCCATCCACAAGCTCACAACACATTGCAATGTGACACATTGTATTGTTTGCTTAGTGGTCCTCGAATACAGATTTAAAGATTTACACCACTTGTTCATCTAAAAGTATTACAACATTGTATGAGTTGGTGATAACCCCTAGCATGATCAAATGTTGGGTTGTTCAAATAGAAGGCCCACTTTAAGATCTACCCAACAGGAAATGTATTATAGCAGGTGTGTGCAAAAGGTATAGATCGCGATCTACCAGTAGATCACAAAGGCTGTGCAGGTAGATCACATGACATGCCCCTAAAGAATATTGAATTTAAATCTAAAAACAACAAAACTACGAGCTTGTAGGTCTGCTATTTTTGAAAAATCGTGAAAATGCGGCACAAATCTTTGAATATATATTCTTTCAGAAGACTTTTCTTTTCATTCCGACGTCAGGCCTAAATGTCAGCGCCGCTATTCCAAAGCCATTTTCAGCAATGTTTGCGGTGGGTAGATCTTGTTGAGCTGGTCATTTTGAAAGTAAAAAGTCAAAAAGTGGGGGCACCCCTGTATTATAGACATACATATATACGTAATGTAATTATGACATTTGTCTTGTTCTAGTCAGGCTCACCAATTAAGACCCTTGTCATTTGACTTTTCATCACACACTTCATTTACTCCCAAAAGCAACCAAATCAATTAAATTAAATGCATAGGCTAATTTGAAAAATGTCATGATCAATATGCAAACCACACCGGAAGCAAAATGAATTGTATTCCTTCTGGATGATGAACAGTATGCCCTGTTGTCAAACATTGGCAGTTTTTAATCAATCATCAATACCAGTGTGATATGGTAGGCTGCATATGTCCAAAATTGTTACTTTTCAGGAAATGGGGAAAAAGTGTTGCAATGGATCTAATGTAGTTATTATTTAGTCACATGCTCTTGTTGATACTTTGCATTTGTGACTTAACCCATTTTGGGCGGGAACCCCTTTTGGTGTTAGCATCATGTTATGCTTTAGCTATTGAAAAATAGCAGATCTACAAGCTCATAGCGCGCCACCGAGTGGCGCGCTACGAGCTTGTAGGTCTGCTATTTTTGAAAAATCGAAGAACGACTGACATAGAAACATAGCTTTTTCAGAAAACTGTCAGGATGTAGAAGACATTTATAGAATCTGATCTCAGGTCAAAATGTTAAACAAATAAATAAAATAAATCTCAAGCACCCCCTAAATTGCCGATCTCCAAGCTCACAAGGCATCACATTGTGGCATGTAGTGAGCTTGTAGATTTAGCTACATTTGTATGACGTTGTAATTTGTAATTTGAGGAAGTAGGGTATTCACTAAAATATGGAGATACGAGGTTTCTGTCCGTATGCCAGTGGGGGTAAAAATGGTTGCAAGACTTTGGCAGCTTGTAGATCAGCTATTTCCGGCAAAATGATTTATCGTAGGGCGAAAAGAGGTGCTAGTATAGAGCCCTTGGGAATCCGGTCAGTTATACAGTTGGGTGCCACCGATATTGTCCCTTATCATTTGACCCATTTAGGCCTGACCTCAAAATTTTTAAAAATCCTTCTAAATCCTCCAGTTTTCTGAAATAAATATTTTCACGATTTTTCAAAAATAGCAGACCTACAAGCTCGTAGCGCGCCACTCGGTGGCGCGCTATGAGCTTGTAGATCTGCTATTTTTCAATAGCTAAATTATAACAAAGGACAATATCGATGGCCTCCAACTGTAGGTTGAAGTGGATTGAACAGGGAATCCGGTCAGCTATAGGGTGAAGTGGATTGAACATAGCCTGGGTAAACCCCTCCCCCAACAGGGCACTTTGAAACAATTCCACACTTCAGCTCTTTTCCCTCTCAGCAACATAGTGCCATAGTGTTGTTCTAATTAAGCAATCTGGGTAAGTTAATTAATAACGGTGAAAAAGCGTAATCCATCTCAATTGTTATTGAATTTGATAGGATATCAATTTCCATTTTCGCTGCTAATTGAAGCTATGTTTCAGAAAAGATGAAAATCAATACATCATGATCACGGTCTCCTTCCCGGTGACTTTCATGTGTTCCTGTAAGTCGTTTAGCCTCTACTGAGCACTACTACTGTAGATATATACTGTATACTGAGCACTACTACTGTAGATACATACTGTATACTGAGCACTACTACTGTAGATACATACTGTATACTGAGCACTACTACTGTAGATATATACTGTATACTGTATACTGAGCACTGCTACTGTAGATACATACTGTACTGTATACTGAGCACTACTACTGTAGATACATACTGTATACTGAGCACTACTACTGTAGATATATACTGTATACTGAGCACTACTACTGTAGATACATACTGTATACTGAGCACTACTACTGTAGATATATACTGTATACTGAGCACTACTACTGTAGATACATACTGTATACTGAGCACTACTACTGTAGATACATACTGTATACTGAGCACTACTACTGTAGATACATACTGTATACTGAGCACTACTACTGTAGATACATACTGTATACTGAGCACTACTACTGTAGATACATACTGTATACTGAGCACTACTACTGTAGATACATACTGTATACTGAGCACTACTACTGTAGATACATACTGTATACTGAGCACTACTACTGTAGATACATACTGTATACTGAGCACTACTACTGTAGATATATACTGTATACTGTATACTGAGCACTACTACTGTAGATACATACTGTATACTGAGCACTACTACTGTAGATACATACTGTATACTGAGCACTACTACTGTAGATACATACTGTATACTGAGCACTACTACTGTAGATACATACTGTATACTGAGCACTACTACTGTAGATACATACTGTATACTGAGCACTACTACTGTAGATACATACTGTATACTGTACACTACTACTGTAGATACATACTGTATACTGAGCACTACTACTGTAGATACATACTGTATACTGAGCACTACTACTGTAGATACATACTGTATACTGAGCACTACTACTGTAGATACATACTGTATACTGAGCACTACTACTGTAGATACATACTGTATACTGAGCACTACTACTGTAGATACATACTGTATACTGAGCACTACTACTGTAGATATATACTGTATACTGTATACTGAGCACTACTACTGTAGATACATACTGTATACTGAGCACTACTACTGTAGATACATACTGTATACTGAGCACTGCTACTGTAGATACATACTGTATACTGAGCACTGCTACTGTAGATACATACTGTATACTGTATACTGAGCACTACTACTGTAGATACATACTGTATACTGTATACTGAGCACTACTACTGTAGATACATACTGTATACTGTATACTGAGCACTACTACTGTAGATACATACTGTATACTGAGCACTACTACTGTAGATACATACTGTATACTGAGCACTACTACTGTAGATATATACTGTATACTGAGCACTACTACTGTAGATACATACTGTATACTGTATACTGAGCACTACTACTGTAGATACATACTGTATACTGTATACTGAGCACTACTACTGTAGATACATACTGTATACTGAGCACTACTACTGTAGATACATACTGTATACTGAGCACTACTACTGTAGATACATACTGTATACTGAGCACTACTACTGTAGATACATACTGTATACTGAGCACTACTACTGTAGATACATACTGTATACTGAGCACTACTACTGTAGATATATACTGTATACTGTATACTGAGCACTACTACTGTAGATACATACTGTATACTGTATACTGAGCACTACTACTGTAGATATATACTGTATACTGAGCACTACTACTGTAGATACATACTGTATACTGAGCACTACTACTGTAGATACATACTGTATACTGAGCACTACTACTGTAGATATATACTGTATACTGTATACTGAGCACTGCTACTGTAGATACATACTGTATACTGAGCACTACTACTGTAGATACATACTGTATACTGAGCACTACTACTGTAGATGCATACTGTATACTGAGCACTACTACTGTAGATACATACTGTATACTGAGCACTACTACTGTAGATACATACTGTATACTGAGCACTACTACTGTAGATACATACTGTATACTGAGCACTACTACTGTAGATACATACTGTATACTGAGCACTACTACTGTAGATACATACTGTATACTGTATACTGAGCACTACTACTGTAGATATATACTGTATACTGAGCACTACTACTGTAGATACATACTGTATACTGAGCACTACTACTGTAGATATATACTGTATACTGTATACTGAGCACTGCTACTGTAGATACATACTGTACTGTATACTGAGCACTACTACTGTAGATACATACTGTATACTGAGCACTACTACTGTAGATACATACTGTATACTGAGCACTACTACTGTAGATACATACTGTATACTGAGCACTACTACTGTAGATACATACTGTATACTGAGCACTACTACTGTAGATACATACTGTATACTGAGCACTACTACTGTAGATACATACTGTATACTGAGCACTACTACTGTAGATACATACTGTATACTGAGCACTACTACTGTAGATACATACTGTATACTGAGCACTACTACTGTAGATATATACTGTATACTGTATACTGAGCACTACTACTGTAGATACATACTGTATACTGAGCACTGCTACTGTAGATACATACTGTATACTGTATACTGAGCACTACTACTGTAGATACATACTGTATACTGAGCACTACTACTGTAGACACATACTGTATACTGTATACTGAGCACTACTACTGTAGATACATACTGTATACTGAGCACTACTACTGTAGATACATACTGTATACTGTATACTGAGCACTACTACTGTAGATACATACTGTATACTGAGCACTACTACTGTAGATACATACTGTATACTGAGCACTACTACTGTAGATACATACTGTATACTGAGCACTACTACTGTAGATACATACTGTATACTGTATACTGAGCACTACTACTGTAGATACATACTGTATACTGAGCACTACTACTGTAGATACATACTGTATACTGAGCACTACTACTGTAGATACATACTGTATACTGAGCACTACTACTGTAGATATATACTGTATACTGTATACTGAGCACTACTACTGTAGATACATACTGTATACTGTATACTGAGCACTACTACTGTAGATATATACTGTATACTGAGCACTACTACTGTAGATACATACTGTATACTGAGCACTACTACTGTAGATACATACTGTATACTGAGCACTACTACTGTAGATATATACTGTATACTGTATACTGAGCACTGCTACTGTAGATACATACTGTACTGTATACTGAGCACTACTACTGTAGATACATACTGTATACTGAGCACTACTACTGTAGATACATACTGTATACTGAGCACTACTACTGTAGATACATACTGTATACTGAGCACTACTACTGTAGATACATACTGTATACTGAGCACTACTACTGTAGATACATACTGTATACTGAGCACTACTACTGTAGATACATACTGTATACTGTATACTGAGCACTACTACTGTAGATATATACTGTATACTGAGCACTACTACTGTAGATACATACTGTATACTGAGCACTACTACTGTAGATACATACTGTATACTGAGCACTACTACTGTAGATACATACTGTATACTGAGCACTACTACTGTAGATACATACTGTATACTGAGCACTACTACTGTAGATACATACTGTATACTGAGCACTACTACTGTAGATACATACTGTATACTGAGCACTACTACTGTAGATACATACTGTATACTGAGCACTACTACTGTAGATACATACTGTATACTGAGCACTACTACTGTAGATACATACTGTATACTGAGCACTACTACTGTAGATACATACTGTATACTGAGCACTACTACTGTAGATACATACTGTATACTGAGCACTACTACTGTAGACACATACTGTATACTGTATACTGAGCACTACTACTGTAGATACATACTGTATACTGAGCACTACTACTGTAGATATATACTGTATACTGTATACTGAGCACTACTACTGTAGATACATACTGTATACTGTATACTGAGCACTACTACTGTAGACACATACTGTATACTGTATACTGAGCACTACTACTGTAGATACATACTGTATACTGAGCACTACTACTGTAGATACATACTGTATACTGAGCACTACTACTGTAGATACATACTGTATACTGAGCACTACTACTGTAGATACATACTGTATACTGTATACTGAGCACTACTACTGTAGATACATACTGTATACTGTATACTGAGCACTACTACTGTAGATACATACTGTATACTGTATACTGAGCACTACTACTGTAGATACATACTGTATACTGTATACTGAGCACTACTACTGTAGACACATACTGTATACTGTATACTGAGCACTACTACTGTAGATACATACTGTATACTGTATACTGAGCACTACTACTGTAGATACATACTGTATACTGAGCACTACTACTGTAGATACATACTGTATACTGAGCACTACTACTGTAGATACATACTGTATACTGTATACTGAGCACTACTACTGTAGATACATACTGTATACTGTATACTGAGCACTACTACTGTAGATACATACTGTATACTGAGCACTACTACTGTAGATACATACTGTATACTGTATACTGAGCACTACTACTGTAGATACATACTGTATACTGAGCACTACTACTGTAGATACATACTGTATACTGAGCACTACTACTGTAGATACATACTGTATACTGAGCACTACTACTGTAGATACATACTGTATACTGAGCACTACTACTGTAGATATATACTGTATACTGTATACTGAGCACTACTACTGTAGATATATACTGTATACTGTATACTGAGCACTACTACTGTAGATACATACTGTATACTGAGCACTACTACTGTAGATACATACTGTATACTGAGCACTACTACTGTAGATACATACTGTATACTGAGCACTACTACTGTAGATATATACTGTATACTGTATACTGAGCACTACTACTGTAGATACATACTGTATACTGAGCACTACTACTGTAGATACATACTGTATACTGAGCACTACTACTGTAGATACATACTGTATACTGAGCACTACTACTGTAGATACATACTGTATACTGAGCACTACTACTGTAGATACATACTGTATACTGAGCACTACTACTGTAGATACATACTGTATACTGTACACTACTACTGTAGATACATACTGTATACTGAGCACTACTACTGTAGATACATACTGTATACTGAGCACTACTACTGTAGATACATACTGTATACTGAGCACTACTACTGTAGATACATACTGTATACTGAGCACTACTACTGTAGATACATACTGTATACTGTATACTGAGCACTACTACTGTAGATACATACTGTATACGGAGCACTACTACTGTAGACACATACTGTATACTGTATACTGAGCACTACTACTGTAGATACATACTGTATACTGAGCACTACTACTGTAGATACATACTGTATACTGTATACTGAGCACTACTACTGTAGATACATACTGTATACTGAGCACTACTACTGTAGATACATACTGTATACTGAGCACTACTACTGTAGATACATACTGTATACTGTATACTGAGCACTACTACTGTAGATACATACTGTATACTGAGCACTACTACTGTAGATACATACTGTATACTGTATACTGAGCACTACTACTGTAGATACATACTGTATACTGTATACTGAGCACTACTACTGTAGATACATACTGTATACTGTATACTGAGCACTACTACTGTAGATACATACTGTATACTGAGCACTACTACTAGATACATACTGTATACTGAGCACTACTACTGTAGATACATACTGTATACTGTACACTACTACTGTAGATACATACTGTATACTGTATACTGAGCACTACTACTGTAGATACATACTGTATACTGAGCACTACTACTGTAGATACATACTGTATACTGTATACTGAGCACTACTACTGTAGATACATACTGTATACTGAGCACTACTACTGTAGATACATACTGTATACTGAGCACTACTACTGTAGATACATACTGTATACTGAGCACTACTACTGTAGATACATACTGTATACTGAGCACTACTACTGTAGATACATACTGTATACTGTATACTGAGCACTACTACTGTAGATACATACTGTATACTGAGCACTACTACTGTAGATACATACTGTATACTGTATACTGAGCACTACTACTGTAGATACATACTGTATACTGTATACTGAGCACTACTACTGTAGATACATACTGTATACTGTATACTGAGCACTACTACTGTAGATACATACTGTATACTGAGCACTACTACTGTAGATACATACTGTATACTGTATACTGAGCACTACTACTGTAGATACATACTGTATACTGTATACTGAGCACTACTACTGTAGATACATACTGTATACTGAGCACTACTACTGTAGATACATACTGTATACTGTATACTGAGCACTACTACTGTAGATACATACTGTATACTGTATACTGAGCACTACTACTGTAGATACATACTGTATACTGTATACTGAGCACTACTACTGTAGATACATACTGTATACTGTATACTGAGCACTACTACTGTAGATACATACTGTATACTGAGCACTACTACTGTAGATACATACTGTATACTGAGCACTACTACTGTAGATACATACTGTATACTGTATACTGAGCACTACTACTGTAGATACATACTGTATACTGAGCACTACTACTGTAGATATATACTGTATACTGAGCACTACTACTGTAGATACATACTGTATACTGAGCACTACTACTGTAGATACATACTGTATACTGAGCACTACTACTGTAGATACATACTGTATACTGAGCACTACTACTGTAGATATATACTGTATACTGTATACTGAGCACTACTACTGTAGATACATACTGTATACTGAGCACTACTACTGTAGATACATACTGTATACTGTATACTGAGCACTACTACTGTAGATACATACTGTATACTGAGCACTACTACTGTAGATACATACTGTATACTGAGCACTACTACTGTAGATACATACTGTATACTGAGCACTACTACTGTAGATACATACTGTATACTGAGCACTACTACTGTAGATACATACTGTATACTGTACACTACTACTGTAGATACATACTGTATACTGAGCACTACTACTGTAGATACATACTGTATACTGAGCACTACTACTGTAGATACATACTGTATACTGAGCACTACTACTGTAGATACATACTGTATACTGAGCACTACTACTGTAGATACATACTGTATACTGTATACTGAGCACTACTACTGTAGATACATACTGTATACTGAGCACTACTACTGTAGATACATACTGTATACTGAGCACTACTACTGTAGATACATACTGTATACTGAGCACTACTACTGTAGATACATACTGTATACTGTATACTGAGCACTACTACTGTAGATACATACTGTATACTGAGCACTACTACTGTAGACACATACTGTATACTGTATACTGAGCACTACTACTGTAGATATATACTGTATACTGTATACTGAGCACTACTACTGTAGATACATACTGTATACTGAGCACTACTACTGTAGATACATACTGTATACTGTATACTGAGCACTACTACTGTAGATACATACTGTATACTGAGCACTACTACTGTAGATACATACTGTATACTGTATACTGAGCACTACTACTGTAGATACATACTGTATACTGAGCACTACTACTGTAGATACATACTGTATACTGTATACTGAGCACTACTACTGTAGATACATACTGTATACTGTATACTGAGCACTACTACTGTAGATACATACTGTATACTGTATACTGAGCACTACTACTGTAGATACATACTGTATACTGAGCACTACTACTAGATACATACTGTATACTGAGCACTACTACTGTAGATACATACTGTATACTGTACACTACTACTGTAGATACATACTGTATACTGTATACTGAGCACTACTACTGTAGATACATACTGTATACTGAGCACTACTACTGTAGATACATACTGTATACTGTATACTGAGCACTACTACTGTAGATACATACTGTATACTGAGCACTACTACTGTAGATACATACTGTATACTGAGCACTACTACTGTAGATACATACTGTATACTGAGCACTACTACTGTAGATACATACTGTATACTGAGCACTACTACTGTAGATACATACTGTATACTGAGCACTACTACTGTAGATACATACTGTATACTGTATACTGAGCACTACTACTGTAGATACATACTGTATACTGTATACTGAGCACTACTACTGTAGATACATACTGTATACTGAGCACTACTACTGTAGATACATACTGTATACTGAGCACTACTACTGTAGATACATACTGTATACTGAGCACTACTACTGTAGATACATACTGTATACTGTATACTGAGCACTACTACTGTAGATACATACTGTATACTGTATACTGAGCACTACTACTGTAGATACATACTGTATACTGAGCACTACTACTGTAGATACATACTGTATACTGAGCACTACTACTGTAGATACATACTGTATACTGAGCACTACTACTGTAGATACATACTGTATACTGAGCACTACTACTGTAGATACATACTGTATACTCTACACTACTACTGTAGATACATACTGTATACTGAGCACTACTACTGTAGATACATACTGTATACTGAGCACTACTACTGTAGATACATACTGTATACTGAGCACTACTACTGTAGATACATACTGTATACTGAGCACTACTACTGTAGATACATACTGTATACTGTATACTGAGCACTACTACTGTAGATACATACTGTATACTGTATACTGAGCACTACTACTGTAGATACATACTGTATACTGAGCACTACTACTGTAGATACATACTGTATACTGTATACTGAGCACTACTACTGTAGATACATACTGTATACTGAGCACTACTACTGTAGATACATACTGTATACTGAGCACTACTACTGTAGATACATACTGTATACTGAGCACTACTACTGTAGATACATACTGTATACTGTACACTACTACTGTAGATACATACTGTATACTGAGCACTACTACTGTAGATACATACTGTATACTGAGCACTACTACTGTAGATACATACTGTATACTGAGCACTACTACTGTAGATACATACTGTATACTGAGCACTACTACTGTAGATACATACTGTATACTGAGCACTACTACTGTAGATACATACTGTATACTGAGCACTACTACTGTAGATACATACTGTATACTGAGCACTACTACTGTAGATACATACTGTATACTGAGCACTACTACTGTAGATACATACTGTATACTGAGCACTACTACTGTAGATACATACTGTATACTGTATACTGAGCACTACTACTGTAGATACATACTGTATACTGAGCACTACTACTGTAGATACATACTGTATACTGAGCACTACTACTGTAGATACATACTGTATACTGAGCACTACTACTGTAGATACATACTGTATACTGAGCACTACTACTGTAGATACATACTGTATACTGAGCACTACTACTGTAGATACATACTGTATACTGAGCACTACTACTGTAGATACATACTGTATACTGAGCACTACTACTGTAGATACATACTGTATACTGAGCACTACTACTGTAGATACATACTGTATACTGAGCACTACTACTGTAGATACATACTGTATACTGAGCACCGCTACTGTAGATACATACTGTATACTGAGCACTACTACTGTAGATACATACTGTATACTGAGCACTGCTACTGTAGATACATACTGTATACTGAGCACTACTACTGTAGATACATACTGTATACTGAGCACTACTACTGTAGATACATACTGTATACTGTATACTGAGCACTACTACTGTAGATACATACTGTATACTGAGCACTACTACTGTAGATACATACTGTATACTGAGCACTACTACTGTAGATACATACTGTATACTGAGCACTACTACTGTAGATACATACTGTATACTGAGCACTACTACTGTAGATACATACTGTATACTGAGCACTACTACTGTAGATACATACTGTATACTGAGCACTGCTACTGTAGATAGGTTTAGGTTTTAGGTTTATTTATTTAGCATGTAGTACAAAAGATAGACAATACATATCAAAAAACAAAAATACAATGCAAGGAAAGGAAGAAGCCAGCTGGCTTATTTGGAATCCTTTCCTGTATGAGGTCAATTGATTTAAAACAGATTAAAAGTTCAATTAAGAACAATACAAAAGTCTAAGAGGTTTGGCAAAGGGGGGCAGATGTGCAATAAAGAAATAAAAAACAACAGAATGCACAAAAAAGGGAAATAAACAAAACAAACAACAAACATACAAAAGAAAATATAACACATAAAAGTAAATCATGTAATCTACGGAGAGGAAGACATAAGATATTTCTTTAGATGTTTTTTGAATATTGACAGGGATAATGAGGATTTAAGTGAAGCATCTAGGGAATTCCAAAGATGAGGGCCTCTAAATTTGATGAAAGATTGATGTTTTGAAGTACGACAAAAAGGTAATTCAAAATCATCTCTTTGCCTTGTGGGGTAGGAGTGAATGTCAGAAGTAACACGGAAAAAATTGTGAAAAGAAGAGGGAATGTCTTGTATGCATTTTTTGAATTTAAACATAAATAAACAGGTCTGAAAGACGTTTACTTTGTCAATGGGTAATAGTGAATATTTGATAAAGAGCGGGGCAGACGGTTCATACCGATTTGAATGTGAAATCATTCTCAGAAACCTTTTTTGAATGATCAGTAATTTAGAGAGATGTGTTGAATATGTAGCAGCCCAGACAATATTACAGTAATTAATATGAGGGAAAATTAAGCTATAATAGAGTGTTAAGTGACATGAAGGAAGAACAAAAGGGCAGATTTTTCTCAATATACCAAGCATCTTCATAGACTTCATACATACAGAATCAATATGTTGTTTCCAATTTAAATGTTCGTCTATAATGACACCCAAGAATTTAGTATGTGGAACCTGGTAAATTTCAGAGCCATTGATTACAATTTTAGGTTTTTCTTTGGGAAATGTTTTGTTAATATTGCTAAAAATCATGAAGTTGCATTTTTTTATATTGAGAGTAAGCTTATTCAATTGAAACCATTTGAAAACATCCAACAATTCATCATTAACATATTTAACGAGAGTATTTAAATCCCTGTGTGAGGCAATGAGATTGGTATCATCTGCAAATAAAATAGGAAGCAACTTATTGCAGTTCATGGTTAAATCATTAATATAAATCAAAAATAATAAAGGACCAAGTATGGAGCCCTGTGGCACCCCGACTGAGATTTTCAACTTTGCAGATATGCAGCCATTGATACATACATATTGGTCTCTGTCTTCTAGATAATTAGAAAACCACTTGAGAGCAACATCCTGAAGGCCATATCTATTAAGTTTAGAAACAAGAATTGTATGATTTACAGTATCGAAAGCTTTGGTTAAATCCAAGAAAACCCCAAGAACAAATTTCTCATCTTCTAGAGCAGAAGAGATATTGTTTGCAAGCTGTAACAGAGCTTGTTCAGTTGAGTATTTCTTGCGAAATCCATATTGGTGGCAATAGAGGATGTTGTTCTGAAGTAAGTGGGCTGAAATTCTGGAATAGATAAGTTTTTCCAAAATCTTTGAAAAGCAGGGAAGAATTGATATAGGACGATAATTGCTAAAATTATTTGAATCTCCTGATTTATGTAGCGGTACAACTTTTGCTATTTTGAGTTCATGCGGAACGACACCAGATTGTAAAGATAAACCAAAAATATGCGTTAAAGGTTGAATAATAAAATCAATTATTTCTTTGATGAAACTACTTCTGAACCCATCATGCCCTTCAGCAGAATTCTTTAAGTTTAAGACAATGCTTCTCACTTCAGCAATACTGGGGGGCTCAAAACTGCAGAGTGGAGAAAACTGACCCTTAATCAGACTAGCTGGTATTTCATCAGAATCATTTATGTTTGCTGCCAGCGAGAGGCCAATATTGACAAAGAAATCATTTAAACCATTTGCAATCTCTCCCTGATTGAGAGGAGAACCTTCATTTCCTAGTACATACTGTATACTGAGCACTACTACTGTAGATACATACTGTATACTGAGCACTGCTACTGTAGATACATACTGTATACTGAGCACTACTACTGTAGATACATACTGTATACTGAGCACTACTACTGTAGACACATACTGTATACTGAGCACCGCTACTGTAGATACATACTGTATACTGTATACTGAGCACTACTACTGTAGATACATACTGTATACTGTATACTGAGCACTACTACTGTAGATACATACTGTATACTGAGCACTACTACTGTAGATACATACTGTATACTGAGCACTACTACTGTAGATACATACTGTATACTGAGCACTACTACTGTAGATACATACTGTATACTGAGCACTACTACTGTAGATACATACTGTATACTGAGCACTACTACTGTAGATACATACTGTATACTGTATACTGAGCACTACTACTGTAGATACATACTGTATACTGAGCACTACTACTGTAGATACATACTGTATACTGTATACTGAGCACTACTACTGTAGATACATACTGTATACTGAGCACTACTACTGTAGATACATACTGTATACTGTATACTGAGCACTACTACTGTAGATACATACTGTATACTGAGCACTGCTACTGTAGATACATACTGTATACTGAGCACTACTACTGTAGATACATACTGTATACTGAGCACTACTACTGTAGATACATACTGTATACTGAGCACTACTACTGTAGATACATACTGTATACTGAGCACTACTACTGTAGATACATACTGTATACTGAGCACTACTACTGTAGATACAAACTGTATACTGAGCACTACTACTGTAGATACATACTGTATACTGTATACTGAGCACTACTACTGTAGATACATACTGTATACTGAGCACTACTACTGTAGATACAAACTGTATACTGAGCACTACTACTGTAGATACATACTGTATACTGTATACTGAGCACTACTACTGTAGATACATACTGTATACTGTATACTGAGCACTACTACTGTAGATACATACTGTATACTGAGCACTACTACTGTAGATACAAACTGTATACTGAGCACTACTACTGTAGATACATACTGTATACTGTATACTGAGCACTACTACTGTAGATACATACTGTATACTGAGCACTACTACTGTAGATATATACTGTATACTGAGCACTACTACTGTAGATACATACTGTATACTGAGCACTACTACTGTAGATACATACTGTATACTGAGCACTACTACTGTAGATACATACTGTATACTGAGCACTACTACTGTAGATACATACTGTATACTGAGCACTACTACTGTAGATACATACTGTATACTGTATACTGAGCACTACTACTGTAGATACATACTGTATACTGAGCACTGCTACTGTAGATACATACTGTATACTGTACACTACTAATGTAGATACATACTGTATACTGAGCACTACTACTGTAGATACATACTGTATACTGAGCACTACTACTGTAGATACATACTGTATACTGTATACTGAGCACTGCTACTGTAGATACATACTGTATACTGAGCACTGCTACTGTAGATACATACTGTATACTGAGCACTACTACTGTAGATACATACTGTATACTGAGCACTACTACTGTAGATACATACTGTATACTGAGCACTACTACTGTAGATACATACCGTATACTGAGCACTACTACTGTAGATACATACTGTATACTGAGCACTACTACTGTAGATACATACTGTATACTGTATACTGAGCACTACTACTGTAGATACATACCGTATACTGAGCACTACTACTGTAGATACATACTGTATACTGTACACATAGCAGACCTACAAGTTCATAGCGCGCCACTCGGTGGCGCGCTTTGAGCTTGTAGATCTGCTATTTTTCAATAGCTAAATGATAACATAATGTATGTAACCACCAAAAGGGGTTCCCGCTCAAAATGGGTTAATTCAATCTATACGTAAATTAGACAAAAATATTCAAAGAGAAGCATGACGAACAAACCCAACTTTCTTTTACATGATGTAATTGTGAATATTACATGACTTTGTTCTGCATCGTGTCTGACTCTTGGGCAGGCCTTTTTTTTTATTATAAATGATTTATTGGGAGATGTCCGAGGACAATAATAATTGTGCCCCGTTTACAGTATAGTTTTTGTTGGGTTATTTGCCAAGTACATTTGCACATACCATGGAATTTGACCTCTGCATTCACCCATCGTAAATGTTAGGTACAGTGGATGCTATTAATACAGCCCCTGGGGAGTGGTTGAGGATCAGTGTCTCGCTCAAGGACACGTGCCTGGAGGGGGGATCGAACCCGGGACCGTGCGATTCCCAGGCGGTTGCTCGTGCTGGCCCATCAGGTTACCCTGTCCTGTTTTTACGGTTCAATAATTATTATGCAACGCAATTAGTGAGAATGAATAATAAATCAAAGTGTCATTGTTCTTTGTGGAGGTGAGGTGAACTGTGAGCTGGAATGGAAAGTGAGAGTCTAAAATAATTTGTTTGCAATGTTCACACATTTGAATTACTTTCTCCCTCAGTACTCGGCTTGGCACAGATCTCGCAATACAAAAACCAATTAGCCTTCCGTGTGTGTGTGTGTGTGTGTGTGTGTGTGTGTGTGTGTGTGTGTGTGTGTGTGTGTGTGTGTGTGTGTGTGTGTGTGTGTGTGTGTGTGTGTGTGTGTGTGTGTGTGTGTGTGTGTGTGTGTGTGTGTGTGTGTGTGTGTGTGTGTGTTAGGGCATTCACTTCTAGTCATTTGTACTAGTTGACTAGTTGCCTAGTTTACTAGTCGACTAGTAACTGCCTATTATGTAAAAAAAAATATATATATATATATATTTGTACATTTAAAAACGGTGTACATGGTGACTATAACTATATACCTGATCTTGAGGCCTACAAAATCGGGAAAAAAATAAAAAAAAATATAACTTTTTTTCTTATCAACTAGTCAACTAGTACCAACAAGGTTGACTAGTGGATTTACTAGTCGAAAAACTAGTCGACTAATTGCTTAATGCAACTAGTCGACTGTGTGTGTGTGTGTGTGTGTGTGTGTGTGTGTGTGTGTGTGTGTGTGTGTGTGTGTGTGTGTGTGTGTGTGTGTGTGTGTGTGTGTGTGTGTGTGTGTGTGTGTGTGTGTGTGTGTGTGTGTGTGTGTGTGCGTGTCTCGAGGTTAAAGAGAGACATTTAGAAACCCTGTATGAAGTTCATTGTCGCACCACAATTTTACAGGTGTAAAAACTTGGGTGAAATCTTTTGGGGTTTTTTTTGGTACAAGCTCCCAAAACTCTCAACCAAGGTTCATGTTTTAGGATGTTATTAGAGAAAGTAAAAGATGAGTGTTACATTTTTTTCATTTGCTGCTTTCGAGCATGGGGCTAAATATGTATTTCTTTACAAAATGTTATAGCGATTTCTTTTTTTATTATTTACTATAGTCCTACTAGACCCCAATAATTTACATCTGGCCACAGAAGATCACAGGATCTACTGAATGTGAAGGTAGCCTACTGGGGGGGAAGCCACACTGTGTGTCATAGGCTCAATATGCCAGTTTGACACATTCAGTAGATCCCGTGATCTTTTGTGGCCAAATGTAATTTCTTGGGGTCTAGTAGGACTAGAGTAAATACAATTTTGTAAAGAAATACATAATTTGCCCCCGTGCTCGAATGCCCCCGCCCCCCTGTCAAAAACAGCTAAAATCCCTAAAACGAAAAAAAGCAGCAAATGAAAAATAAATGACACTCATCTTTTAGTTTCTCTAATAACAACCTAAAACATGAACCTTGGTTGAAAAAAACTAAAGTTGTCCTTTAACTATAGAAAGGTGCTCTCAGTGGAGCTTTGTTCCAGGAGGCACTCCATGCGTCTCTCCGTCTGCCTGGGTCAGACAATTTGACAACAACTATGAAAAGGTAAAAGTGTGATGATGGGTTGAAGCCATTAAGTCAAGTATAAAATAATGGGCTGCCATAAATCATTATGGGTTAGTCAGAGTCACTGGCCGTACGGAGACAAGTCTTTGGACAGTAAACACATTGAAAAGTGTGGCATGTTGTCATCATCATCAATAGAACAAACATGACATTACAAGGCCAATGCATAGTCCAGACAGGAGTATAGCAGCTAGGCTACGTGTTCACCTATCATAAATCATGTCATTTAGATACTATAGCCTATACTGTTTGCTGTTTCCTTCCTTTCGCTCCCATGCCACAACAATGTGGAACGCCCTACCAACAGTTGTAAAGGAATGTGAATCGCTAGTAACTCTCCTTCAAAAACGCTCTCAAAGATCACTTATACGGGTGAAATTGGGCTACAGTGAAATCCAAATCCATAGCTAAAATAATGCAAACAGTGACACATTATCAATGATGTTAAAACGTGCTAATGATGCATGTTCGGACTAACAGGACTTCGGATCTATGTGCAGTCCCCATTATGAAGCCGGGTACATCAAAGTCTTAGTTGTGCGATTACACACACGTTACCGCAGTGAAATTTGTTCTCCGCATTTGACCCATCTCTTGGAGCGGTGAGCCGCAGCGTGCGCCGCGCTCGGGAATCATGAGTTGATTTGACCCCCAATCCAACCCCTTGATGCTGAGTGCCAAGCAGGGAGGCAATTGGGTCCCATTTTTACAGTCTTTGGTATGACCCGAGGGGATCGAACCCCTGACCTCCCAGTTTCAGGGCAGACACTCTAACCACAAGGCCACTGTCACTGCCACTGACTTGCAGGTAATACAGGGAAAAATCTTATTGCCAGCTTCAATAGCTACTTTATTTTTGTAAATCAATAACTTAGCTAATCCATTGCCACTCCATCCAATCCATCCAATTCCTTCATTATGTGCATTATAATCAACTTTCTTTTAGTTTAGTTACGAGAAGGAGAAGGTGCGTTTACTCTGCAGATTCATGTGCAGGTGACAGTGTCAGTCTGTATAGTGCTGTTACAAGAATCTGTGCCTCAGAAACCAGCAGTATAAGAGCCATTCACTCGGATGCATCAGTGATTTCCTCTGGATGGACTCCAGGTGTGATGTTGAAAACAGCCAAAGAAAAGTTTTATTCTCCACTTATCGCAATTGCTTACAGTTAATTTCAAAAGAAGTGCCCAGCAGGACTTGAATGAAGGTGTATACCAGGAACCGGGCTAAAGTTTGTTGCTGTCTATAGCCTCGGAAACCCAGACGTTTTAGTTGCTGTCGGACGGGAGCCTTTCTTTTCATCCGTATTTTGTGCATGTCGTTATTATTGGCAACAGCTTGTCCGACACCATCATAATACAAAGTATAAAATAGGGCATTAAAAAATAACCATAACATAATAACTTGAAATGAAAATGTACATACACAAAACCATTAGAATTTGTTTAGGAGATTCAATTGTTTTCTTCCTTCTATGTTTGTATTATATTAGGCCTTCAAGAACACTCACCCCATGATTTAACCCTCTATGATATGCACACATCCACCCTCATCGCACAGGCCCGGCACAGCCACTTACTTTGCCACTGCTCAAGTCCACTTCTGTGTTTTTGAGTGGTGTAAACCACTCCAACAACTGGCTTTTTACCTGTGTCTGTTCGTACCAAAAAAAATCACACCCGTGTGAACTGAGTGGTGTAAGGTCTTAAATAGCCTGTCTGACGTAATGAAATCATGTCTGACGTAATGAAATCACACCCGGGTGAACAGGGTGAACATAGCAACCATGCTCATTTTTTCTGCACAGACTAACAAAGCCAGTTGTAGGAGTGTAAACCACTCCTACAACTGGCTTTGTTACCATGCTCATTTTTTCTGCACTAACAAAGCCAGTTGTAGGAGTGGTTTACACCACTCAACTAACAAAGCCAGTTGTAGGAGTGGTTTACACCACTCAAAAAATGTACCCGTGTCTGTTCGTACCAAAAATAATCACACCTGTGTGAACTGAGTGGTGTAAGGTCTTATATATAGACTGATCAGCTGTGGTCTGACGTAATGAAATCACACCCGTGTGAACTGGGTGACCATAGCAACCATGCTCATTTTTTTGGTACGGACAGACACGTAAACTAACAAAGCCAGTTGTAGGAGTGGTTTACACCACTCAAAAATGTACCCGTGTCTGTTCGTACCAAAAAATATATGCCAGGGACCCCCATAGGAGAAGAGGTTTGTGGCTCTAGCAGTGATTCTAAAACATTTAAATTTCAAGGACCCCCAGTTTGACAGGCATTAGGCTACGGACCCCCATTTAATGGCCTTTCTATCTCTGGGACCACCAATTTATATTGTAAAATCAATGTTAATTTAACTCTGAGATTGTACCCTAATGGGTCCATTTGGTTCCATGTGTACACTCTCTGAGTTACAGAACCATAAGGATCCATTTTGGTTCCTAACTATCATTTAGCTGGGGACCCCCTGGAACTCCCTCAAGGACCCCTGGGGGTCCCCGGACCCCACTTTGAGAACCAATGATATAATCCTTAACACCTTTTCCTTATTTTTATTTATCTTTTCTCCTTTTTTGCATTAATGCACAGGAACTATAGCTTCATTATTTATTTTAGTTTGTTGATGTGTTTCTTCTTTTTTTCCACTTGATTTTGCATCAGTAGACTTTAGTTAGCCTATATGAAATATAAACAGGATTTATGTTTAATCATTTACTGGAGACTGGAGACATGTTCCCACCGTCCTCCCCGAGCCCAGCGTCCATGTTGACTCCTCCCCGAGCCCAGCGTCCATGTTGACAGGAGAGATGATCAGAGGAGCAGAGTTTATACCACCAGCACTAAACTCAGGACAGAAGAATGGATAGAGTCTCTCAGTGAAGGAGCAGCCAGTGAAAGAGTAGAGATTTACTCTGGTCTCCACATCATAAAAGGAGACCAGACCCTCCTCATAATCCACAAACACTCCCACTTTCTGGAGCTCCTGTCTTACAGCTGGGAGGAGGACAGCAGGGCCAGCATGAGCCGCATACTCATCTCCATTCCTCAACCTTATAGTCCAGTAACCATAGTTGGGTCCCAGATAGATTGGTCCCTTCCTGTTGATGGACTCTCTGGCCACTCCTATTGTCCACTCAGTCTTCCCTCCAACCTGGACCTCATAGTAAAACCTTCCTGAGGAGAAGCTTTGTTGTCCTAAGACATAGAGACATGGAAAGAATCTCTCTCTGTTGTCTGGGAGATTCTTCCTTACGTTTCCATCACTCACTTGTTTTCCATCCTCAGACAGGATGAGGTATGGATGTGCTGTATCAGGGTCCAGAGTAACATCCACCTCATATTGCTGGATCCTCTTCAGCTCAACATCACACAGCTGCTTCTTCATCTCTTGACTGAGTGTCTTCTCCAGCTGAGACACAGCTGTCCTCACTGGCCCCACATGTGAAGACTGATGGACATTGACCTTTGCCCAGTCCTTGGTGGGTCTCCACCCTGTGTTGTTAGAGGTGAAGTTTTGGAGGAGGTGGCGGTGGTCTTCAGTGTGTGAGAGCTGTTTCAGCTCAGAGCTTCTCTTCTCTAACTGAGTGACTTCCTGTTGCAGATCTTCAATGAAGCCTTCAGCCTGTTTCTCTGTTGCTTTCTGCTTCTCTTCAATCACACCAATGAGCTCAGCCTGGCTTCTCTCAACACAGCTGATCAGAGCAGTGAAGACCTGCACACTGTCTGCTATCACTGTGTCTGCATCTTTCCTGCTGAGCTCTACTGAGCGTTTGACCTCCTGAATCTTCACTCGTCTCTCCTGGATCATCTGCTGGATTTCAGCCTCTGTCTCTGCTTCATATTCTTCTTTCAACTTGTTGCTCCTGAACTGTTGAACCATCTCAGAAATAAAAGTATTGACAGATACGTCTGGCCTCGCATTGAATATCTTTGCACACAGTGGACACTTGCACACATCACTAGTGTCCCAGTAACGTGTGATACAAGCTTTGCAGTAGTTGTGTCCACACGGAGTGGTGACTGGATCAGTGAACACATCCATACAGATGGAACACAGGAAGTGCTGTTCAGACAGGAGACCGCTGGCGGACGCCATTTCTACAGCGCTGAGAATCAAAGTGAAAGTGGAGGAAGCGTCAGGTTGAAGTGGTGAGAACTAAGTGCTGTCTTGGAGAGAAACACTGCTTCTATAGAGCTCTGATGGATGCCACGTCACATCTCGCTGATGTCACCATGAGTCACGTGTCTACATATCCATATATGGAGTTGTTTTACATCAGCATGATGTCATCAGCACTAGACGTCTCTGCCGTCTCCATATATGGAGCTCCAGATCAACCCAACGCCCAAATATGGAGTGTCAATACTCAGTGTGTAACCGTGGCAACCTATCAAATGCCTTAATATGGACATACCGGGTTTGTTTATGGTTATGTCTGAGTCAGAGTGCCGTGACCATTAAAGACTATTTTAATATAGGACTACTGGCCTACTTGGAACGATGCAAGTTGGAAATGAATGCCCCACCCAGTTATTATGTCTGTTCCTGTTATGCCCATATATGGAGTTCTTTGTCAGGCATGCCCAAATATGGAGTCCATGCAGATGTCAGAACAATTATTGTGATTGTAGAAAATTCCCCATAGCTTCATTTATTTGCCCTGATTTTGTGCAGGCCTAATTTGGGCAACCTTCTAGTCATCTTTAGGACCCAACCTTTTCTACTTTAGTTCAGGCTTCTGTTTGGGCACTCCCTAATGCAACAGGACCCCAGTTGTCTGTACTGTGCAGTTTTACATGCAGCTGCACAGACAGACCTGACCAACACAATGTGTTCTAGAGGAAGGAAGACTCTGTTCCTGGTTCTCAAACATTTTCATGTCAAGGACCCCCAGTTTGACAGGCATTAGGCTACGGACCCCCATTTAATGGCATTTCTATCTCTGGGACCACCAATTTATATTGTAAAATCAATGTTAATTGTCTCCACCAGGCCGAAGGCATGGGGAGAGAGTATGTTTTGCACTCCGTCCGTGTGTGTGTGTGTCCGTCCGTGTGTCCGTGTGTCCTTCCGTCCGTCCGTTACCAGCTAATCTCCGGCACCGTTAACCCGGTCGATGCCAAACTTTGCACACACACTCCCTGGATGCCAACGATGAACCTCTGCCCTGCATTTTCCAGAACGGCCTGTTATAGCGCCACCATGAGGCAGCTTTTCACATTGTTTACCTAAAACTGCACCGATCTGCGTGAAACATTGCATGCACACTCCCTAGAGGCCAAGGACAAACCTTTCACCTGCATTTTCCGCATCTGCCTTTCATAGCGCCACCAGGAGGCCGACTTTTGTAAAACACATTTTTTGATATTACTCCTCCAGATTCTGTCCAAAAATCTCACAAATCGTTACACAGTATCTCTATGGTCATGTGCTCAAGTCGGATCTGTCCGATATTTCATATTCCATCCTAATTGGCTATAATTGGCTTTCACAGTTTGCAAGATTGCCCCGTTTTGAACAAAAGCCTCAAATCATGAACGCAGCATGCAATTTACGTGAAATCTTTCACACATTTTCTTACTAGGCTGAGGAATATATCCCACCCTTTTCACATTGGCCTGTTATAGCGCCACCAACAGGTTGATTTCTGCAAAACACATTTTTGGAACAAAATGCCTCAAGTCATCCAATTGCCATCAAAAGCAAACATGTTTATATTACTCCTAAACATTTTGCCAAACATCTCACACAGTCCTATCCTCCTGGTGGAGACCTGTGCCCAGAAGGGCACTTTTTCTAGTTTAACTCTGAGATTGTACCCTAACGGGTCCATTTGGTTCCATGTGTACACTCTCTGAGTTACAGACCCATAAGGATCCATTTGGTTCCATGTGTACACTCTCTGAGTTACAGACCCATAAGGGTCCATTTGGTTCCATGTGTACACTCTCTGAGTTACAGACCCATAAGGATCCATTTGGTTCCATGTGTACACTCTCTGAGTTACAGACCCATAAGGGTCCATTTGGTTCCATGTGTACACTCTCTGAGTTACAGACCCATAAGGATCTATTTGGTTCCTAACTATCATTTAGCTGGGGACTTCCTCAAGGACCCCTGGGGGTCCCCGGACCCCACTTTGAGAACCAATGATATAAGACGATCGTCTGTCCCAACACACAGCGTCTTGTCCTCGGGTCCCGGAAACAATAATTCATGTATCAACAAATACAAACACTTATGTACAAAAAACATGGAGGAAATTATATGTACCTCCCCTTGTGTTCTCCTGATAGATGGTTTATTTTTTTTGCTAGTGAATTATTAGTGTGATTTGTGAGCTTTACCATAATCACAGTAATCCTTCAACACTTTTTCATTATTTTTGATTATCTTTTATAGACCAATTATTTGTTTACAAACATTGAGACTGGGTGCACGGGTGACTGTTTCATGTAATCAATTCCCAACAGATCTCCAAACCTGTTGTTTTGGGGAGCGCTGGTTTCAGTCCATTCAATCTCTCTTGTGTGTTGGCTAGTAAGATGCACCCTAGGAGACATTTATACTTCATTGTGTGTTGGCTAGTGAGATGCACCCTAGGAGACATTTATACTTCATTGTGTGTTGACTAGTGAGATGCACCCTAGGAGACAGTTATACTTCATTGTGTGTTGGCTAGTGAGATGCACCCTAGGAGACATTTATACTTCATTGTGTGTTGGCTAGTGAGATGCACCCTAGGAGACATTTATACTTCATTGTGTGTTGGCTAGTGAGGTGCACCCTAGGAGACATTTATACTTCATTGTGTGTTGTCTAGTGAGATGCACCCTAGGAGACATTTATACTTCATTGTGTGTTGACTAGTGAGATGCACCCTAGGAGACATTTATACTTCATTGTGTGTTGGCTAGTGAGGTGCACCCTAGGAGACATTTATACTTCATTGTGTGTTGGCTAGTGAGATGCACCCTAGGAGACATTTATACTTCATTGTGTGTTGTCTAGTGAGATGCACCCTAGGAGACATTTATACTTCATTGTGTGTTGGCTAGTGAGATGCACCCTTGGAGACATTTATACTTCATTGTGTGTTGGCTAGTGAGGTGCACCCTAGGAGACATTTATACTTCATTGTGTGTTGACTAGTGAGATGCACCCTAGGAGACATTTATACTTCATTGTGTGTTGGCTAGTGAGATGCACCCTAGGAGACAGTTATACTTCATTGTGTGTTGGCTAGTGAGATGCACCCTAGGAGACATTTATACTTCATTGTGTGTTGGCTAGTGAGATGCACCCTAGGAGACATTTATACTTCATTGTGTGTTGACTAGTGAGATGCACCCTAGGAGACATTTATACTTAATTGTGTGTTGACTAGTGAGATGCACCCTAGGAGACATTTATACTTCATTGTGTGTTGGCTAGTGAGATGCACCCTAGGAGACATTTATACTTCATTGTGTGTTGACTAGTGAGATGCACCCTAGGAGACATTTATACTTCATTGTGTGTTGGCTAGTGAGGTGCACCCTAGGAGACATTTATACTTCATTGTGTGTTGACTAGTGAGATGCACCCTAGGAGACATTTATACTTCATTGTGTGTTGTCTAGTGAGATGCACCCTAGGAGACATTTATACTTCATTGTGTGTTGGCTAGTGAGATGCACCCTTGGAGACATTTATACTTCATTGTGTGTTGACTAGTGAGATGCACCCTAGGAGACATTTATACTTCATTGTGTGTTGGCTAGTGAGATGCACCCCAGGAGACATTTATACTTCATTGTGTGTTGTCTAGTGAGATGCACCCTAGGAGACATTTATACTTCATTGTGTGTTGTCTAGTGAGATGCACCCTAGGAGACATTTATACTTCATTGTGTGTTGGCTAGTGAGATGCACCCTAGGAGACATTTATACTTCATTGTGTGTTGACTAGTGAGATGCACCCTAGGAGACATTTATACTTCATTGTGTGTTGGCTAGTGAGATGCACCCTAGGAGACATTTATACTTCATTGTGTGTTGGCTAGTGAGATGCACCCTAGGAGACATTTATACTTCATTGTGTGTTGACTAGTGAGATGCACCCTAGGAGACATTTATACTTCATTGTGTGTTGACTAGTGAGATGCACCCTAGGAGACATTTATACTTCATTGTGTGTTGACTAGTGAGATGCACCCTAGGAGACATTTATACTTAATTGTGTGTTGACTAGTGAGACGCACCCTAGTGAGACATTTATACTTCGAAGTCCAACAGTATTGCGCACAGAGAACAGCTGATACAAGCTCACATCGCATCGCGGATGTGACTGCTGTGAGCGTTAGGGTTTAATACCGGGATCCCAGGATCGGTCTGGCTTGATGAGTTGTCAAATGTCCAATCTGAACCCTCCCATCATTTATCTATGAGTGGTCAAATGTCCAATCTGAACCCTCCCATCATTTATCTATGAGTGGTCAAATGTCCAAATCTCACAAAAAACGGCACACATGATCTCCGGACCCATCCGATTACAACACCAACTGCAGAATTTTGGTAGTGCGTGTCGTTCGGCCGTAATCGTCGTCCGAAGATAGTAGGAGGGGCCTATTTGACAAAAAATGCAATAAATCACGAACGGAATGTCCAATCCATCCCAAATTTGAATCACATGTCGCGGGTGGTTCAATCAACCAAAAGCAATTCCATTTTCATCCATAGGGGGCGCCACAAATGCCAAAAATGTAACCGTATGGTGTAAAAACATGATTTTGGGGGGATAAATCCCCTCCGAATTACTTACGCATGATCACAAGGTTGACGCAACATTGTAATTGGCTAGCAATATCAGTGGGAGGGGCATATGTAAGCGACTGCGGCAACCACACTTTGCAATTTTTAAAATTGCGACCTTTCTAGTTTAACTCTGAGATTGTACCCTAATGGGTCCATTTGGTTCCATGTGTACACTCTCTGAGTTACAGACCCATAAGGATCCATTTTGGTTCCTAACTATCATTTAGCTGGGGACCCCCTGGAACTCCCTCAAGGACCCCTGGGGGTCCCCGGACCCCACTTTGAGAACCAATGATATAATCCTTAACACTTTTTCCTTATTTTTATTTATCTTTTCTCCTTTTTTGCATTAATGCACAGGAACTATAGCTTCATTATTTATTTTAGTTTATTGATGTGTTTCTTCTTTTTTTTCCCACTTGATTTTGCATCAGTAGACTTTCGTTAGCCTATATGAAATATAAGGATTTATGTTTAATCATTTACTGGAGACTGGAGACATGTTCCCACCGTCCTCCCCGACCCCAGGAGAGATGATCAGAGGAGCAGAGTTTATACCACCAGCACTAGTCTCAGGACAGAAGAATGGATAGAGTCTCTCAGTGAAGGAGCAGCCAGTGAAAGAGTAGAGATTTACTCTGGTCTCAACATCATAAAAGGAGACCAGACCCTCCTCCTCATAATCCACAAACACTCCCACTTTCTGGAGCTCCTGTCTTACAGCTGGGAGGAGGACAGCAGGGCCAGCATGAGCCGCATACTCATCTCCATTCCTCAACGATATAGTCCAGTAACCATAGTTGGGTCCCAGATAGATTGGTCCCTTCCTGTTGATGGCCTCTCTGGCCACTCCTATTGTCCACTCAGTCTTCCCTCCAACCTGGACCTCATAGTAAAACCTTCCTGAGGAGAAGCTTTGTTGTCCTAAGACACAGAGACATGGAAAGAATCTCTCTCTGTTGTCTGGGAGATTCTTCCTTACGTTTCCATCACTCACTTGTTTTCCATCCTCAGACAGGATGAGGTATGGATGTGCTGTATCAGGGTCCAGAGTAACATCCACCTCATATTGCTGGATCCTCTTCAGCTCAACATCACACAGCTGCTTCTTCATCTCTTGACTGAGTGTCTTCTCCAGCTGAGACACAGCTGTCCTCACTGGCCCCACATGTGAAGACTGATGGACATTGACCTTTGCCCAGTCCTTGGTGGATCTCCACCCTGTGTTGTTAGAGGTGAAGTTTTGGAGGAGGTGGCGGTGGTCTTCAGTGTGTGAGAGCTGTTTCAGCTCAGAGCTTCTCTTCTCTAACTGAGTGACTTCCTGTTGCAGATCTTCAATGAAGCCTTCAGCCTGTTTCTCTGTTGCTTTCTGCTTCTCTTCAATCACACCAATGAGCTCAGCCTGGCTTCTCTCAACACAGCTGATCAGAGCAGTGAAGACCTGCACACTGTCTGCTATCACTGTGTCTGCATCTTTCCTGCTGAGCTCTACTGAACGTTTGACCTCCTGAATCTTCACTCGTCTCTCCTGGATCATCTGCTGGATTCCAGCCTCTGTCTTTGCTTCATATTCTTCTTTCAACTTGTTGCTCCTGAACTGTTGAACCATCTCAGAAATAAAAGTATTGACAGATACGTCTGGCCTCGCATTGAAGATCTTTGCACACAGTGGACACTTCCACACATCACTAGTGTCCCAGTAACGTGTGATACAGGCTTTGCAGTAGTTGTGTCCACACGGAGTGGTGACTGGATCAGTGAACACATCCATACAGATGGAACACAGGAAGTGCTGTTCAGACAGGAGACCGCTGGCGGACGCCATTTCTACAGCGCTGAGAATCAATGTGAAAGTGGAGGAAGCGTCAGGTTGAAGTGGTGAGAACTAAGTGCTGTCTTGGAGAGAAACACTGCTTCTCTCTAAACTCAGGGAGTGACGGACGTCCTTTATATAGAGCTCTGATGGATGCTACGTCACATCTCGCTGATGTCACCATGAGTCACGTGTCTACATATCCATATATGGAGTTGTTTTACATCAGCATGATGTCATCAGCACTAGACGTCTCTGCCGTCTCCATATATGGAGCTCCAGATCAACCCAACGCCCAAATATGGAGTGTCAATACTCAGTGTGTAACCGTGGCAACCTATCAAATGCCTAAATATGGACATACCGGGTTTGTTTATGGTTATGTCTGAGTCAGAGTGCCGTGACCATTAAAGACTATTTTAATATAGGACTACTGGCCTACTTGGAACGATGCAAGTTGGAAATGAATGCCCCGCCCAGTTATTATGTCTGTTCCTGTTATGCCCATATATGGAGTTCTTTGTCAGGCATGCCCAAATATGGAGTCCATGCAGATGTCAGAACAATTATTGTGATTGTAGAAAATTCCCCATAGCTTCATTTATTTGCCCTGATTTTGTGCAGGCCTATTTTGGGCAACCTTCTAGTCATCTTTAGGACCCAACCTTTTCTACTTTAGTTCAGGCTTCTGTTTGGGCACTCCCTAATGCAACAGGAACCCAGTTGTCTGTACTGTGCAGTTTTACATGCAGCTGCACAGACAGACCTGACCAACACAATGTGTTCTAGAGGAAGGAAGACTCTGTTCCTGGTTCTCAAACATTTTCATGTCAAGGACCCCCAAATTGACATTTATTAGCCTGCGGACCCCCATGTGACAAATATATGCCAGGGACCCCCATAGGAGAAGAGGTTTGTGGCTCTAGCAGTGATTCTAAAACATTTTAATTTCAAGGACCCCCAGTTTGACAGGCATTAGGCTACGGACCCCCATTTAATGGCATTTCTATCTCTGGGACCACCAATTTATATTGTAAAATCAATGTTAATTTAACTCTGAGATTGTACCCTAACGGGTCCATTTGGTTCCATGTGTACACTCTCTGAGTTACAGACCCATAAGGATCCATTTAGTTCCATGTGTACACTCTCTGAGTTACAGACCCATAAGGGTCCATTTGGTTCCATGTGTACACTCTGAGTTACAGACCCATAAGGATCCATTTGGTTCCATGTGTACACTCTCTGAGTTACAGACCCATAAGGGTCCATTTGGTTCCATGTGTACACTCTCTGAGTTACAGACCCATAAGGATCTATTTGGTTCCTAACTATCATTTAGCTGGGGACTTCCTCAAGGACCCCTGGGGGTCCCCGGACCCCACTTTGAGAACCAATGATATAAGACGATCGTCTGTCCCAACACACAGCGTCTTGTCCTCGGGTCCCGGAAACAATAATTCATGTATCAACAAATACAAACACTTATGTACAAAAAACATGGAGGAAATTATATGTACCTCCCCTTGTGTTCTCCTGATAGATGGTTTATTTTTTTTGCTAGTGAATTATTAGTGTGATTTGTGAGCTTTACCATAATCACAGTAATCCTTCAACACTTTTTCATTATTTTTGATTATCTTTTATAGACCAATTATTTGTTTACAAACATTGAGACTGGGTGCACGGGTGACTGTTTCATGTAATCAATTCCCAACAGATCTCCAAACCTGTTGTTTTGGGGAGCGCTGGTTTCAGTCCATTCAATCTCTCTTGTGTGTTGGCTAGTAAGATGCACCCTAGGAGACATTTATACTTCATTGTGTGTTGACTAGTGAGATGCACCCTAGGAGACATTTATACTTCATTGTGTGTTGGCTAGTGAGATGCACCCTAGGAGACATTTATACTTCATTGTGTGTTGACTAGTGAGATGCACCCTAGGAGACATTTATACTTCATTGTGTGTTGGCTAGTGAGATGCACCCTAGGAGACATTTATACTTCATTGTGTGTTGACTAGTGAGATGCACCCTAGGAGACATTTATACTTCATTGTGTGTTGGCTAGTGAGATGCACCCTAGGAGACATTTATACTTCATTGTGTGTTGGCTAGTGAGATGCACCCTTGGAGACATTTATACTTCATTGTGTGTTGACTAGTGAGATGCACCCTAGGAGACATTTATACTTCATTGTGTGTTGGCTAGTGAGATGCACCCTAGGAGACATTTATACTTCATTGTGTGTTGACTAGTGAGATGCACCCTAGGAGACATTTATACTTCATTGTGTGTTGGCTAGTGAGATGCACCCTAGGAGACATTTATACTTCATTGTGTGTTGACTAGTGAGATGCACCCTTGGAGACATTTATACTTCATTGTGTGTTGGCTAGTGAGATGCACCCTAGGAGACATTTATACTTAATTGTGTGTTGACTAGTGAGATGCACCCTAGGAGACATTTATACTTCATTGTGTGTTGGCTAGTGAGATGCACCCTAGGAGACATTTATACTTCATTGTGTGTTGGCTAGTGAGATGCACCCTAGGAGACATTTATACTTCATTGTGTGTTGACTAGTGAAATGCACCCTAGGAGACATTTATACTTCATTGTGTGTTGACTAGTGAGACGCACCCTAGTGAGACATTTATACTTTGAAGTCCAACAGTATTGCGCACAGAGAACAGCTGATACAAGCTCACATCGCATCGCGGATGTGACTGCTGTGAGCGTTAGGGTTTAATACCGGGATCCCAGGATCGGTCTGGCTTGATGAGTGGTCAAATGTCCAATCTGAACCCTCCCATCATTTATCTATGAGTGGTCAAATGTCCAATCTGAACCCTCCCATCATTTATCTATGAGTGGTCAAATGTCCAATCTGAACCCTCCCATCATTTATCTATGAGTGGTCAAATGTCCAATCTGAACCCTCCCATCATTTATCTATGAGTGGTCAAATGTCCAATCTGAACCCTCCCATCATTTTCAAACATGTTTGATATTTATATGGAATTATGGATCACTCTCAACTCGAGGGCTGCAACGGGAACGGGAACGGGAGCCAGCGGGACCCAACGTAAATGTTGGCGGCGCTCAGCGGGACTCCGCGAATCCTGCATCCTCCTGCAATAGAGCACCGAAGTCCTGACGTCACTTTCAGTAGAGGGCGTCAGTCCCCAGGTTCATGTATTTTTTTATTTGCATTGTAATCTCCATAGGGGGATTTTAGATTGCCTCATATAAGAACTGTGTTACCGATCACCCAGGCCTTTTCACTCATATGGATATGAAGCATATGGACTGAAGGTGGACTGAAGGTGGAAATGTACAAAGAGTAACAAAATAAGCGTTAGAAACGAGCCAAACAACCCATAGACTACATTTCCCGGTAGGCGGGTGGCTGCATCTACAACAGAAACTGAATGTCTATTACGTTTATTTTTATTTTTATTTTATTGATATTTAATGTTTCGTGGTTAGTACGAGTCGAGTCACCACCAGCTGAGCTTACGTCAACGAGGAATCTCAGGAACGCAATGTGTTGACAGCTGGGCATGACGTATATTAGCAGCGACATTGCCTTCATACGTAGTTTCAAGGCTTTGGAATTATTCTCCAGAAACTGGCTGTATCAAATATGAATAGACATCATTAACGACGCACAGCCACTCCCCTGACAGAAAGGCCGGGGTGGTCGGTTTATTTTTCAAACACAGTTCTTATATGAAGCGACCTAAAATCCCCCTATGGAGATTTCACTGCAAATAAAAAATCACACCCGTGTGAACTGAGTGGTGCAAGGTCTTATATAGCCTGATCAGCTGTGGTCACTGACGTAATGTCAGTGACGTAATGTCTCATTCCGGCCAATCACAATGCACCATGCTCATTTTTTGGTACGAACAGACAGACGGACAGACGGACAGACAGACACGTAAACTAACAAAGCCAGTTGTAGGAGTGGTTTACACCACTCAAAAATGAGCATGGTTGCTATGGTCACCCAGTTCACACGGGTGTGATTTCATTACGTCAGACATTACGTCAGACCACAGCTGATCAGTCTATATAAGACCTTACACCACTCAGTTCACACGGGTGTGATTTTTTAAAGATGGAGTGGCATGATGTTTGTATTTTTTCCAGTTTTTCATGTGTTTATGATCATGTGACAGTACTTCATTACACCCCTTGGTGTGGTTGTTATAAAAAGCAGTGATACAGTGACATCACAATATCATCCCCTCCCCTAACCCCTCCCCCTTTATCATACAACCCCAGCTGTGGGTGCGGCTTCAGTTCAGGTGGATCCATCACCACCCATCAGGCAAACGTAATGAACATAAAAACTACATTTTAACAAATACTGTACACTTTTCTTCCTCCTTATTTAATAATAATACCTGATGATCATGTTTTAGGGTGGAAAAAAATAACGGCACTCCATCTTTAAGCAGACTATTGTCAGTTGGTAGAGAGAGCGGAACGCGGAAACCACTTAATCGGCCACGTAGGCGGACTAACGCATGCCCCCTACTGGGAGCCGTGTGAAATGGCGTGACGGCCGGGGGGTCCTGTCATGTCGGAGACACGTTTTCGACTTTTCGCAACTCAACACTATAGAGAGTATGACTATATGACTTTGTATGACAAAAAAGGTTATTTACTCAATAAAGCACACTTTCCCCCCTTTAAAACATCATGTCTTAATTGTCTTAGCCCTTTGGAAGACCCAAAGTTTGCGACTTCCCCAGTACTGTTGCAAATCAATAATTATTAGTTATATTCACATTAATCATAACAAAAAGAATTAGCGCAGTAGGACTGTACACACAGGGCACTGATGAATGGGAATCAGATATACAAAGACATTACTGTTTCATTTCTAAATCATTCACAGTAATTAGTAGTATTAATCATTTTTAAATGATCAAAAAATGAATCAATTAAACATTAATTTACCATTTTGTTTTTAGAGAATTACACAGGAGATCAGGGACAGGTGTAATATGTAGCAACACACTATACTATTACTAATGGCTTATTGCAGTGATTCTCAAAATAGAATTTCAAGGATATGCATTAGGGAAACTTTGACAGGAAAAGACTCGCTCACCGTATAGAAAATAGAAGTAAAACTCCTTAAACTGAGACTTAGAAAAATATTTTTTCTTTATTTTAACATGCTCAAAGTGCTCGTGCTCAAAGTGCAATTAAAAAGCAAACGTTTCGGTCCTAGGACCTTCGTCAGTGCTATAAGGATATGCATTAGGCCACTCACGGACCCCCATTTGATACCCTTTGTCTGGGACCCCAATATACAGTACACTGTGCTATTTTAACTCAGAGAGTGTATAAATACATGTGTACACTCTCAGAGTTACAGACCTGTTATGGTCAATTTCGAACACCTGGTGGGCCCCGGACTTGATGTTGAGAACCAGTGACTTGAATGGATGCACCTCATTGCATTGCATGCACTTTATTCTGGACAGACTCTGGGTCTGACGTTGAAAACAGACAAAAATAAACGTTTAATTGAATGACCACTCTGGGTTGATAATTATGAATTATTGGAGGGGATCTCAGATGCTGTCATGCTAGCACAGAGAAGTGCAACGTGGTTCCTTATTGGAGGGGATCTCAGATGCTGTCATGCTAGCACAGAGAAGTGCAACGTGGTTCCAGTAGCTGTCATGCTAGCACAGAGAAGTGCAACGTGGTTCCAGATGCTGTCATGCTAGCACAGAGAAGTGCAACGTGGTTCCCATGCTGTCATGCTAGCACAGAGAAGTGCAACGTGGTTCCAGATGCTGTCATGCTAGCACAGAGAAGTGCAACGTGGTTCCAGATGCTGTCATGCTAGCACAGAGAAGTGCAACGTGGTTCCAGATGCTGTCATGCTAGCACAGAGAAGTGCAACGTGGTTCCAGTAGCTGTCATGCTAGCACAGAGAAGTGCAACGTGGTTCCAGATGCTGTCATGCTAGCACAGAGAAGTGCAACGTGGTTCCAGATGCTGTCATGCTAGCACAGAGAAGTGCAACGTGGTTCCAGATGCTGTCATGCTAGCACAGAGAAGTGCAACGTGGTTCCAGATGCTGTCATGCTAGCACAGAGAAGTGCAACGTGGTTCCAGATGCTGTCATGCTAGCACAGAGAAGTGCAACGTGGTTCCAGATGCTGTCATGCTAGCACAGAGAAGTGCAACGTGGTTCCCATGCTGTCATGCTAGCACAGAGAAGTGCAACGTGGTTCCAGTAGCTGTCATGCTAGCACAGAGAAGTGCAACGTGGTTCCAGATGCTGTCATGCTAGCACAGAGAAGTGCAACGTGGTTCCAGATGCTGTCATGCTAGCACAGAGAAGTGCAACGTGGTTCCAGATGCTGTCATGCTAGCACAGAGAAGTGCAACGTGGTTCCAGATGCTGTCATGCTAGCACAGAGAAGTGCAACGTGGTTCCCATGCCTTTCAGCTCGAGACCCAAAAGATACATTTACACAAGAGAGATGTACACAAATATCATGGTGTCCTATTTCAGAAATAGTGAAAAAAGCAGATCTACAAGCTTACAACGTGTCGCAAGGCGACGTGAGCAAAAAAAAAAAACGAGTCCCGACCCATTGTTTGCTAAACACTGACTGCTGTGTGACGGTATAGCCAGATCCAATGCAATGTCATTGCAATAAATAGTTTCATTAAGATGAAAGTGTCCTGACTGGAGGTTTGTTGATGCCGCCTAGAGGCTCATTAAAGCAGTCTTTCTCTGTTCTTGAAAGCCTTTCCTCGGGCAAAGAGTGGTGCATAGAAACTCTCCAAACCAACACAATATTTTTACTGTCTTTCAGATCGATGCCCGGGGGTGAGGAATGGCGTCAACACATCTGACCTTTGATCTGGCCCTCAACAACAGGAGTCCAGACAGTGGCCTTGTGGTTAGAGTGTCTGCACGGAAACTGGGAGGTCGGGCAGTGGCGTGCACAGACATTTAGAGGGGCAGGTGCTCAAGTGAAAAAAGGGCACCTTGTGCAGCGCGTGAAACCGTCCGGTTGTCTTAATAGTGTGATATTTATAGATTTTGGGGCCTAAATAATATATTAGAAGCTTTTTATCAAGAATTGATCAATGTCACCTTGGTCCACATACTGTACAAAAAAATAAAAGTTATAATAATTATAATTTTTTTTTTTTTTTTTTTTTCCAAAAGGGCACATTGCCAAAAGGGCAGGGGGTGCTCTAGCACCCCCTAGTGTCTATCTGTGCACGCCACTGAGGTCGGGGGTTTGATCCCCGGCTGGGTCATACCAAAGAATGTAAAAATCGGGACCCAATGCCTCCCTGCTTGGCACTCAGCATCAATGGGTTGAATTGGGGGTCAAATCAACGAATGATTCCCGAGCGCGGCGCACGCTGCGGCTCACCGCTCTAAGAGATGGGTCAAATGCGGAGAACACATTTCACTGCGGTAACGTGTGTGACTATTCGTACGACTTTGAGTCCTGCAGGGCTGTCCTAGCCTGGGCAGCCAGCATTCCTTTTCGGGTTTATGATCTGGTCGGAGCGACTGGAGCGGATGATATCGTTACATCATGTTGTAGTCACTGTTTTGTAGTCATCAGGTCGGAACCCTCGAAACCAGAACATCCTTTCCCTCAGACCGGAAGAATAATACCTTCTCAATGAAAGCGTGACTCGCACAGTCGCACAATTGGGAAGGTATTATTCTTTCGGTATGAGGGAAAGGATGTTCTGGTTTAGAGGGTTCCGGCCTGATGACTACAAAACAATGACTACAAGATGACATAACGATATCATCCACTCCCGACCGGATCACACGGCAATTTAGTAATTTAGTTCGACATGCGCACTTTAGCGTGCTCGGTGATGTCTCTCCAAGTTTGAGGCCGTTCGGTCATGCTGTGCCCAGGACATACGGACAGATAAACAGACACAGGTTTTCAGAATAGACAAATAGTATATCGACATGTAAACAAAGGCACCTTACATTGTGCAGTTGTTATTGTATTGTATTTGTACGGCTATTTCTATTCTTCTCGCTGCTGTAATGTCGAGGACCCGAAACCAGAGAATTGTACTCTCTTATAGTTGTATAATGGAGTGCAATACTAAAGCATCTTGAATCGTGAATATTTCATTAGTGGCCTTGAATATTTCATTTGAATATGCGACTTTGGATGCATTTCCTCTTTCCTCTCTCATACATTATAATTAAACACGCTCATCTGCATATGAAGGGCAGTCTGTCTAGTAATCCCTGCCCAGGTCTAGAGTGCATGCAGCTCAATATATTCTGTACCCATCATTCCAAGGGAAAATAGCTCTGAAACCAGCAGATCTATGGGCTCACAATGCTCGTTGTGAGCTCGTAGATCTGCTGTAGAATATAGTAGATCGGCTATTTTGGCACGGGGCAGTGAAAGGCTGTGAGGAAATTGGTCTATAGTCCATGAGGAGAAGGGGATTGATCGAGATTGGGTTTCTCGAAATAAGGCGTGTTTAAACGAGGATGGGACAGAACCAGAGACTATGGAGTGGTTAATTATGGTAAGATTGGATGGACTGACTGTTTCAATTACCTCTTTCAAAAGAGAAATTGGAATTGTGCCCAGATTGCAGGACGAGGAGATCATTCACCAGATGTGATGTGGTTTTGGTGAGGAATTCTTCTGACAGGGTTATATGTTCAAACTGATGTAGAGGAGCTGGAATGCTGGGTGAAATTGAGGTGCCATATCAGTGGTGGATGGCATCTAGCACTTTCCACTTTATTGATGATGGCTCTAGTTGTTTAGTGACAGAGTTGATTTCTGAGAACAGGGTCATGGGGTTATTGCTGTATTTTTGAGGGGCACTAGCCCCTCCTATATACAGCTTTTGTCCACCACACATCTCAATATTTGCCATTGACGATGAAAGGAGAAATTAGGTCAAATGTAGACCAGCAAATCGGCTAACCGATCACATAAATTCAGTTGTTCATGTATAATGATAAGAGCACCCTCGCTTCACACGGATGTGATTGTGTAATAATATCGGAGTAATATTGAAATTTGGCAGTGATGACAGCCTCCTGGTAGGTTTTCATGAGTTGTTTTGAATTATCAAATGCCTGCCTCATCAAGGTACACAGTACAACAAAGCGGGCCAATGGGTTGCCTCATCAAGGTACACAGTACAACAAAGCGGGCCAATGGGTTGCCTCATCGAGGTACACAGTACAACAAGCGGGCCAATGGGCTGCCTCATCAAGGTACACAGTACAACAAGCGGGCCAATGGGCTGCCTCATCAAGGTACACAGTACAACAAGCGGGCCAGTGGGCTGCCTCATCAAGGTACACAGTACAACAAGCGGGCCAATGGGCTGCCTCATCAAGGTACACAGTACAACAAGCGGGCCAGTGGGCTGCCTCATCAAGGTACACAGTACAACAAGCGGGCCAATGGGCTGCCTCATCGAGGTACACAGTACACTACTGTATGTGTGACGTACAGTAGGCCTACACCAACATGCAGCTTTGCACGCCCGTCACGTCGCCATGGTAACTGCTCTCCTGCTCACAGCCGATCACTGCTTCTCTTTCACTCCTTCAGCCTCTCTCTCTCTCTCTCTCTCTCTCTCTCTCTCTCTCTCTCTCTCTCTCTCGCTCTCTCTCTCTCAGCCACTTTCAGCTAACCCATTTTCAAGCTATCTTCATCACACCGTGTGAAGTGAGGGGCGCCCTTATCATCATACATCATCATCATACATCATTTCATTCCGGCCAATCACAAATTGCGTCCTCACCTTCGTCATCAATGTAGGTGTTACGCAATGTTTGTGTTTACACAAACACTCAAAATTGTCCATTCATTGTCAATGGGAATTTAATGTTTGGTTTAGGACAAAGTTTGTGCCCACACACAAAATGCTAGACATAGGAGGGGCTAGCACCTTAGAGTATATATGAATAGAGACGGCGCCCGGAGGAAACCCTGAGGCGAAATGGACATAGTGGCCGAATTTGGTATTGCAGTTTGGACCCAAACACATGAACGCGCTGGTCTGTTGACTATTATTGCGCACGTTCATGATGACACGTGAACGCTGTGTCATACGTGAACGCACGTGAACGCGTGCAATGATAGTCAACGGCAGCGCGTTCATGTGTTTGGGCCCAATCCATCCCAGAATGCACTCTGTTCCTACCCGGAAGGAGGAGTGAAATCGCCTCATGCACTTTAGAGCAACGTAATGCAAGTGGATGGGAGGAGAAATCCGGTGCCGTCTCTATTAATATACTCTAAGACTAGCACCCCTGGAAAATGCAAATATTTATTTCAGCATACTAACTTTCCAGGAACAGAAAGCCTTCAGTTCACTATTAGCTTCAATTCACCATTGATGATGTCACTTTCCACTCCACTGCATGAGACACGTACTAGACAGAAATGGTACATTACGTATAATGAGGTCCAATTATACGAAGATAGCCTAGTTGAAAATGGTTGAAGTGGACCTTTAAGATAATATATAGTGGTTGGTATCATGTGATTTAGTAGCAACATGAGCTACATAAAACAAAACTGTGGACAACAGCATATTTTAAATTCTTGGGAACATGATGGCGTGGCTGCCTTTAAGAGATAAATTAACTACAGCAACTACAGTTTAGCTTCCATTAGTTATTTATTCTTCGACAAGTCAGCAACTATAAACGGTGCACTTCTGGCACACAATCCATCTGCTTCAGAGACCCCAAAGCGTTTGGAAAGATTGGAATTATATTTAGTTTATGCGATGGAACTATCGCGCCATAAGGCATCCAGCAAAATGAACACGTGGTCTCTCTGTACTTTCTAATGAGAGTTGATGTTGATAATGTCATGATCGTGCAAAACTGTCTATTAAATCGTCGATCTCAGGTGTAAACTTTTTGTGTTTGATGGATCTAATGTAGTTATGATTTATTCACAAGCTCTTGTTAATATTTTTTCATCGGTTCACATATTTATAAAACCCACAGATGGACTCAACCAGCTGTACACTTTCAAATATTGTCCAACATCGTGAAAAAATATGATCCACAAGCTCACAGCGGTGCTTGCCTTGCACATCAGCTATTTTTGCTACTTTCACAAACTTTCGCTACTTACTCAAAAAAACTTTGAAATAAGGGATATACAAGGTTTCTGCCCGATAGTGGGAAAACAACAACAAAAAATAAACAAATAAACAAAATAGTATCCTGGTACTCACACGCACCGTTTGTCACCACCAAGCTGACCCAGCTAGTGATAGAGTTCTCAACGGTCCTGAAAATTAAGGCCCGGCCCTGGGCCTTAATTATTAGCTTTCTAGCTGCATTTTACTGTGGGAGGGGCCTAACAGCGTGTGTTCAAGTCCCGTTCATAACGACCTTTGCTGCATGTCTCTCCCCTTCTCTATCTCCCTCTTTCCTGTCCATCTTCACTTGATACTCTCAATAAAGGCAGAAATAATAGGCTATTAGCTCAGTGGTAAAACATTCAGCACTTACGCAGGAATGAAACCATGTAGCTTTCCTCTTCTACACCGGATTTGAACACGGACTGTGTTCAAATCTGGGCAGAGGAAACTTCCATAGTGCAGCTTTAAGTTTGGATTAATAATATAGGTATATTTCCAAAATGAATAAAAGTGTGTACATTTCAAAGACAACATTTTGTTTGCAAGGATCTCTAAATTTCGCTACAGAAAAGAGAGCATATTTCACCTCCCTGTTGAGGCAGCATTTCAACAACATCGACAGTACAGCCTCATTATGACGGAGCAATTAAATACTGTATTAATTACACAACTAATGGATACTTCTCACCAGCTGTTGCTTGTTGACTATTGCTTCTTTTCGCTGTCATTTAAAGCACATTGCTGCTTACATAACTCTGGTTACAATTAAACGTGTCTGGAAACATTCCTTAAAGGACCACTTCACCACTTTTCAACCTATTTTCATATAATAGGTCCTCACTAATAATCGTGAAAAAATGGCACAGTTTTTTTCTACTCGGTCCGTGTCTCATAGGAGGGCTGTGGGCAGTTCAGAAACCGTCCTCCAGTGACATCATCGACGATGGGGAATACAAGCTAATAGAAACTGCAGGCTTTCTAGTCCTGAAAAGTTGCAACGCGAAAATGGAAGCCATCGTTCTCACGATAATGAAAATCTTTTTTTGTAAAGATCTGCCTAATGATGATGTCACTGGAGGACGGTTTCTAAACTGCCCACAGCCCTCCTATGAGACACAGACTGAGTAGAAGAATATCATGCCATTTTATCATGATTATTAGACCTATTATATGAAGATATGGTTGAAAAGTGGTGAAGTGGTCCTTTAACTTGCAGATAAAGATTCGTGAAAGAGACAAATAGTGCAAATAGTGCCCCTGTCTAAAGGCCATGCTGGCCGCCCTACAGGCCTATAGAGACCATTATGTGCTGTGGGGTACGTGGGGGGTGTTGTAAATTAATTTACATTCCATTCAAACCGCCGCATTCTCAATCCCGTGCCGTCAAACAGGTGATGGCTGCATGGGGGACGGATTTGACCTTTGGGCACTATTTTACATTTCGGGGGGAACCTGCGCCATCGCATGCTGATGAGATTCATGATGATTTATACGTTTTTTGAGAACGGCACTTCCTTCCGCATTGCAGTGTGGCTGGGAATATCGGCACCTTGTAAAATGATGTGACATAATGGGCTCCCGTTAAAGGACCACTTCACCACTTTTCAACATCTCTTCATATAATTGGTCCTCCTCACTAATGTTCATGATAAAACACCACCATTTTTTCCTGCTAGGTCTGTGTCTCATAGGAGGGCTGTGGGCAGTTCAGACATCCGTCTTTTATGTTTTAAAATATATTTAGATTTGTATTATCGTGAGAACGATGGCTTCCATTTTTGCATTGCAACTTTTCAGGAAAAGAAAGCATGTCGTTTCTATTGGCTTGAAATCCCCATCGATGATGTCACTGGTGGACGGCTTTCTGAACTGCCCACAGCCCTCCTATGAGAGACAGATTGAGTAGTAAAAAATTGCGGTATTTTATCATGATCATTAGTGAGGAGTCTGAGGACCAATTATAGGAAGAGAAGTTGAGAAGTGGTGAAGTGGTCCTTTAAGTCAGGGGTTCTCAACGTTTTTGGCCGGGGACCCCCGGAAATGCTTTGGCAATGTCTCGGGACCCCCGCCCCGCCCCCTCCCGACCCCCAATATAAATTGACTGCTACAATAACCTTAAACCATTTTGGGCGGGAACCCCTTTTGGTGTTTTAAGCATTGTTATAATTTAGCTATTTAAAAATAGCAGATCTACAAGCTCATAGCGCGCCACCGAGTGGCGCGCTACAAGCTTGTAGGTCTGCTATTTTTGAAAAATCGTGAAAATAAAATTTTAAAAAAAATCTTTTTTTTTTTTTTTTTTTTTAAAATAATTTGGGGACCCCCTAAAATAATTTGGCGACCCCCCGAGGGGTCGCGACCCACGGGTTGAGAACCCCTGCTTTAAGTCAACTGTTGCCATTTGATGTTGTCCCATGCATGGTCTGGCTTGAGTGTGAGAATATGTCCCATTTAGGCCTGACGTCGAAATAAATAAAAAGTCTCCTGAAAGAATATTATATTCAAATATTTGTGCCGCATTTTCACGATTTTTCAAAAAATAGCAGACCTACAAGCTCGTAGCGCGCCACTCGGTGGCGCGCTATGAGCTTGTAGATCTGCTATTTTTCAATAGCTAAAGTATAACATAATGCTTAGTTAAAACACCAAAAGGGGTTCCCGTCCAGAATGGGTTAAAACACTATGGTAAACAACAGGAAAAGGTTTATGGCAAGTAAAAGACATTACCATATAAAAGCTGTCTTATAAAAGTGCCTTTAATACAGCAAATGTGTGGAAATTGTACCTTAACCAACATTCTCTCAGCACAGAGTGGCGCGCTACGAGCTTGTAGGTCTGCTATTTTTGGAAAAATCGAAGAACCACTGACATAGAAACATAGCTTTTTCAGAAAACTGTCAGGATGTAGAAGACATTTTTAGAATCTGATCTCAGGTCAAAATGGGCTAGTACCCAAAAGTACAGTACTTGAGTAAACATACTTATTTCTACAACTGCGTTTCATTGTAGAGAGCTGCAGACCAAGCACTCGTCTGTTGCATTTAAAGGTGGATGCTGGTGCTTTTCATTCTTTTCATTGTTTGGTGTGAGTGGGTTCTTTGTTTGGTTATTGATAGCTGGGGCATTTCATACAGCTAGAGAGAGCCACTGCTCCGCTTAGCTGTCAACACTGTTCTCACATAAAACATCAATATGATTGCTTTATTACATTAACCCATTTTGGGCGGGAACCCCTTTTGGTGTTAGCATTATGTTATGCTTTAGCTATGGAAAAATAGCAGATCTACAAGCTCATAGCGCGCCACCGAGTGGCGCGCTACGAGCTTGTATAGTCTGCTATTTTTGAAAAACAGAAGAATGACTGACATAGAAACATAGCTTTTTCAGAAAACTTTTGATTGATTGATTGAAATATTTATTAACAGTTTGCAGAATTACAGTACATTGCAAGCACAAACTCAATACAAAGACTGTTAACTGTGAGTGGACGACCCAATTAGGCATTACACTTGTTTACAAGAGGGTCCAGTCCACCTTGTTCAATTCATCAAAAACATTTAGAGACGTACAGATAGACACTTCTATATAGTCAAAGAACAGAACAGGAATTCATCATAAGGGAGGTAAAAAGGGAAAAGAAACATGTATAGTGAGGGAAAAAAGGGGTGAGCGGTGGGGGGGGGGGGGGGGGGGAATGGGATTCAGACTGTCAAGATGTAGAAGACATTTTTAGAATCTGATCTCAGGTCAAAATGGGTTAAGTTGTTTTTCTACTTAGAAAAGTGCCATTATTCTGATGCATCCATTTTAAAAGGCCACACTTGTTTGTATGGCAACGTGGCTGCATGGCAACTAATACCAGTGGTGGACACAGTATAACTTACATTTACCGGGGCACGGTGGCACAGTTGGTAGTGCTGTCGCCTCACAGCTAGAAGGTCCTGGGTTCGATTCCCGCTCGGGACGCTGTGGGTGCTGGCGGCGTGTTTCCTCCTCCGCGTCATCAGTGCCCATACCCGAAGGCGGGGTTGGCGAAAGGGCCTTTCTGTGTGGAGTTTTGCATGTTCTCCCCGTGTCCCCTAGGGTAGGTACCCTCACAAAAACATGCAGTAATCCTGGTCTCTAAACTGCCTCCCCCTGGCCAGCCGGGGCGCCTGATGGAGGGGAAAGGAACTGGTTGGAATAACGTGTTCCTTCCACGCGCTACGTCCAACCAGGGAAACTCCCCCCTGTCAGGTGTAAAGGAGCAACTTGGACACTCAGGCATGAAGGAAGCATGAGTTCAAGTCCGCGTTGCTCTCCCCATGTCCCCCATATATGGGGACTAGGTTGGCGGAGGGTGTGTAGAGCCCAGGATCACATTAGATAATTGACACAGGGGTGAAAAAATGGGTTACAAAATCATGGGATAAAAATTATAAAAAAAAAAAAAAACTTACATTTACTTGAGCACTGCATTTAAGTACGTTTTTTGAGTATCTGCACTTCAACTTCAGTAATTTGCATTTTTGGGATACTAAAATTACTGTCACTACATTTCAAATAGGCTTGTCCCCGAGCCGATCACATCATTTTCAAATGATCGGAATCGGATCGGGAGCTAAAAGAACGTGATCGGGACATCCATAGTATCAATATTATATCCAAATTATGATATTACACTGGATATTGTCTGCTATTTCTGATATTGTACTATTGTGATATGGCATAAGAGTTCTATCAAAATCGGCAGATCACTCAAAATCAAATGATCGGAATTGGATTGGGAGCAAATAAACGTGATCAGTAACACCCCTAATTTCAAAGACAAAATGACAATATTTGTAAAAGTAAAAGTACCTCAGGGATGTACTTAAGTAAATGAGTAAATGTACTTATAGTTACTATACTTTCCACCACCGGAGAAGACGTTTCCAGTATCAGAGGACATGTCTGAGAGCGACCACACCTTAGAGTATATATGAATAGAGACGGCACACGGATGAAACCCTGAGGCGAAATGGACATAGTGGCCGAATATGATATTGCAGCGTGGGCCCAAACACATGAACGCGCTGGTCCGTTGACTATCATTGTGCACGTTCACGATGACACGTGAACGCTGAATGCCTGCAATGATAGTCAGCGGCAGCGCGTTCATGTGTTTGGGCCCAATCCATCCCAGAATGCACTCTGTTCCTACCCAGAATGCACAGTGAAATCGCCTCATGCGCTTTTGAGCAACTTAATGCAAGTGGATGGGAGGAGAACTCGGGTGCCGTCTCTATTCATATATACTCTAAGGCGGCCACACAGAAAGGAGAAAGGCTCCACCATGTCAAATCCTGAAATATTTATTTGCTACAACAGAAGCTTACGGTACAATGCAGCCATAACTCACTTTATTTCAACGAAATTGGATATAAATAACGTATGAACTGCCCCCCCCCCCTCCTATTATTATCAGTTACCTTCCATAAAGCCAACCAGGGCTTTGAAGTATAATTAACCCATTTTGGCCTGACGTCGAAATTTAAAAAAATGTCTTCAAAATCCTGACAGTTTTCTGAAAAACCTTATGTTTCTGTATCAGTGGTGCTCAATATTTCATGTCAAGGACCCCAAAAATTATTATGTAATATCCCTCCGCCCCCCCATCTGAAAACATGTTGTTCCAGGGACCTCCCCAGAAGCAAAGATTTTAGTTAAAAATGTTCATTCTGAAATATATATTCAAAGATTTGCGGCCCCTTACTCACGACTTTTCAAAAATAGCAGACCTACAAGCTCGTAGCGCGCCACTCGGTGGCGCGCTATGAGCTTGTAGATCTGATATTTTTCAATAGTATATTGTTCAATAGTATTTTTCAAGTATAACATAATGCTTTAAAACACCAAAAGGGATTCCCGCCCAAAATGGATTAATCAATCTGTTGACTTTATTTTCCACCTGGTGTGACTTTTTGTTGTTCTGCTTGACACATTGTTGCGACGCTGCCTCAGATGAGTTCTTATTAGCCGTCTAAAAATACTCTCCTGGTTACAAGGTCTGTAATCTGACAAGCACAGAGGGAGCGTCATGAGCAGCGCCAAGACGCTAACCAGCTGCTACAACCACAATGAAAACAGTAGGAGGAAAAACATACAGTGCATTCTATTCTAACCCATTTACTGTAGGCCTGACGTAGAAATAAAACTAACGTTCGCTCTGAAAGAATATATATTCAAAGATTTGTGCCGCATTTTCACGATTTTTAAAAAATAGCAGATCTACAAGCTCATAGCGCGCCACTTGGTGGCGCGCTATGAGCTTGTAGATCTGCTATTTTTCAATAGCTAAAGTATAACATAATGCTTAGTTAAAACACCAAAAGGGGTTCCCGTCCAGAATGGGCTAAATACCATGCAGTGGCGGAAGAATACGTTTGCAGATCCTGAGGTCGATTCTACAAATGCCTATATAGTTCTCACACCTTTCAACATTTTTCAAAAATGTTCAAAAGTAGCAAAGCAAAGCAAAGCAAAGTTACTATATTTACCCAGGGTAACTGGACTAAGCATCAGATACTTGTTTACAGCCAGGCCCTGCTCATAGAACATTTCATGGTAGTGGTTCAATGCCTTGCTCAAGGGCACTTCAGCGGTGGTAATTTTAACGTGCCGGTCCGGGGATACGAACTGGCGACCTTCCGGTATCAAGACCGCTCTGCAAACCGTTCGGCCACCGCTGCCACTAGCAGATGTACAAGCTCGCAGCGCGGCACAAAGTGACATGCTGTGAGCTTATATATTAGCTAGTTTTGAGTAGCCAACACTAAAATCTAAATAGTCACAGTCACACCCCACGGAGACTTGAATTCATGGATATGTTTTTGGTTTCTGTATGGAGACATAAAGGAGACTCTTTGTGTCTCCATAGGGAACCACTGCTGGTCATCAAATTATTGGCTTGGGTTAACAGTGTTTGTATTGACCTGTGCTTTCATTTGAAATGTACCCATTCTGCAAACTATTAATACATTTTCAATCAATCAATCGTGACACGTTGTGAGCTTGCAGATCGCTTCTAGATCAGCTATTTTCGGATAGCAGAATATAAGATATAAGCCGGGCTTAAGTGGTAGGTATCCAAAGCTAATAAGTAGTGGACTAAAAAGTACAATATCTGCCTCTGAGATGCATTGCAGCGGAGTAGAAGTATAACGTTTAGATTTATTTTCAAGTACAGTTCGTACTTATGACATAGTATATACTTTCCAACCTCTGCCAACCAGCTGCCATGACACACAATGAAAACATTTATGAGGGGAAAAAAGGTACATTATATTATAAATGTGTGGTGGAATATCCAACAGCAGTGTGTAAGGTTCAGTGGAGCAGATAACTGAGACGGGAAGCTGTTCTGCCATTTGTCTTCCGTGATGGGGCTGCTGCTGGTAATTGATAGTTGCTGTATGTTTTCGGAGAGAGTACTCATAGAGCTCAGTGCTCAGCATAATTCATAATAGTTGTGTTTCGTTTTGCCAATACCAGTATCATGAAGGTACTGTATATGGCTATTATAACATCAGCCTGGTTTTTCAGACTTATACACGTTTGGCTCGTACGTTTGTTGTTGAGATTAGCGTGGTCGAGACAAAGGGATAACACAGGAGATTACGACAATACAAATACACAAATTGTACGAACGAGAGCGTACACATTGTACAGAATAGGGAGTGAGGGGTATTGCAGGGGTGGATTTCTGCAGTGGTTCTCAAAGTGGGGTGGGGGTCCTTGCGGGGGTTCCTGGGGGTCCTCAGCAAAATGAGTTGATATAGGCTACTGTGGCATTAAAATCAGTTTAACCACTTGTCACACAAAGTCACAACTTGTAGCTAAAGGCATAGGTGTAAGTTATAGGTCACAACATGTTGTGAGTTTGTAAATCTGCTATTTCTCAATAATCTTGAAAACATTTGAATAATATATATTACATTTTAACAACACATCTTGTGGGGGTCCCCCCTGAACAAAGTCAGGGGGGAGTCAGCGGCCAAATACATGTTAATTTATGGGTCCTTGTAAAGAAAAAAGTGTTGAGAACCACTGGATTACAGTCCCAGGGGGGGGGGGGGGGGGGGGGGGGGGGCTGTTGGTTATGTAATATTCATGTTTTCAGTGTACTGTACATGGGCAGCAGTGACTCAGGAGCTAGAATGGCCACCTGGGAACATGAATGTCCCCCCGGTGCGATCCTTGGGTCCCCAAAGTGTCCCTGAGCTGAATGACACTTAACCCATTCAGGCCTGACGTCGAAATAAAAAAAACGTTCGCTCTGAAAGAATATATACCTATTCAAAGATTTGTGCCGCATTTTTACGATTTTTGAGTGGTGCAACCACTCCAAGGAACAGCAATGTCTGTGTTAACCTATGTGACTGTGTGGCTATGTGTGTGGCTATGAGTACCAGTAGGGGCAAAAGTGGCGCTGTTGTGCCAGAAACAGAGAGAGAGAGATAGTGTTGCACTGTTGCCTAGTGATAATTACAGAGAGAGAGAGAGAGAGAGAGGGAGAGAGGGAGAGAGGCGAGGGGAGAGGGGGGTTGCATCACTCAGTTCACACAGGTGTGATGAGCTTGTAGATCTGCTATTTTTCAATAGCTAAATTATAACATAATGTATATGTAACACCAAAAGGGGTTCCCGCTCAAAATGGATTAACCCCTAACTGCTCCCTGTGTGCCACCTGGGGCTGTACGCTTCTGCAGTATAGCCTACATGGATGCTTCAAATGAACCAATTTCCCCTGAGATCACTGCAAATAGACCCTTTCTGTTTCACAATGCCATTATCTGCATGCATCTTCTTTATTGAAATAACACTTATGTGTGATGTTGTGTTTTTCTTATTACCAGGCCATTTTGCAAGTAATAAAATCTTGCAAATTGCTTGTAATAGTGTAGAAATGTGTGAGTGTTATGTGTGTGCCATGCTGGATGCAGCTCCACACCTCCTTAGCCCATAGGATGCAGCTCCACACCTCCTTAGCCCATAGGATGCAGCTCCACACCTCCTTAGCCCATAGGATGCAGCTCCACACCTCCTTAGCCCATAGGATGCAGCTCCACACCTCCTTAGCCCATAGGATGCAGCTCCACACCTCCTTAGCCCATAGGATGCAGCTCCACACCTCCTTTAGCCCATAGGATGCAGCTCCACACCTCCTTTAGCCCATAGGATGCAGCTCCACACCTCCTTTAGCCCATAGGATGCAGCTCCACACCTCCTTTAGCCCATAGGATGCAGCTCCACACCTCCTTAGCCCATAGGATGCAGCTCCACACCTCCTTTAGCCCATAGGATGCAGCTCCACACCTCCTTTAGCCCATAGGATGCAGCTCCACACCTCCTTTAGCCCATAGGATGCAGCTCCACACCTCCTTTAGCCCATAGGATGCAGCTCCACACCTCCTTTAGCCCATAGGATGCAGCTCCACACCTCCTTAGCCCATAGGATGCAGCTCCACACCTCCTTTAGCCCATAGGATGCAGCTCCACACCTCCTTTAGCCCATAGGATGCAGCTCCACACCTCCTTTAGCCCATAGGATGCAGCTCCACACCTCCTTTAGCCCATAGGATGCAGCTCCACACCTCCTTTAGCCCATAGTGTAATGTGCCATGCTGGATGCAGCTCCACACCTCCTTAGCCCATAGGATGCAGTTCCACACCTCCTTAGCCCATAGGATGCAGCTCCACACCTCCTTAGCCCAAAGGATGCAGCTCCACACCTCCTTAGCACATAGTGTAATGTGTGAGTGTTATGTGTGTGCCATGCTGGATGCAGCTCCTCCTTAGCCCATAGCGTCATTGTATAATGGCTTGCCAGTTGCCACTATGCGGCCTGAAAATCTTATTGAGCTAGTGTCATATTTAATATTTAATTTTGTTGTTTGATTGTGTGTGACATACTGTACATGTATACAGTACATGTCATGGTGTTCTTAACGTTCCCTCGCCATGTCTCGCGACCCCAACGAGAACCCCTGCTATAGAGCGTCGCAGTCCCGCCCCCTACCATGGACCAGGAAATTAATCCCAATGCATTTTTCCCATAGACATTTCAAAAAGTATTTATTTAAAGACGGTTACGCCGCGGACAAAGCCAACTCGAGTCGTGACAACTCATGACAACACAAACAATATTTTGGACCAAACAAATAATTACAAAGAAGAAAAACAACAAAAAAAGGGTTGTAACCTGCCGTTTTTTTCTTCTTTCTAATTATTTATTATTCAGCCCAAATAATTGTGTTTGTTGTCATGATTTGTCACGACTCGAGTTGGCTTTGTCCGCGGTGTAACCGTCTTTAAATAAATACTTTCTGAAATGTCTATGAAGAAAATGAACGGAGAATCATTTCCTGGTCCATGGTAGGGGGCGGGACTGCAACGCTCTATAGAGCACCGATGTCTGACGTAATTTACACATCCTACCTGGGGCATGTTTTTTTTCTCCTTTTTCAGGGGCACCAGCCCCTCCTATACACAGGTTTAATGTTTGTCTTTAATTCAATGTTTGTTTTATAAACGCATTGACAACTAGAAAAAGTGCCCTTCTGGGCACAGGTCTCCACCAGGAGGATAGGACTGTGTGAGATGTTTGGCAAAATGTTTAGGAGTAATATAAACATGTTGTTTATTTGTTTTTTGCAACAATTTTCTTCATTTTGTTGAGGAAATGCAGAGCCAGATCACTCATAGCATCGTTCCAAAAATGTGTTTTGCAAAAATCAACCTGTTGGTGGCGCTATAACAGGCCAATGTGAAAAGGGTGGGATATATAGCCTAGTAAGAAAATGTGTGAAAGATTTCACGTAAATTGCATACTGCGTTCATGATTTGAGGCTTTTGTTCAAAACGGGGCAATCTTGCAAACTGTGAAAGCCAATTATAGCCAATTAGGATGGAATATGAAATATCGGACGGATCCGACTTGAGTACATGACCATAGAGATACTGTGTAACGATTTGTGAGATTTTTGGACAGAATCTGGAGGAGTAATATAAAAAAATGTGTTTTACAAAAGTCGGCCTCCTGGTGGCGCTATAAAAGGCAGATGCGGAAAATGCAGGTCAAAGGTTGGTCCTTTGCCTCTAGGCAGGGAGTGTGCATGCAACGTTTCACGCAGATCGGTGCAGTTTTAGGTCAAAAATGTGAAAAGCTGCCTCATGGTGGCGCTATAACAGGCCGTTCTGGAAAATGTGGGGCAGAGGTTCATCGTTGGCATCCAGGGAGTGTGTGTGCAAAGTTTGGCATCGACCGGGTTAACGGTGCCGGAGATTAGCTGGTAACGGACGGACGGAAGGACGGACGGACGGACGGACACACGGACGGAGTGCAAAACATACTCTCTCCCCATGCCTTCGGCCTGGTGGAGACAATGAAGGGAAAATGTACGTCATAATGTGATCATTTACGTCATATTGTCTCTTTATTGCTAATGGCGTTTAATGTTTGTGTTTGCGCCGTTTGTTTGACATCACCATTACATCACCTAATCAACATGAGTTAGACTTTAATATATTAGCGCCCCTCACTTCACACGGGTGTGATTTCTCTCCGACTTTTAAAGTGAACGCGTATGGTGGCCCCTGGAACTGGTATTTGTGCTAACAGCTAGCCGCAATAAAATAGTTAAAGTGGTTATTATTCAGATTCAAGCACATCTTGACACAGACCTAGACCTGTGCTCATGTGTTATATCCTTCATGCATGCATGTCATTAGATATAGACAGTCCGTCAGAGGAAAGAAATATGCTTGTTAACTCCTGAAGGGCGGAGCAGAGATCAAAGAGAGAGCTCCCATGACATCACCTTATTAGCGCCTTGTTTTAAGTACCTGACAGGCTTTCATTTCATTGATTGATTGATTGACTACTTTGTTAACAGTTTGCAGAAACAAATCACAGGAAAGTACAGTTCAATAAGAGGATTTATAACTATAGGAAATGATTTATGAATGTACCAATATATTTGATGTCTTATATTGTATGTACCAAGTATCCCAGAGAGGATGTGATCTATGTGTTGTCGAATATAGAATCGGCCTTGTATAATTCACTTATTAGGATGTACACATTAATTAACCATGGAGTGACGCAAACATGTCAGACTAATTGGCCCCATACACATACATGCACATACACACACACATGCACACACACACACATGCACACACACGCACACACATGCACACACACGCGCACACACACACACACGCACCCACACGCACACACACGCATACAGACACACACACACACACACACACACACGTTATGTTCGAGATCTTTATATGATCAATGCAAACAGACGAGAGCCAGTCATACGAGCCACAACGAGACGCCGTCATCCAGCTGAGCTACTGTTCAACTCTGTTCAACTCTGTTTAGCTCTGTTTAACTCTGTTTAACTCTGTTTAGCTCTGTTTAGCTCTGTTTAACTCTGTTTAACTCTGTTTAACTCGGTGACTCCTTAGCAACTAATAAAATACTTGCTGAGTATACGACAACATCAAGCCTCGTCTTTTCAACCTGACGGCCATAAAATTAACCAATATAACCCAAGAAAGCATAACGCCCCATTCAGACAAAAAATCACTGCAGAAAAAAAGCACACAGAAATAATTTTGAAGCAGCTTTTTGTTTTCTCAATAAGTGGGCGTGTCCAATTTACCTGTCACTCAACTCGCAGCTGGAGTGCCCTTTGAGATGAGACAAAAATAGTCTGACTCGTTTACTCGTTTGAACAGGCGTGCATTTTGAATCTAAAATGTAATTAAAATAGTGTCTGTAGAGGAGAAATAAGTCTATATTTAGTTACTACAGTTACATAACCTATTTATGAGTAAATAAATAATATAATGTTTGTAAAACATGCTGCTAAATAACCGAATGAGCCGTCTGGAGTCCGGTCTCGACTACAGACCACTCAAGCTGTTGCCATCTCGGCTTGGGGGGGGGCACTCTCCATCTGAGGACACTCTCACCGCCACTGCCAGAAATGACAAACTAATTCAACTTAATCTTAATAAAAAAGCCCAAATTTACTACTTCACAAGTACAATGTTGGTGTAATTAGGAGATTTGACAGGGAATCTAATATTTTATATACTCATATTAACAAGTAAAAAGAAAAAAAATCATATCGCAATGTTTCCTGTTTTTTTTTACAGCCGTCTACCTCCTTGTCCTCTGGAAAGCCTCCAAGTTTGGGGCTGATCGGAGCAACGGTGAGCCTCGCAAGTCCGGATGTTATATGACGTTATACAGTATGTCCACCGACCCTCTACAGTCTACACAATCTTAATATAGATCGCCTAACAATTTGTAATGTACAAATGATTTGATTGCACCCACACAAAATTATGCATTTACTGTTTTCTTTTGTCAAAAAATATAAGCCTCCCATAAGGTATGGTAAGCATCATACTCCTTTAGAGGGGCGCAACAGTTACATTCTCCGTGAAAGTGTTTTGATTGGTCGAAAAAGTATTGTATCCGGGGGAAATGACGGATGTTCCGGTCCGAACTGACGCCGATACCGTCTCTGCCTTAGGTTGTGACCAGGCCTTTCTCTCTGCCTTAGGTTGTGACCAGGCCTTTCTCTCTGCCTTAGGTTGTGACCAGGCCTTTCTCTCTGCCTTAGGTTGTGACCAGGCTTTTCTCTCTGTCTTAGGTTGTGACCAGGCTTTTCTCTCTGTCTTAGGTTGTGACCAGGCCTTTCTCTCTGTCTTAGGTTGTGACCAGGCCTTTCTCTCTGCCTTAGGTTGTGACCAGGCTTCTCTCTCTGCCTTAGGTTGTGACCAGGCCTTTCTCTCTGCCTTAGGTTGTGACCAGGCTTCTCTCTCTGCCTTAGGTTGTGACCAGGCTTTTCTCTCTGCCTTAGGTTGTGACCAGGCTTTTCTCTCTGCCTTAGGTTGTGACCAGGCTTTTCTCTCTGCCTTAGGTTGTGACCAGGCTTTTCTCTCTGCCTTAGGTTGTGACCAGGCTTTTCTCTCTGCCTTAGGTTGTGACCAGGCTTTACTCTCTGCCTTAGGTTGTGACCAGGCTTTACTCTCTGCCTTAGGTTGTGACCAGGCTTTTCTCTCTGCCTTAGGTTGTGACCAGGCTTTACTCTCTGCCTTAGGTTGTGACCAGGCTTTACTCTCTGCCTTAGGTTGTGACCAGGCTTTACTCTCTGCCTTAGGTTGTGACCAGGCCTAGCCTAGCTCAACCCTATTGGCACGACAGGCTGTGTCGGTCCCTGCTCCTGTTCTATGGTCCCTGCCCCTGTTCTATGGTCCCTGCTCCTGTTCTATGGTCCCTGCCCCTGTACTATGGTCCCTGCCCCTGTTCTATGGTCCCTGCTCCTGTTCTATGGTCCCTGCTCCTATATGGTCCCTGCCCCTGTTCTATGGTCCCTGCTCCTGTTCTATGGTCCCTGCTCCTGTTCTATGGTCCCTGCTCCTGTTCTATGGTCCCTGCTCCTGTTCTATGGTCCCTGCTCCTGCGCATCACTACACAATCAAATGTATATATTATACCCAATAAAACGTGTGTTGTGATATAGGCAAACTGTTTCAAACGGCTTTATTTTCTACTTGTTTTATTATTTTATTTTGCTTCCACCCCCCCCCCCCCCCAATCATTGTGCAATATACCTTAAAGCTGCTATGAGCAATAATATGTCAACATTTTAATGACCTTTTTATTTTTTTATTATTTTGGTATTCAGACAGCCAGCAATGGGTAGAACGCTCCCAAAAATAAATCTCTGTGACACATCTAGGGGCCGCAATCTGCATTCAAAGATTTTCCTAGAAGCTTTGTCATTGGTCGATATGCCTATCTGCTTCCTGATTGGTTAGTCATTGCGACCGGGTTTTTTTCGACCAATGACAAAGCTTCTAGGAACATCTTTGAATGCAGATTGCGGCCCCTAGATGTGTCACAGAGACTACATTTATTTTGGGAGCGTTCTACCCATTGCTAGATGTCTGAATATATATATTTTTTAATATTGCTTATAGCAGCTTTAAGTATCTAAACAATGTGTTGAACACATTTTGAATATTAAACAAACATTTTGAATATATATTTTTTTTTGTGGCTTTCACCTTTATTTTATATTTTTATGGAGAGACAGACAGTAGGCTGACAGGAAATGGGGAGAGAGATGGGGGGGGAAGACATGCAGTAAAGGCCGTCGGGATCGGGAGTCGAGCCCGCGGCACACTGCCAGACTGGATTACCAGCCAAGGTGCCTGGACCGCTGAGCCACGGCCCAGGCCAAACATTTTGAATATTAAACAAATAAGGAGTATAGGAAGGCTTTGTGTGGTACAGTATGCAGTTCTCCATGCATGCCTTGCATGTGGCCAGCTGAGTGAAATGGTTGAAGGACGACTGTCACACTCTGTCATTCTTAAATGATGCCCATGTTCTTGAGCATCAACAATAGCAACACCATAAAAGATAATGCACCTTCTCCCTGCTCACATTGACCCAGGCAGAGCAAGGCTACGATGCTCCATGTCTGTCTGTGGACATGTTTATGGCTGCTCTGCCACTAACTTCTTACTTGTCGGGCAGTAACAAAGTACATTTACATTGTATTTTTGAGTTCACTACATATTTAGGATGCATTTGCTGGATGCAATGTATTATACGTACTGCAAGGCCTTTTGGAGACAAAGTGTGTGTGTGTGTGTGTGTGTGTGTGTGTGTGTGTGTGTGTGTGTGTGTGTGTGTGTGTGTGCGCGCGTGCGTACGTGCGTGCGTGCGTCCCAAGCTGTCAACATACAGTACACAATGCCTGAAAATTTGAAAAAAATTAAAGAAATAAGCTCACATATTGATAGTGTGTGGGTGGTTTATATCTCTGTAATTAGTGCTTATTGGATTTAATTAATCTCTGAATATGATGCTAGTAAAGTGCTGAGTGGTATATGTCTGTCTGACTGTCTGTCTGACTGTCTGTCTGACTGTCCTCTGAATTCATTGTAGGAATAACGTTGCATTCACACAGAGAACTCATTGTAGGAATAACGTTGAATTCACACAGAGAACTCAACCCCAGTACTTGAATAGTCACTCCTGGTCAAATATTACTCAACTTCAAGTGAAAGTTGCAAATTTTTACTTGAGTTTAAGTACTGGAGTAAGACTACTCACTTAAAAGAAATACTTAAGAATACTTAAAGGGACATTTCACCACTGGAAGAAACTGCAGTCACTCAATGTTGATGAGAAATGGGAACCCCTTTTGGTGTTTTAAACATTATGTTATCATTTAGCTATTGAAAAAGAGCAGATCTACAAGCCACCGAGTGGCGCGCTACGAGCTTGTAGGTCTGCTATTTTTTTTAAATCGTGAAAATATTTTTTTCAGAAAACTGGAGGATTTAGACGATTTTTCGAGGTCAGGCCTAAATGGGTTAATAGTATCTGTAGTATAGATAACAGTAGCACAATTTGAAATTTGCACCCTGTGGCCAGAAAGATAATGAAGTCTGTGTGTCTACTAGGGTTTGACTGGATTGCAAAAGGGGTGAAGTGGCCCTTTAAGTATTAAAAAGTGCATGCTTTTAAAATACGTAAACATGCTAAACAAAAGCACAAGTTGCAGCGTAAATGTTTTATATCAGCGCATTGCTGTATTGAAAATTAATAAATTATACATGTATACCATACAGTACATCAACATGTTCGACATGTTGATTATTTTGTGGAGAATGAAGCGAAATGCACATCATCACCAAGGTGAATTCTTTCTTATAATGTCAGTGTTACTCTTGAGGATGGTTGTAAATGTCAGTGGGCAGCAGGGAGCAGGAGGAAGACATTGATTTACCACAATAAAACACCTACAACGCTGACAGACCCTCTGCGTCCCTGGAGGAGAGGACAGACAGACGTGACCGACAAATGACTAGAAAGTGGTTACCAAGACAACACAACTTGTTTGCCGAATTCACTAATAAATTCATTATAATATTAATCTATAATTTGTTAAATTGAAAAAAGGGCTTCGTTAAGACCTCCATATTATTATGGTCAATGTCTGTGTGAAAAGTGGGAGTGACTGGTGCAGGCAGTGAGGAGCTACGGCAGTGTTTCTGACACACATTCAGACACACATTCAATGTCTGTGTGAAAAGTGGGAGTGACTGGTGCAGGCAGTGAGGAGCTACGGCAGTGTTTCTGACACACATTCAGACACACATTCAATGTCTGTGTGAAAAGTGGGAGTGACTGGTGCAGGCAGTGAGGAGCTACGGCAGTGTTTCTGACACACATTCAGACACACATTCAATGTCTGTGTGAAAAGTGGGAGTGATTGGTGCAGGCGGTGAGGAGCTACGGCAGTGTTTCTAACACACAGACAGACACACATTCAGACATTCAGACATTGACTGAATTATAGTATGATGATGAAAGTTAAAAATAAATTAAGAAACATAGGCCTATAGTAACTGCTGTCAAAGTTAGTGGAGTAAAAAGTACATAGTACAACATTTGCCTCAGATATGTGGGCTATAGTGGAGTAGAAGTATCAAGTAAAACAAAAGTAGGCCTACCTCAAAATTGTACTTAAGTATAGTACTTGAGTTTATAGTTACTATACCACTGGACATATTATGGAATCAATTGTCACCATGTTGTAGTAGGGCATTAAGCAACTAGTCGACTAGTTTACGACTAGTAAATCCACTAGTCGACCTTGTTGGTACTAGTTGACTAGTTGATAAGAAAAAGAAAAAAGTTTATTTTTTTCCCGATTTTGTAGGCCTCAAGATCAGGTAGATTGTAGTTATAGTCACCATGTACACAGCTTTTCAATGTACAAATATTTATTTCCCCCCCCAAAAAAAAAGAAAAAAAGTTATTTTCTTTTAATTTATTTTATCTTTTACATAATAGGTAGTTAAACAACTAGTCGACTAGTCGACTAGTAAACTAGGCAACTAGTCAACTAGTAAAAATGACTAGAAGTGAATGCCCTACCATGTTGGAACATGTTTACAATAGGTAGGTTGCTAATTATACACTCATTTTGTATTGATTCAATAGCAGCGTTTGTGTGTATACTTTTGGAACATGAGCGTTATGGAGCCATGAGGATTCATTGGCAAATGTCATTATATATGATGGAAAGTTGGAAAGTGTAACTTTCTCCACATACTCGTGTTTTGACAGTAAAAATGGCCTACAATGAATTTCATTTCACCCCCGGGGGAAGCCAGAAACATTTAATGTCAAAAATCCTGAAATATTCATTTAAACCGTATTTTCTTTCTCATTATGCAAAGTGATGTTGCTTCTGGCAAAGGTGTACGACACTCTAACAGAATTTGCCCCGTCTTGGCTGCCAAACTATAGCTTACAGTATTCCATGCAGCCTACACAACTTACATTAGCGTCGCTGTCGGCTGGAAACCTTGTATCTAAAAAAACAAAACATAAAAAACATGAATTTCAGGAAATGGAAAAAAATGACCTGTGTTCCAATTGATCCAGTGCAGTTATTATTTAGACACAAGCTCTTGTTAATACTTAACCCATTTATGCCTGACGTCGACATTTAAAAAAATTCAGTGGTTCTCAATATTTCATGTCAAGGACCCCAAAACGTATTCACCTTTTTCCTAGGCTGTGTGTGCTCCACTTCCTGTCGATTTCATTGGACATCATTGGTCATCTGACCAGTTTCATTGGATTTCATTGGATCAAATCGACAGGAAGTGGAGCACACACAGCCTAGGAAAAAGGTGAATATGTAATCATCATCATGGCAGCCTCGTAAAATGAGGATCCGTTCTCCTCAGCCATTCATTCACTTCTCCTTCTGGACTGAAAAAGATTTGAGTTAAAAACTGAAACTCCGAAAGAAAGAAGAAGAAAGAAAGAATATATATTCAAAGATTTGAGGCACATTTTCACAATCTTTCAAAAATAGCAGACCTACAAGCTCGTAGCGCGCCACTCGGTGGCGCGCTATGAGCTTGTAGATCTGCTATTTTTCAATAGCTAAAGTATAACATAATGCTTAGTTAAAACACCAAAAGGGGTTCCGGCCCAAAATGGGTTAAGTATAGGGAATTAATTTATGAAACAAAACATAAAACATAGATATATATACAAAATATGGAGATACAAGGTTTCTGCGCAACATTGACATTATACCGAGACTTCAGGACAACGCTGTGGAAGTCGAACATTCATAGACATTTAAAATAGTATCAAAAATAACTCTCAGTTGTTAACCTATTTAGGCCTAAATCCTGACAGTTTCTTGAAATACCTATGTTTCTATAGGCCTATATAACTCAATATTTCATGTCAAGGACCCCAAATATGATCTGTAATTGGCCTCCGACCCCCATCTGAAAATATGGTTTTCCAGGGACCCTCCAGAAGCAAAGATTTGAGTAAAAAAAATTCGTTCTGAAAAAATATATTTTCCAAATTTGAGGCACATTTTCACGATTTTTCAAAAATAGCAGACCTACAAGCTCGTAGCGCGCTACTCGGTGATCTGCTATTTTTCAATAGCTAAATTATAACATAATGTTTAAAACACCAAAAGGGGTTCCCGCCCAAAATGGGTTAAAGCCAACAATTCACCCGCATAATCCTCAAAACCAATATAATCCTTCTGTGACCCAACTTTGGGTTTCCTGACCCACATTCTAAGGCAGTAGAAAGGAAGGAACATTCATCCTACATTCAAAGCACTCATCTTCAGCCTGCATATCAAAGGTAAACCAACTAGAGAGGGGAAACTAATAGGATGGACTGTTGGAAAGCAGAAAGGGGCACAAGTAAAAAGAAATAAAGGATCAACTTTTTTTTGCCTCCATCTTCTGAGTATTGAGCCTTTGAAGTGCCGACACGAAACAGAGTTAATTGATTTGCTTCTCATTTGGCAATATCACGAAGGAGAGGAAAATGTTGAGACGTATACGTGCACAAACCACACACCCAGAAGATATAACGCCATAACCCATTTTGGGCGGGAACCCCTTATGGTGTTTTTATGTTATAATTTAGCTATTGAAAAATAGCTAAACCGAGTGGCGCGCTACGAGCTTGTAGGTCTGCTATTTTTGAAAAATCGTGATTTTTTTTAAATTTTGAGGTCAGGCCTAAATGGGATAATATGAGAATCTGAATTCATAATGAAACAAAATTCCTTCCTTAACTTTTCTCCTCGGCTTGGCAACATAATCCACTGTGAACTGAAGCCACAGCCTTTTCCATCAAAATATCTGGGGTCCTTTTTTCTGTGGATTTGCAGTAAATAACATTAATTTATGCTTTTCCCTTTGATCGACTAATTGTGTCTTGGGGGCAAATGTGAACATCGTGCTATCTAGAGACTAATCATGCAGTTTGATAGTGAACTAGTACTGCATGCAGTGACCCCAGATTTCATTAACCCATTTTTGGCGGGAACCCCTTTTGGTGTTTTAAGCATTATGTTGTACTTTAGCTGTTGAAAAATAGCAGATCTACAAGCTCATAGCGCTTGTAGGTCTGCTATTTTTGAGAAATGGTGAAAATGTGGACCAAACGTTTGAATATATTCTTTCAGAGCGTTCGTTTTTAGCTCAAATCTTTGCTTCTGGGGGGGGGGGTCCCTGGAACAACATATTTTCAGATGGAGCTCGGCGGGCAATTACATATATTTTTGGGGGTCCTTGACATGAAAATGTTTGAGAATAGAAACATGTTTTTTTCAGAAAACTGTCAAGATTTAGACGACATTTTGTAGAATCGGTCTCGGTCGAAATGGGTTAAACAAAGGAAAGATGATCTTTACAGTGCTATATTTACCTTATTTCTGTTATAATTATATGTATTAGTTTGAACTGATATGGGAACAAAAATGTAACGGGGGGAATTAAACCATTAAAAGGACATGTTCTGAACTGCGTTTGGCCCTGCGTGGTCACACCGTCACAGTGTGAGTCCTAGTGATACATCTATTTGACTTAGTTGGCTTGGCTTTGATTTGAACTCCTAACAAGCTGAAGTTACTGCATGCAGTACAACATGTGAAGCCTACATGTGCCCAGCAGTAGCCTTGATGCCACGCTGTTATCGCATTTGCCTTCTTCCTCTGAGCTGTATTTAGCACTACATGAAACCGACATGAAAACGACATAACCGGTAAGAAATAATCCAGTTCACCAACCATGAAGCCAATTCAATTGGTGTTTTAGTTGAATGATTAGTCGCTAGTTTTCGGTGTTATGTATTTTTGGTGAAATTACACACCACGTACGGAGCACGTCGGAGCACATATACCAACATTGGAGATAATGGATTATCTTTCAGCACACTGTGTCTTTCACATGCACCGAGTTCCCCATTAGGCGAGCTACACTATCTGGATGGTGGCCTGGATTGAGATCCCCTGGGAAGGAAAGAGGAACCTCAGCAACTGTTATTGGCTTTAACATATGCGCCACTTACAGCGAGCACGTCGCGCTTCCTTCTCCAAACACATGCTGAGTGTGCCACACACAACCCCCCCGAGGAGATACTGTTTGTGTATGCTCGGAAACTCCTACTGCACATGACTGTATGTCTCTCCAGACATAGCAGTAGTAGGAGATCTCCATCTTATCATCAGCGGCTATATGTTCGCTCCAGTGTTTATTATTATATAAGGAAGAAGATTTTTTTTTCAAAAAGGTGTACAGTATTTGTTAAATTTAGTTTTTATGTGGACACGCCCACCAGTTCATTAAGGCCTCACTCAGACCTTTGCAGCATTGCTGCATGCTTGTTGTATGAATGCTGTGAGTGTCATGGCCGCCCCAATGCATTTCCAATGGAAGTCACATGGTTTGAGGACTACATTTTGGACTACAAGCTGTTGTATGGCTTTCGGCTGTGTTTCTACTGCGCCCCTCCCCCTCATACAACACAAGTGTTGTGTCAGACCATGTGACTCCCATTGGAAATGCATTGGGGCAAGCTGTGTCACACCCTTTGTATACAGCAAGCATACAGCAATCTGTTGTAAAGGTCTGAGTGAGGCCTAAGTATGCCTGGTTTGCCTGGTGGGTGGTGGTGGGTGGTGATCCACCTGAATTGAAGCCGCACCCACAGCTGTTGTTGTGTGATAAAGGGGGAGGGGTTAGGAGAGGGGGTGATATTGTGATGTCACTATATCACTGTATTCTTTTCTTTTTTTGTGTCTTTTTTCTCTCTCTTTTTTTTGTTGTCATCGGTAACACCTGTGAAGGAAGTAGGGAAGGGGGCCGGAAGCAAGGACAGTCTAAGAAGGACGAGACGCGAAGACCTTAAGGGCGACGCCATGTTGCTCCATGGAAGGAAAGAAACATGCGCAGTTGAGACCAGGAAGTTGGACATGACAAATCATAGATATGGCGCAAATGGCCCAGCAGATGGCGTGATGCCACTGACAGGAGATATGCTTGTACATATGTCACGTCCGACCAACATTACTGTCTGTGTGATGATCCATGCTGGGACTTACTTATCCATTTGCTGTTAAAACGTTAATATAAAAGGTAAAATGCAATGACGTGACATGATATGCACAAGCATATCTCCTGTCAGTGGCATCACGCCATCTGCTGGGCCATTTGCGCCATATCTATGATTTGTCATGTCCAACTTCCTGGTCTCAACTGCGCATGTTTCTTTCCTTCCATGGAGCAACATGGCGTCGCCCTTAAGGTCTTCGCGTCTCGTCCTTCTTAGACTGTCCTTGGCCGGAAGTAGGAAGAGTTATTCTGTGTGCATAGATAGCAGTGGTTTCCAAACTTTTTCGTGTCAAGGACCCCCAAATCAACATTATTAGGCCACGGACCCCCCATTTGAAAACATATGCCAGTGACCCCGATAAGGGAGGATTTTTACGGCTCCAGCAGTGATTCCGAAACGTATTAATTTCAAGGACCCCCAGATTCACACGCATTATGCCACGGATCCCCGATTTAATGGCATTTCTATCTCTGGTACCCCAATTTATATTGTAAAACCACTGTTAATTTAACGCTGAGAGTGTACAAATGTAACCAAATGGACCCTTATGGGTCTGTAACTCAGAGAGTGTACAAATGGAACCAAATGGACCCTAACGGTCCATTTGGTTCCATTTGTACACTCTCAGCGTTAAATTAACAGTGGTTTTACAATATAAATTGGGGTACCAGAGATAGAAATTCCATTAAATCAGGGATTCGTGGCATAATGCGTGTGAATCTGGGGGTCCTTGAAATTAATACGTTTCGGAATCACTGCTGGAGCCGTAAAAATCCTCCCTTATCGGGGTCACTGGTTAATTTAACGCTGAGAGTGTACAAATGGAACCAAATGGACCGTTAGGGTCCATTTGGTTCCATTTGTACTACATCAACCATAGGGATTGGCAGTGACAGGGTCTATAAGGTAAGGCCACTCCCTGGCCTACATCAACCATAGGGATTGGCTGTGACACTCCCTGGCCTACATCAACCATAGGGATTGGCTGTGACACTCCCTGGCCTACATCAACCATAGGGATTGGCAGTGACACTCCCTGGCCTACATCAACCATAGGGATTGGCAGTGACACTCCCTGGCCTACATCAACCATAGGGATTGGCTGTGACACTCCCTGGCCTACATCAACCATAGGGATTGGCAGTGACACTCCCTGGCCTACATCAACCATAGGGATTGACAGTGACACTCCCTGGCCTACATCAACCATAGGGATTGGCTGTGACACTCCCTGGCCTACATCAACCATAGGGATTGGCAGTGACACTCCCTGGCCTACATCAACCATAGGGATTGGCTGTGACACTCCCTGGCCTACATCAACCATAGGGATTGGCAGTGACACTCCCTGGCCTACATCAACCATAGGGATTGACAGTGACAGGGTCTATAAGGTAAGGTGCTACATGGCCTACATCAACCATAGGGATTGGCAGTGGCAGGGTCTGTAAGGTAAGGCCACTCCCTGGCCTACATAAACCATAGGGGTTGGCAGAGCAGACATGTGTCACACTCCCTGGCCTACATCAACCATAGGGGTTGGCAGAGGAGACATGTGTCACACTCCCTGGCCTACATCAACCATAGGGATAGGCCTATCTCACAGAATTTCCCGCCCCCTTAATACGCCCCCTTTCCGAGTTAGTGGTGATAGCGTGACGTCACTCCATAGACACTACATGTTAACAGAGGTAATTTAAGAAGTCTACAACTTTTGTTTTCTCAGGGTAAGGTTTGTTCTATCTGTTCGAGCTGATTTACCATCTTGTTTGCTTCATAATAATATTGGTCTGTCACATGTTTACATTAGGAAATGTACTTAGATTCTCCAGAGAAAAAAACGTGTAAATGCTAATGTTAAATGACACCACTATCTACCGGAAGGGGGCGTGGAAAGGGGGCTGTGAGATAGGCCTATTGGCAGTGACAGGGTCTATACACATGGGGGGGCCGGGGATTCACATGACGACTAAATATATAGGGAAGAGGGGTGCTCTTATCATCATACGTCATCATACTGTACATCATCTCATTCTGGCCAATCACAATTTGCGTCCTCACTTTTGTCTTCAATGTTATTGTTAATACACTTTTGTCTTCAATGTTTGGACATAGCAGGGGCTATAGCGCCCCTCAAAAATGAAAGTCAGGACCCAGTAAAATATAATTATATAAAGATAATGGAGATACATCCATGTTGAGCTTGTCGGGAAAACAGAAGGCGAGGGAACGGGACCACCAGCACATCTTATATATAGGCCAGTTAAAACCCATTCTGGGCGGGAACCCCCTTTTGGTGTTAGCATCATGTTATGCTTTAGCTATTGAAAAATAGCAGATCTACAAGCTCACGAGCTTGCAGGTCTGCTATTTTTGAAAAAAAAATCGAAGAACGACTGACATAGAAACATAGCTTTTTCAGAAAACTGTCAGGATTTAGAAGACATTTTTAGAATCTGATCTCAGGTCAAAATGGGTTAAAAAGAGCAAACTATATGTGCCTATAGTCTCTGGAGACCAGGCTGTTGACTCACACAGCGTTCAAGTGATTTGGTCCTACAGTGATTTGGTCCTACAGTGATTTGGTCCTACAGTGTGTGCAGCGGAAGCACTGAAAATATGAAGAACGGAGGGGGAGGGGGGGGGGGGGGGGGGGGGGGGGGGGGGGGGGGGGGGGATCATCGTACCCATTGTACCCGTTTGTCTGTGTTGTTTTTGTGCCCATAAGCTATAATTAATTATGGAGATGCAAATCACGTGTGTGTTTTTTTATCCCACAATTTTGTAACCCATTTTTCACCCCTGTGTCAATTATCTAATGTGATCCTGGGCTCTACACACCCTCCGCCAACCTAGTCCCCATATATGGGGGACATGGGGAGAGCAACGGACTTGAACTCATGCTTCCTTCGTGCCTGAGTGTCCGAGTTGCTCCTTTACACCTGACAGGGGGGAGTTTCCCTGGTTGGACGTAGCGCGTGGAAGGAACACGTTATTCCAACCAGTTCCTTTCCCCTCCATCAGGCACCCCCGGCTGGCCAGGGGGAGGCAGTTTAGAGACCAGGATTACTGCATGTTTTTTGTGAGGGTACCTACCGCTAGGGGACACGGGGAGAACATGCAAACTCCACACAGAAAGGCCCTTTCGCCAACCCCGCCTCGGGTATGGGCACTGATGATGCGGAGGAGGAGACACGCCGCCAGCACCCACAGCGTCCCGAGCGGGAATCGAGCCCAGGACCTTCTAGCTGTGAGGCGACAGCACTACCAACTGTGCCACACCGTGCCCCTGTGCTCACTTTTTATCCTCAAAACCTACATTGCTCAGCCAATCAAATCATCGCTATGGGGTGCTCAGCCAATCAAATCATCGCTATGGGGTACACACAAAGCAAATCAGATGATAGCCTCCATTTGCGGTAGCTTTTGGAGATTGTGAAATAGTTATCGAACTTGAGAGATACTAGTATGTATGTATGTGCCCAACGCAAACCCTTCCCTGAACACATGCACCTGAAATGAAATGAAATGAAATGAAATGAAATCTATATTTACCCAGGGTATCTGGGCTAAGCTCAAGAACTTGTTTCCAGCCAGGCCCTGCTCATAGAACACATTTCATCGTAGTGGTTGATGCCTTGTTCAAGGGCATTTCAGCGGTGGTAATTTTAACGTGTCGGACGGCTGATTCGAACTGGGAACCTTCCGGTATCTAGACCGCGCCGCTATCCGTTCGGCCACCGCTGCCACAACAAACAGTGTTTACTGTATGCCTGATCATTCTGACTCGCAGCGTTCAAATTCCTCAGTTACTATTTGTCAGAGCCAAGTGTGCATGAGGCACGAATCCCAGAGTGCATTACGCACCTTGTGTCCCTGCTGGAGGAGCTCTGTATTACGCCCTTGTGTCCCCCCTGCTGGAGAAGCTCAGCATTACACCCCTTGTGTCCCTCTGCTGGAGGAGCTCAGCATTACGCCCCTTGTGTCCCCACTGAGGAGCTCTGTATTACGCCCCTTGTGTCCCCCTGCTGAGGAGCTCAGCATTACGCCCCTTGTGTCCCTCTGCTGGAGAAGCTCAGCATTACGCCCCTTGTGTCCCCCTGCTGGAGGAGCTCAGCATTACACTTACACATCGGCAGGTTCATAAACTCTATGTAGCCAAAATAATGTAATAAGAATTATTTAGAATGTGAAAAAAGGCTTGGTGATGCACCGCTAGACAGACGGGACCCTGATTTATGCCTTGTGGGGGCCTTGCTTATAGTCCGCAGCTCTTTGTGTGTGTGTGTGTGTGTGTGTGTGTGTGTGTGTGTGTGTGTGTGTGTGTGTGTGTGTGTGTGTGTGTGTGTGTGTGTGTGTGTGTGTGTGTGTGTGTGTGTGTGTGTGTGTGTGTTGTGTGTGTGTGTGTGTGTGTGTGTGTGTGTGTGTGTGTGTGTGTGTGTGGCAAATAATTCCCATAACAGCCTTTGATGTAATTACTTTCCAAACTACTCCCCTCTAGCCAGTATCCTGCTCTGCATTCATGGCCTGGCTTGTTCGCAACGTCATTGGAACACGCCTGTGTTTCATCTTCTAATCTTCCTGCCCCCGTGAAGGAGACTCATGAAGGGAGAAAGGCCATATGATACGATACGTACTGCAGCCTCCACGGGGAGAACGGGTGAGATCTTCCCGACCTTAGGAGGAGAGCCAGAATCAGAACAAGTAAGACGCGCGAACGCGGGAAGCGAACGCAGCTTTAAGTGTTTTTTTAAGTTACGTTTTTTTTTAAAGTTTTTTTGGAAAGTTTTTTTTTTAAGTTATGTTTTTTTTAAGTTACGTTTTTTTTTAAGTTGTTCTGCTAGGTCTCATAGTTAGTGCTCACTTGCGTTCGCAATCATCTTTATTGTCATACATCACAGTTTTACAAGTAAAAAGGTGGTTGAAATTAGTTGTGCATACTGTAGTTCCCACTGTGTTATTTTTTCCAAGAAAACAAAGAAAGGGAAGAAGGTTAGGAAGGTTAGGAGATCAAGGCACGAGAAATGTATCTCTTAGCTAATTTACAAACGACACAGTATCGCCGTATAGGGTCTCTCTTATCTTATTTACAATACAAATATTTCCAGATTCCAGATATTTACAAGCTTGTTTCACAAACGGCACAACCGTATAGCTGGGTCTCTCTTATCTTATTTACATGCTGCAACATGCTGTACAACCAAGTGGATCTCTTTTCCACAAGACAAAATACACATGTATATATGAGAACAGATAAAATACATCATAACTCATTATTATTATCATAACTCATTATTTTGATTTTCTTAACGGTGAGTTGAGTTGGGATGCTTTACTGCAGCCATTTCAGTTTCTGCTTATTTCTCTCAGTTGGATGATTGTCAAATTAATCCCCTCCATATGGCACATTTTGTAAAGCCAGTAAACTAACTTTGCGAGATTTCAGAGTTTGAGCCATGATCAGGGGAGGGGGGGGGGGGGGGGGGGGGGGTGGGGGAGGAGGGGGGAATGCTATCCACAATGATGTATTGCTGTGTCACCTGTAGTCTGGGTGCCTAGGACTGTATGTGCAGTGAAGATTTAACCCATTCTGTACGGGAACCCCTTTTGGTGTTATGCTTTAGCTATTGAAAAATAGCAGATCTACAAGCTCATAGCGCGGCACCCGAGTGGCGCGCTATGAGCTTGTAGGTCTGCTATTTTTGAAAAATCGTGAAAATATTTATTTCAGAAAACTGGAGGATTTTTTAATTTCGAGGTCAGGCCTAAATGTGTTAACAGCCAGAATGCCTCCGTGGAGGTGTTATGGGCCTCCTTCACTCAGGCATGATGGGGGGCATTAGGGGGCATCCACTTGGTAAACCCAATGACACGGATCTGCTCTTACCAACACCCCTTTCCTCTCACCAAGCCCACCTTCCCTCTAACATCTAAACTAGTTATTTTATTTATTTATCTTTTCTCACTGTGGCTCGATCTAGGCCACACATTTTCTTCATCAATTTGTATATACAAATCACACCCGTGTGAAGTGAGGGGCGCTTTGGCAACTCTGTATGCACACAGCAAGATAGGCCACACATTTTCTTCATCAATTCGTATATAAAAATCACACCTGTGTGAAGTGAGGGGGGCTTTCATCATCATACATCATCTCATTCCGGCCAATCACAATTCACGTCCTCACTTTCGTCTTCAATGTTTATGTTTACACAAACACTCAAAGCTGGACATAGGAGGGGCTAGTGCCCCTCCAAAATAACACCTGTGTGAAGTGAGGGGCGCTCTTATCATCGTAGTGAACGGCATTTAATGTTTGTGTTAGGACAATGTTTGTGTTTACACCCACCCTCAAAGCTGGACATAGGAGGGGCTAGTGCCCCTCCAAAATAACACCTGTGTGAAGTGAGGGGCGCTCTTATCATCATACATCATCATACATCATCTCATTCCGGCCAATCAGAATTTGTGTCCTCACCTTAGTCTTCAATGTTTGTGGCCATTCAATGTCTATGACATTGAATGTTCGTGTTAACACAAACACTCAAAACTGGCCATTCATTGTCAATGGCATTCAATGTTTGTGTTAACACAAAAACTCAAAACTGGCCATCTCAATATCAATGACATTCAATGTTTGTGTTAACACAAAAACTCAAAACTGGCCATTCAATATCAATGACATTCAATGTTTGTGTTTGCACAAAAACTCAAAGCTGGCCATTCATTATGAATGGCATTTAAATGTTTGTGTTTGTGTTTACACACACCCTCAAAGCTGGACATATAGGAGGGGCCAACGCCCCTCAAAAACATAAACAAAAAAATACACTTCTCAGTTATTCAAGTAATCAGGAAATAAATTGTTAGCATAGTTCCCCCCCTCCTCAACTGAGATCTGTGTAATAACTTCCTGTTTGACCCTCTCTGTGATCAGTAACTTCCTGTGCTGTGTTATGTTTCAGAGTCGTCGGCGTGTTACTACGTGGTGTACTAGCCCTGCACTCGCTGTGGGTTTGATCTCCAACGCTCATCTCGGCAAAGATTATTCATCTTTGATTCATGCCAGGGGGTTGTAGATAAATGTCTGTCACATCTGCCACTTCTAGCACGGTGGCAGTGTGACAGATGTATGGTTTAGCATAGTAACACATCACCGTTTTCCCCAACAGCATGAATGAATTTGCTCTCAATAAAGGGCCTCATCTCGATAAACTTGTAAACATTTTGCGCTGCTGTCTGTTAACTTATATCGGTGCGCTCAGCGCTGTTCCTTCCATGCCCAAAAGAACAGTGTGTGGCTGCGTGCGTATAGAGAGAGAGAGAGAGAGAGAGAGGGGGGGTCCAGTCCCAGACGGCACGACACATGCACGTTATGAGTATAATTTGAACACCATAGATTTCACTGTGTAGGCTATAGTTTATGAATGGAACACATTGATAAAGGTCCCCCCTGCTGCGTTTCCAATAGCTGCGGATGACAGTGTGAAGGCAAACCGCAGCAAATTAAATATGCAAGAAGTCAAAATTCTCCTCCCATTCGCATCGAGTCTACCGAAGTATTAGGTGGGAATGTGAACCTTAGTTTACGAAATCAACGCTGATAAGAACCAAATGCAATCCTGCTCATTAACTATAGACATAACAGTGATTCCAACCTTTTCTGGATCAGGGCCCTCTGGGAAACTCTTGAAACTGTTAGCGGCCCATATATGCACCCATCTGACCACTTAACAGCATGTTCAGATCATGTTCATTTTAATTATCAATCAATCAATCAATATCAATCAATCAATCAATCAATCAATCAATCAATCAGTCAGTGAATCAATCAATTGTGAGCTCGAAGATCACTAGAACCTTTAAGTTACTATTTACTGGTATCACAATGAAAACTCACATTTTATATATTAATGTCATCCTTAAGATCTTGGTATTGAATACAAATGGTATCAAAATGAGGGTCTGTGGCCTAAACCAGGGGTTCTCAACGTTTTTGGTCGGGGACCCCCGGAGATGCTTTGGCAGTGTCTCGGGACCCCCACCCCGCCCCCTCCCGACCCCCAATATAACTTGACTGCTACAATAACCTTAATAATACACCATAAATAAATACTGAAACCAGATATAATCATTAGGGAAGGTGTATGCATGTACTATGTGTACTATATGTAAACTCTTCATTTCCATTTTCCAGCCATTTTTTTTTTATAATTTGGGGACCCCCCAAAATAATTTAATTCAAACTGGGGGTTCTTGAAATTAAAAAGGTTGAGAATCACTGAACTAAACTGGTACTGGTCTGGAACACTGTGAACTCCTCACTCAATGCTTATTTAACTCTGAGAGTGTACATATACAATTAGAACGAAATGGGGTTCCATTTGTACACTCAGATTTATAGAGCCATAAGGGTCCATTTGGGTCCACCGCAGTGCATATGGTCCCCAGACCCGATGTTGAGAACCCGCTGAACTCGCCAAATCCGTGCTTGAAGGTTTCTATATATATATCTCTTGTCATCGTGGAGTCGAGGAGAAATCTTCCAAATTCCCTCTCGCCCATTTGCCGGTGGCTTAGTGTGACATATTGCTAATCTGGTTATTATGTAATCCGTCAACCATTTCCCTCTTAACGGCTTTGCTCAGATATTGCTTTATGCTTTTCATATGGATTTGCCTAAAACTGCTATAACTCTGCAAGAAGCTAATGAGCAGCCGCCGCGACCGGCCGCAATACATTCTCGAGTCACTTCGGGGGAAACTCTTGTTGCAACAACTTGTTAGTCTAAGTCACTCCATTAAACTAACCAAATTATTTTTTTGCTAATGATATACAGAGCCTCTTAGGCTGGAGCCAATGACTTGTGACCTGAAACAAGAATAGAGGAAGTCATCAGAGTCCACTATCTGACAGCAAAATGCTTTAGTAGAAAGACGTTGGCAGACCTAGTTCCAGTGCCACGAGTCTCATATAGAGCCGCTACCCGAAATTGATGTGAGGGGGAAGCACGCGTCTCAGCAAGAATTCATTATTGCCCCCTGGCGTCTCTCTTGCAATGTGAGCACTGCTTGATATGGATGACTGTTTTGAGACTGGCCTGGAGCAAAAGCAAGCGCCTTCCACAGCTAAAGATGGACGCACGCACTTCTTCTTTTTTTTCAAAAGTGACCGCATTTTCGCGCCATCAGCTAATTAAGGGTGGACGGCCATTAAAGACGAGTAAATCACTGGCTAATGTGACTCCGGAGCCTTGGTGAGAGACACTGGGCGGGGAGCATGTGGTCCTCTGATTTAACCCTTTTAGGCCTGACCTCAAAATTTTAAAGAATTCTTCAAAATCCTGACAGCTTTCTGAAAAACCTTATGTTTCTGCATCGGTTGTTCTCAATATTTCATGTCAAGAACCCCAAAGATTATATGTAATATGCCTCCGCCCCACCATCTGTAAATATGTTGTTCCCCACCAGAAGCAAAGATTTGAGTTAAAATGTAAGTCTGTAATAATATATATTCAAAGATTTGAGGCACATTTTCACGATTTTTCAAAAATAGCAGATCCACAAGCTCATAGCGCGGCACTCGGTGCCGCGCTATGAGCTTGTGGATCTGCTATTTTTCAATAGTTAAAACACCAAAAGGGGTTCCCGCCCGAAATTGGTTAATGGGCCCTGTGTTGAAGGGTGGTATAAGTCTTGATAATGATGGCCAAGTACAGTGTATTGATCATCGCTCCCTCTGGTGTCCGTGCGGGTTAAGGCAGCCAGGACACAAATTGAACTGGGATTTCTCAAACAGTGTAGAACTACAGTAGCAAGCATGCAGGGGGTTTGGGAAGAGAGCAGTAAAGGGTCAAAACAACCTGACTAATGTGTTTGTGCTAGATCACTCAGGCACTCTTTGTCATTTCCACAAAGATGCCCACTCATTCAAGTCCATCTGGGTACACCTCCAGCAGAAAGGTCAATACTGTAGACTAGAGCTTTTGGTGATAGATTGCGCTTGTCATACAGAAGAAGCGCATTGTTTTAGTGTGCTTTCATGGAGATGGCATCTTTGATCACAAGTGCCTTGTAGATTTCACTCTGTGTGTCAAAAAATAGCTTCCTTTGTCTGTGGTCTGTAGGTGTGGGATTATCATCGGTAACACTTTTAATTGTCAAAAAGATAAAGGGATATTTTTCCGATGGCTGCCAAGTATATCGAGTTAAAGATAAACTCTACAATGAGCGGTCCAACTCCGATGCACAACGTTCCCTTTTACTGGTGCCAATCCTTCATGGGAGGGCTAAAGGCTGGCAGGCCTGGCAGTGGCTGCGTATGGAAACTATTATGTCTGTCAGACTCTAATTACGACACAACGGAGGCAGAAGTTTGTCAGTTGGTGATTTGGCATTAATGCTTTCCCGTCATTATCGTAATGGAAGATTAACCCATTCAGGCCTGACGTCGACATTTTAAAAAAAAAGTTTTCTAAATCATGACAATTTTCGGAAAGATTTGAGGCACATTTTAACGATTTTTCAAAAATAGCAGACCTACAAGTTCATAGCGCGCCACTCGGTGGCGCGCTATGAGCTTGTAGATCTGCTATTTTTCAATAGCTAAATTATAACATAAGGTTTAAAACGCTAACGCTAACGTGACATGGATGCGTTCCAGGTATCAATGGATTAAACATTTCTCATGTAGGTGTCAGTGGGAAATCATTTGGCCCTGCATGTGTCATTAGGGCTTCTGTTCATTAGCACGGTCCATTGGGTCCAACACCTCCTGCGATGTACCACTACTTTTTGTCTATCACTCAATGCACAATTTGTAAACAGCCTTCATAGGATTTGCACTTGTAAACACGTTCCCGATTATTACCCCCTCCAAAGATGTTGAATTGGCAAATAAAATAATTGGAGTTGCTCCCATTAGTTTTAGTGTTATATAAAGCAGGTGCACAGAGAACGCCAGATCACTGGCAATATCGTATAGGCTATATGACTCCTCATGTAAGAGCTTTGTGCACGTAATATTCTCCTTTCTGCCATTGTTTTCCTAATATTGTGTCAGGATCTGCTTTCCGTGTGTTGTTTTTGTAGTGTTCTTGAATCTTATATTTAAGTAATCCGTTGGTGTTCTTGGATCTTATTTTGAAGTGATGCTATTGTGTTTCCTGTATTCCTTTGTAGTTGTTACCTGCCTTGTCTCATCTTCCATCTACCAGCCCCCTTTCCACGCCCACTTCTGGTAGATAGTGGTGTCATTTAACATTAGGCATTACCACTTTTTTTCTCTGGAGAATCTAAGTACATTTCCTAATGTTAAAATGTCAAAGACCGATAATAATATGAAGAAAACACAATGGTATAACAACTCAAATAAGTAGAATTAACCTTACCTTTACAAAACGGTAGTTTGTGGCTTGTGAAAATACCTCTTTTAACATGGAAGCCTATGGACCGCAAAAAAAAGAACACCACTATCTCTAAAAGGGGGCGTAAAAAGGGGGCGGGGAAATGCTGTGAGAAAGGTTTCACCTGTTTTCCCCAGCCAATCGACGTGTTGAGTGAAAGACGGGGTGGAGTCCTGACACCAGTGAGTTTTCGGCCCCCTCTGCTGTAGTACGTCTTATCGCGCCGTCAGTGATCATATATAACCGTCGTGCATCAGTGAAAGGGGTTTAAAGGTTGAGCTCTGAAGATATGAAGCATGTGCTCATGACTCACAGGTCACTGGTGCAAATACCTGGCCAAGAAAATCCCACAAGCCATAAAAGAGTTATTAGTATTAGTATCCCTCTCGCCCTCTCCCTCAGCAACTATTGTCAACAACCCCTGTTGTTCCAGTGGCTCTTGTTGTGGCCGACAACAGTATAGTCTTATAGTGAGCAGTATATCCGGTCGTCGGTGTGTGCTGCAAAAGTTAATATGTTCTGAGCCTTTCCCTTGGTACATAAAGGTTAAAGCAACATGTTGAGACTATTGTTAACAGTTGTTATTATCTACCAGGGTGCACAACATGTCAGCCTTTACAATGAAAGCAGCAGCCTTTCCTTGAACAGCTGCTGCTGGAGAGGAGGAGACAGCACAGTGCATGTACTCCAAATCCGCAGACAATCGCTTGGGATTCTGGGAGTTCTCTGAGATTCAGTGAACAGCCCGTGTGTTCCATATATCCCTCAGAAAGGCCTGCAATTCTCCGGGGAGCCTCCTAGCTCCGTTCCTTCTCCGGGGAGCCTCCTAGCTCCGTTCCTGAGAAAGATGAACCCCAATGGGTGCCGCAGGGAGCTTGTTACACCGTCACTCTACTAGCCATGCAGCAAAATCCCCCACATACCGTATACAGCTATAATAGAGCTTATATGTGGGGGATATACAGCTATAATATAGCTTATATGTGGGGGATATACAGCTATAATATAGCTTATATGTGGGGGGTTTTGCTGCATGGCTAGTCTTAGTCTTGGTCTGTTTGAGATATACAATAATATGGTTGTATATCTGTTCTCAAACAGATCAGGTCTTGGAAGGGAAAAAAAAGATAAAGCCCTCTCTGCAGGATGCAAGTTTTGAGTTGTTGCTATGTTGTTGAGTTGATGCATGGATCAAAGCATTTGTATGATGAACAAACGCAATAGCATTTCTATCAATCCTTCTCTCCTTTTGATTCTTGATAACAAATCTTTAATCAATTACTCATTGTTCAGCTTCCAGCTATAGAGGGTGGGCCTATGGGCAGATAGGGAAAAAGAAGAAAAAAACAACATAATGTGAATGAATGAATGAATGAATGAATGAATGAATGAATGAATGAATGATATCAATTTATTTTTGAACAGACATAATGGCTTTTTCTTCACATTGTGTAAGTTATGTCACTCACTCACGTTAATCAATTTTGCTTCCATGACCGACCATCGTGTGCTATCCAGCAGTTTTATTTCTATGGCATAGTATCTGCTCATTAGATGCTGTGCAGTGTGACGAGAGAGAGAGAGAGAGAGAGAGAGAGAGAGAGAGAGAGAGAGAGAGAGAGAGAGAGAGAGAGAGAGAGAGAGAGAGAGAGAGAGAGAGAGAGAGAGAGAGAGAGAGAGAGAGAGAGAGAGAGAGAGAGAGAGAGAGAGAGAGAGAGAGAGAGAGAGAGAGAGAGAGAGAGAGAGAGAGAGAGAGAAGGGAACAAAATCACAATGTCATTCGGAGTATACGAACATTCGCTTGCCATTGTTTGTTAGGTAATTCAACCTAGAATAGCAGAGCAAAAAGGTTTTTCTGGTACAGAATTCTGCTCTGATGTTATCCACTATCAACTTAAGAGAGATATCTTTACAGTGTCATCACGCATTCTCCACATCCCTGGTAATAACATTTGTGGTTTATCTCCCAATAAATCAGATTCACTCTGAGTTGACGTATGGCGTGCATGTCTTCAATATTAGGTTTGACATGCAGTACTTACTGAACCTCCATTCTATGCTACAACATAAGCCATATTCTCTTTTTATCCCAGCAGTAAAATAGGAAGTAACGCATGTTGAATAACACATGACGACATTTCACTTTAATCCATTCTGGGCGGGAACCCCTTTTGGTGTTAGCATTATGCTATGCTTTAGCTATTGAAAAAAAGCAGATCTACAAGCTCATAGCGCGCCACCGAGTGGCGTGCTACGAGCTTGTAGGTCTGCTATTTTTTGAAAAATCGTTAAAATGTGGCGCAAATCATTGAATATATATTTCAGAGCGGACATTTTTAACTAAAATATTGGCTTCTGGGGGATCCCTAGAACTACATATTTTGAGATGGGGGTCCGTGGCCCAATAGAAATAATTCTGGGGGTCCTTGACATGAAAAAGGTTGAGCACAACTGACATAGAAACATGGGTTTTTCAGAAAACTGTCAGGATTTAGAAGACATTTATAGAATCGTTCCCAGGTCAAAATGGGTTAATGTCTATGGAGCTCATGTATTTCTTTTATATTATGGTCAAATGTGCCGATTCTTGTGTAATGAATGGTGGCGTTAGTGGAATACAGGGAGGGGGATGGGGGTTCGTTCTGAACAGGGTTGTCATCACTGGAGCCATGAAGGCAACCAAAGAGTGAACTTATATATGCAGAGGATTTGAGGGCAACAGACACGTAATTATCGCCTGGCACATAAATGCTTCCACACATCAGGCAGCGTGTTACGTGATAAGTCAGCGCCTAGCCGTTGCAGTCGCATCTCATCAGGGAGAGCCAGAGGAAAGCACTGCTGCTATGTGTTCCTACTTCCTTCTATTTTTCTTCTGCCTGGAAAGAGAAATGCCTCAAGATAAATGCCTCTCTGAAGTATGTCAGCCTCTAGTCCTACAGTGCTGAAGCGTTAACCATAGTATTTAAATATAACAACAACAACAACAACAACAACAACAACAACAATAATAATAATAATAATAATAATAATAATAATAATAATAATAATAATAAATAATCTTTTCTTCTTTTTTTTCAATGACAGAAGTCTTAGGGGCAGGCAAATAATGAAAAGACTGCTGCTGAGCACCCAACTCCCCTCCCGACAAAAGAAAAAAGAAACATTGTCTCCCCTTCATATCCCAAGTCCCAGTTCAGAAAAGATCATATTAATATTATACAGTACACAAGCGTTGCAACCAAATGTAGGTTCGACCTAAATTGTATATCTGACCCTATACCTCTCTTGGTTCAGTTCATCTGCCCTCAACCGGCAGACCAGTACAGAGGGACAGCTCAACCGGCAGACCAGTACAGAGGGACAGCTCAACCACAGACCAGTACAGAGGGACAGTTCAACCACAGACCAGTACAGAGGGACAGCTCAGCCGCAGACCAGTACAGAGGGACAGCTCAACCGGCAGACCAGTACAGAGGGACAGCTCAACCACAGACCAGTACAGAGGGACAGCTCAGCCGCAGACCAGTACAGAGGGACAGCTCAACCGGCAGACCAGTACAGAGGGACAGCTCAACCGCAGACCAGTACAGAGGGACAGCTCAACCGGCAGACCAGTACAGAGGGACAGCTCAACCACAGACCAGTACAGAGGGACAGCTCAACCACAGACCAGTACAGAGGGACAGCTCAACCGCAGACCAGTACAGAGGGACAGCTCAACCACAGACCAGTACAGAGGGACAGCTCAACCACAGACCAGTACAGAGGGACAGCTCAACCGCAGACCAGTACAAAGGGACAGCTCAACCACAGACCAGTACAGAGGGACAGCTCAACCGCAGACCAGTACAGAGGGACAGCTCAACCGGCAGACCAGTACAGAGGGACAGCTTAACCACAGACCAGTACAGAGGGACAGCTCAACCACAGACCAGTACAGAGGGACAGCTCAACCGCAGACCAGTACAGAGGGACAGCTCAACCACAGACCAGTACAGAGGGACAGCTCAACCGGCAGACCAGTACAGAGGGACAGCTCAACCGCAGACCAGTACAGAGGGACAGCTCAACCGCAGACCAGTACAGAGGGACAGCTCAACCACAGACCAGTACAGAGGGACAGCTCAACCGCAGACCAGTACAGAGGGACAGCTCAACCGCAGACCAGTACAGAGGGACAGCTCAACCGCAGACCAGTACAGAGGGACAGCTCAACCACAGACCAGTACAGAGGGACAGCTCAACCACAGACCAGTACAGAGGGACAGCTCAACCGCAGACCAGTACAGAGGGACAGCTCAACCACAGACCAGTACAGAGGGACAGCTCAACCACAGACCAGTACAGAGGGACAGCTCAACCACAGACCAGTACAGAGGGACAGCTCAGTGACATGCATGAGCTTTCCTCCATGCAGGACACAATGGACATAATCCATGCTGAGTAACCTGTACTCCTCGTTTGACTCTGAAGCTGAGCCCTGCCAGATGTAGTAATAATATCCTGGGTCATGACTATAGGGTCGCACACGTATAGCCTGGCTAATAAGCCAGACTCAAAACATACTGTCGTGTGGTATTTGAGTCTGGAGATGCTGTGTATGGATCTTGTTTCCCGGGGGGCGGGTTCAAACATTTTCTCTTTGACGCAATTGGTTAGAGCTACTGTCAGTCAAAGGTCTCAAGCATTGAACGTCACTGTACCAAAGCCCGCCCATATTGCATACCGTGTCCCGATTGGCCACACCAGTTCTCTGGTGTAGGAAATGGGTGTACAATTGAGCCTCTCCAGACCGTAATCCGCCGGCAGGCAATTTTCTTTTTGCCAACGGCTGATTCGGTCTGGCTTATTAGCCAGGCTACATGACTATAGGGTCGCACACGTACTGTACTCTAGGTCCGATAAATATTAACCCCTGTTGCAATAAACCCAGGACTTTTCCTGGTCGCTGCTTCAATGTGAAAGAAAGGGCTATTGGACTGCCAACTTAAAGAACAATAATATCCTCTTTTCTTACTCATGGAATATAATAATTGTTCTGTCACTTGGCTTGGAGTTAAGGCTCACAGGCCTCGGCCTATTAGCTGTCGGCATTCATTTCATGCATTCATTGAGTAAAAGAAAGCGATATGACATTCAGTATTCGTATGACTGCCCTTATTTAACCCATTTTGGGCGGGAACCCCTTTTGGTGTTTTAACTTATGTTATGCTTTAGCTATTGAAAAATAGCCGAAAATCGTGAAAATGTGCCTGAAATCTTTGAATATATATTCTTTCAGAGTTTCAGTTTTTAACTCAAATCTTTGCTTCTGGGGTGTCCCTGGAACAACATATTTTGAAATATTGAGAACCACTGATATAGAAACATGAGGTTTTTAAGAAAAAAATAAAATTTAAAAAAGATTTTTTTTACATTTTGACGTCAGGCCTAAATGGTTTAACACACAATCATACAACGGCACACTTACTGTGAACGCTCGCCTTGTTCTGGCTGCAGCAGCTCTCTCTCGTATCCATTGTTCTGGCTGCAGCAGCTCTCTCTCGTATCCATTGTTCTGGCTGCAGCAGCTCTCTCTCGTATCCATTGTTCTGGCTGCAGCAGCTCTCTCTCGTATCTATTGTTCTGGCTGCAGCAGCTCTCTCTCGTATCCATTGTTCTGGCTGCAGCAGCTCTCTCTCGTATCCATTGTTCTGGCTGCAGCAGCTCTCTCTCGTATCCATTGTTCTGGCTGCAGCAGCTCTCTCTCGTATCCATTGTTCTGGCTGCAGCAGCTCTCTCTTGTATCTATTGTTCTGGCTGCAGCAGCTCTCTCTCGTATCCATTGTTCTGGCTGCAGCAGCTCTCTCTCGTATCCATTGTTCTGGCTGCAGCAGCTCTCTCTCGTATCCATTGTTCTGGCTGCAGCAGCTCTCTCTCGTATCCAGTGTTCTGGCTGCAGCAGCTCTCTCTCGTATCCATTGTTCTGGCTGCAGCAGCTCTCTCTCGTATCCATTGTTCTGGCTGCAGCAGCTCTCTCTCGTATCCATTGTTCTGGCTGCAGCAGCTCTCTCTCGTATCCATTGTTCTGGCTGCAGCAGCTCTCTCTCGTATCCATTGTTCTGGCTGCAGCAGCTCTCTCTCATATCCATTGTTCTGGCTGCAGCAGCTCTCTCTCGTATCCATTGTTCTGGCTGCAGCAGCTCTCTCTCTCGTATCCATTGTTCTGGCTGCAGCAGCTCTCTCTCGTATCCATTGTTCTGGCTGCAGCAGCTCTCTCGTATCCATTGTTCTGGCTGCAGCAGCTCTCTCTCGTATCCATTGTTCTGGCTGCAGCAGCTCTCTCTCGTATCCATTGTTCTGGCTGCAGCAGCTCTCTCTCGTATCCATTGTTCTGGCTGCAGCAGCTCTCTCTCGTATCCATTGTTCTGGCTGCAGCAGCTCTCTCTCGTATAAATTGTTCTGGCTGCAGCAGCTCTCTCTCGTATCCATTTTCAACAGGTCAATATTTGAAGACATGCAAAAGGCTTTAACGAGTCCTGACCTCTGAGTCATCAGTGAGCACAGCTGTCAAAGTCCAGTAAAAAAGGAGGAGAAATAAAAATGAAGATTGAACCTGAGATATAAATGTTAAATGACCTGAATTTTATTTCCCTCCTGCTCCTCACAGGGTGTGTGTGTGTGTGTGTGTGTGTGTGTGTGTGTGTGTGTGTGTGTGTGTGTGTGTGTGTGTGTGTGTGTGTGTGTGTGTGTGTGTGTGTGTGTGTGTGTGTGTGTGTGTGTGCGCGCATGCGTGTGTTTCCAGCCAGGCTAAACAAATTGCTTCCTCCACACCACACACATTCCTGTACCATCCTCCTCCCTAGCCCACGTGCACAGGGGGACTATTATTATTACTATTATTATTATTATTATTATTATTATTATTATTATTATTATTATTATTATTATTATTTTATCAAACAACTTGAATATTGTAAACAGGTTTGCCCGTCTTTGTTTGCAGCACTCAGCGGAACCAATCATTATCTTTTAATTACCACTAGCGGTATTGTGGGCCCCATTATGACAGGCATGGTATAATTAATCTTACACCTCTGCAAACCATGGGACTATGGTGAGTAGGGGCGGGGAATCGGCTGTACAAACAGTGAGTTTATGGTGAGTAGGGGCGGGGAATCGGCTGTACAAACAGTGAGTTTATGGTGAGTAGGGGCGGGGAATCGGCTGTACAAACAGTGAGTGTATGGTGAGTAGGGGCGGGGAATCGGCTGTACAAACACTGAGTTTATGGTGAGTAGGGGCGGGGAATCGGCTGTACAAACAGTGTTTATGGTGAGTAGGGGCGGGGAATCGGCTGTACAAACAGTGAGTTTATGGTGAGAGGGGCGGGGAATCGGCTGTACAAACAGTGAGTTTATGGTGAGAGGGGCAGGGAATCGGCTGTACAAACAGTGAGTTTATGGTGAGTAGGGGCGGGGAATCGGCTGTACAAACAGTGAGTTTATGGTGAGAGGGGCGGGGAATCGGCTGTACAAACAGTGAGTTTATGGTGAGAGGGGCGGGGAATCCGCTGTACAAACAGAGAGTTTATGGTGAGAGGGGCGGGGAATCCGCTGTACAAACAGAGAGTTTATGGTGAGTAGGGGCGGGGAATCCGCTGTACAAACAGTGAGTTTATGGTGAGTAGGGGCGGGGAATCCGCTGTACAAACAGAGAGTTTATGGTGAGAGGGGCGGGGAATCCGCTGTACAAACAGAGAGTTTATGGTGAGTAGGGGCGGGGAATCGGCTGTACAAACAGTGAGTTTATGGAAAATGCCGTTGAGTTACAATATGTACACGAGAACAAACACTGAATAATGAATGAACTAATGGTGCGAGCCAACAGATAAAGAGAGGCAGTGCAGAGAGTATTCATGACATGCACGCCCATTAGAACGCTCGCATCAAGCATGGATGCTTCATGCTTTTCATAATCAGTGGTAGAAAGTGCATTTTCTCTAGTACGCTACTTTTGTTGTGTTAGTTAGAGGAAACAATTGGCATATTAACGACTAAATTGGGGAGAAAACGGGCTAAAAAAGAAAGAATGAAAAAAGAAAGGAGAGAAAATAAATCACCAAAGAGAGGATTTTTGTCTCCACCAGGCCGAAGGTATTTGGGCAGAGTATGTTTTGCACTCCGTCCGTGTGTGTGTGTCCGTCCATGTGTCCGTCTGTGGACAGCTTATCTCTGGCACCATTGGCTCGATTCCAGCCCACAGCTGTAGGCCGGAGCTGCCTGTAGGCAGACAGACTCTTCTTTTGGTACCGATTTTGTCCAAACATAACACAAGTTGGTACACAATGCAGTCTCTCTAGAGCCATTAAACAAAACGGCTCTTTCAGATTTGTCATACTCTATCCTGATTGGCCAAGATTGGCTTCCAAAGTTTGCAGGAGTGCTCCGGTTTGGAACAAAATGCCTCAAATCATGAACGCTGTGTTTTCATGATTGCCTGGGTGTGCAACATTTCAGAGGTAGGTGGGAGGGGTTTAATGAATCACTGTATGCATGGTTCACCCTAGCTTTCCACAGCAACAAAGAAACCTCCCCCTCCCTCAATCAAACAATGCCAATGTCCAATCTCACAGTCAGCATAATATGAGATACTGATTCTCCCGCATTGATATTGAAGCCCACATTATCAAATATCGTTGCTGTCATCGACTCATTTGAGCATCCAGAGCATACATGCGGCCCCCACCTTCACTTAATGCGGCCCGCAGGTTAATATCGGAATACTGATATATTATTGATTCAGGCGGTACAATTCCAAACATGACACGCTTTTAATTACTTCAGTCTATATTAGTAGCTGAATGACTAGTATTAGAATTGTATTATCTTTGTGTTATGTCCATGTTTGAGGATTCCAATTCAAAAATAGCAAAAAAAAAAAATTCAGGATTTAAATTAAAATATAGCAAAAATAGCTGATCTACAAGTTCAAAACGCGTCGCACTGCGACGCGTTTTGAACTTGTAGATCGGCTATTTTCTTTACATGTCCGAAATATGCTTATGTGGCCATCTGGAGTGAGTGTGGAAATGTAGTGGCTCTCTCCATCTTCAAAGTTGCCCACCCCTGATCCAGAGTATCAAAGTTGCCCACACCCTGATCCAGAGTATCAAAGTTGCCCACACCCTGATCCAGAGTATCAAAGTTGCCCACACCCTGATCCAGAGTATCAAAGTTGCCCACACCCTGATCCAGAGTATCAAAGTTGCCCACACCCTGATCCAGAGTATCAAAGTTGCCCACACCCTGATCCAGAGTATCAAAGTTGCCCACACCCTGATCCAGAGTATCAAAGTTGCCCACACCCTGATCCAGAGTATTCTTCTTTAGCATTGATGGAAGGAAAAACTCCCTTCCCTGCAGGGCAAATCACCTTGGAGCCACACCACTCCAAGGTGCTTTGCCCAGGGATATGGTCTTATTCACCTTGGAGCCACACCACTCCAAGGTGCTTTGCCCAGGGATATGGTCTTATTCACCTTGGAGCCACACCACTCCAAGGTGCTTTGCCCAGGGATATGGTCTTATTCACCTTGGAGCCACACCACTCCAAGGTGCTTTGCCCAGGGATATGGTCTTATTCACCTTGGAGCCACACCACTCCAAGGTGCTTTGCCCAGGGATATGGTCTTATTCACCTTGGAGCCACACCACTCCAAGGTGCTTTGCCCAGGGATATGGTCTTATTCACCTTGGAGACACACCACTCCAAGGTGCTTTGCCCAGGGATATGGTCTTATTCACCTTGGAGCCACACCACTCCAAGGTGCTTTGCCCAGGGATATGGTCTTATTCACCTTGGAGCCACACCACTCCAAGGTGCTTTGCCCAGGGATATGGTCTTATTCACCTTGGAGCCACACCACTCCAAGGTGCTTTGCCCAGGGATATGGTCTTATTCACCTTGGAGCCACACCACTCCAAGGTGCTTTGCCCAGGGATATGGTCTTATTCACCTTGGAGCCACACCACTCCAAGGTGCTTTGCCCAGGGATATGGTCTTATTCACCTTGGAGCCACACCACTCCAATGTGCTTTGCCCAGGGATATGGTCTTATTCACCTTGGAGCCACACCACTCCAATGTGCTTTGCCCAGGGATATGGTCTTATTCACCTTGGAGCCCCACCACTCCAATGTGCTTTGCCCAGGGATATGGTCTTATTCTTGCATATCCTGGCAATCTCTGTTTTGGCCAAAAAGCAATAAACAAAAATGTGCATCTCTATCTCTATAAGCCAGTGGTTCCCAAACTTTTTCGTGTCAAGGACCCCCAAATCAACATTTATTAGGCCACGTACCCCCCATTTGAAAACATAAAAATCCTCCCTTATCGGGGACACTGGCATAATATGCCGGTGACCCCGATAAGGGAGTATTTTTACGGCTCTAGCAGTGATTCCGAAACATATTAATTTCATGGACCCCCAGTTTCACATGCATTAGTCTACAGACCCCCGATTTAATGGAATTTCTATCTCTGGTACCCCAATTTATATTGTAAAACCACTGTTAATTTAACTCTGAGAGTGTACAAATGGAACCAAATGGGCCTGTTAGGGTCCATTTGGTCCCATTTGTACACTCTCTGAGTTACAGGCCCATAAGGGTCCATTTGGTTCCTAACTATCTCTAATTGAGCTATAGGTACCCCCTGGAACTCCCTCAAGTACCCCTAGGGGTCCCCGGACCCCACTTTGGGAACCCATGCTATAAGCAACTATTGTGATTATCCACAATGTGTGTGGTGCTACATCTTTGCCTGTATGCAAATGCTATTTATATCCCTTAACATATTAGTCTCTGTTCTGGCTGTGCCCATGATTGATTAACAAGTCAAATTAAATCACTGTCAATTGTGTAACTATGCTAATATTCTAAACAGTGCAATTAGAGCCATTAACCCATTAGGTCCTGAAAAATGTTTTCTAAATCATGAGAATTTTCTGAAAACCTCATGTTTCTATATCAGTGGTTCTCAATATTTCATGTCAAGGACCCCAAAAATTATATGTAATTGCAGGTCACCGACGCCCATCTGAAAATATGTTGTTCCAGGGAAGCATAGATTTGAGTTAAAAACGTTCTGAAAGAAAGAATATATTCAAACATTTGGGCCACATTTTCACGATTTAAAAAAAATTGCAGACCTACAAGCTCGTAGCGCGCCACTCGGTGGCGCGCTATGAGCTTGTAGATCTGCTATTTTTAAATAGCTAAAGTATAACATAATGCTTAGTTAAAACACCAAAAGGGGTTCCCGTCCAGAATGGGTTAATTAAAACAAGACTACCTAAGTCTCAAGGACAGCAGTAGAGTTATGATGGCCACAGAGATCTCATTTCATTGCTCATAACTGGTGCCGTTTCCAAACGAGGCTCTGTTCTACAGTGGTAAAAACACATTATTGCCGCTGCATGTCGGGTGAAAAGCTTGTAGGCCTATGCTCCTTTTTCAGGGGAAAGAAATTAGATCAATTATTTTCACTACTTTTGTGCGACACTCTTATATGATGAAGTATAGGGCATTCATTTACAAGAATCCCATGAAAAGTTAAAATATGGAGATTGGGGGGTGGGAAATGTGTTCCTTTGATCTAATGTAGAAAGGTTTTAGTCACAAGCTCTTGTCTTTATTAGTTAAAACATATTTTTATTATTCTTATAATTCTTATTATGATTCTTTACATGATCTGTGGGAGAAACACACGCACGCACGCACGCACGCACGCACGCACGCACGCACGCACGCACGCACGCACGCACGCACGCACACACACACACACACACACACACACACACACACACACACACACACACACACACACACACACACACACACACACACGCACGCACGCACACACACACACAGGCCCTGGGCCAGGCCAAAGGGGCTGTGACAACTCACAGACTTGACCACTTTCACCTTTTTCAAAGGTAGCACAAATAGCCTATGTACAAGCAGGCATCGCAAGGCTTTGTGAGCCTGTAGAACTGCTGTTTCTCTACCCGACACTCTTGTACGATGAAGTAGGGCGTTCATTTTACACACAAAAACAACAGAATAAGTTGAAATACGGAGATAAGAGGTTTCTGATATGAGTAGAGATGCAGACGTCATAATGTGACAGAATCATTCCATTGTAGCAAACATTCTGCTATTCAGCTACTGTAGCAACATCTATGTCAGTGACAAAATAATAATATCAGGAAGAGACAAGAGAGAGAGGAGGAATTAATGATGGTGACACAGTGACAGTGTTATTGTAGGAGGAGAGGCAGAAAAATGGACAACTCTCAGGGAATGGAGTAATCTTCATCTTTTGGATTTAAATGGATGCACACACTTGGTAGACAACTTTGCATTCACACTGCATTCACACTGACAGTGAAAACCTAGTTTACAAACAAAGCTTCATAGACAAACATTGTTTTTTTAAACTAAGAAAGTGCAATTACAAAATTTAATTTCTGCAATGCAGTCAAGGAACATGGATAATGTACAATGGATTAATACATTGATAAAAACATGAAACAAAAATGAAAGCCATTTCTTACATTGGCTATATAATACAGACAGACACAGACAGACAGACAGGTGGACGGACGGAGGGACGGACGGACGGACGGACGGGCGGACGGACGGACGGGCGGACGGACGGACGGACGGACAGACAGACCCGTCATCTGACGGGTCTGTCATCTGACGGGTTGCGAGGCGATCTGGCGTCCATCGTTCACCACTTTTCAACCTATCTTCATATAATTGGTCCTCACTAATATTCATGATAAAATAGCATTTGTTTGTACTCAGTCTGTATCTCATAGGAGGGCTGTGGGCAGTTCAGAAACCCGTCCATCAGTGACATCATCGTTAGGCAGATTTCTTTTTAAACAAGATTTAAAAATATATATATCATTTGTATTATCGTGAGAACGATGGCTTCCATTTTCGCATCGCAACTTCTCAGGAATAGAAAGCCTGCAGTTTCTATTACCTTGGATTGCCTATTGATGATGTCACTGGTGGACGGGTTTCTGAACTGCCCACAGCCCTCCTATGAGACACAGACCGAGTAGAAAAAAATGGTTCCATTAGCATGAACATTAGTGAGGACCAATGATATATATAAGAATAAAGATAAGTTGAAAAGTGGTGAAGTGGTCCTTTAAGTTGTAGATTATTCTTCAATACCAATAAAAGTAAAACATCTTGACTTTTTATACTTTGATGTCAATAATGCTGCTGAATAAAGGCCTTCTAATTGTAACCCATTTTGGGCGGGAACCCCTTTTGGTGTTAGCATTATGTTATGCTTTAGCTATTGAAAAATAGCAGATCTACAAGCTCGTAGCGCGCCACCGAGTGGCGCGCTACGAGCTTGTAGGTCTGCTATTTTTGAAAAATCGAAGAACGACTGACATAGAAACATAGTTTTTTCAGAAAACTGTCAGGATGTAGAAGACATTTTTAGAATCTGATCTCAACTGAGTATTTTCATATTATGGAAATTGCTACGAGTGTTTTTAGTTTTAGTCACCTGGAATGTTTTAGTGTTTAGTCTAGTTTTCGTTGACTAAATATCATAAGATTTTTGTCGACTAAATGTAGTTTATTTAGTCAACAAAAATGTATTTTGGCAGGCCTTGATGCCGTCGTAATGACTGATTTTACACCTGCTGAAAATAGCCGATCTACAAGCACACTTTTGTGCTTGTAGATCGGCTATTTTCGCCATGTAAAACAAGTGTAAAATGACTTATACTGGATCTCTTGTCCAGTCCCTTCCTAACATTTTAGTCTAGTTTTTATTTGTTGACGAAATCCTCAGTATGTTTAGTCTTAGTTTTTGTCATCATAGCTTAGTTTTAATTTAGTTTCCATTTAGTTTTTGTCAGTGAAGAAAGGTAGTCGACGAACATTTTTCGTCTTACTTTTAGTCGACGAAAACAACACTAATTGCTACTTATAATTATTTCTTCCACAAAGCTGCCTGTAACCTACCGAACAGTGTCTCTGTAGATCAAAGAGTACAAGCAGGGCTATAAGGGGTGCGAAGGTCAATAATGTAAGAAGGGACAAGGCCGCTCATTGATTTAAAAAACAAGCAATAACATTTTTAAATCAATTCTAAACCTCACAGGTAACCAGTGCAATGAGCCGAGAACAGGGGAACTGTGCTCATAATGTACCAGTTATTGTGTAAGAACACTAGTGCTGTGGTATTCTGTACCAGTTGGAGTTGGCTGATTAATTCCTGGGGCAGTCTGGCAAATGACTTACAGTAATCTAGGATGATTGGAGACAAAAGCATTAATGGATTTTGTGCATCGCTGAATTAAAGGAATTACCTAATCAAGCAATTTGACAGTTGAATTAAGAGAAGTTCAGGACCGAATCTGAATCAACTCACCATGGTCAGTATCCTGGTATCAATAATCTGATGTCAGTATCATGGTCAGTGTCAAAGTCTATGACTATGGTTGACTATGGTAGTGGTACTGACTATGGTACCGACTATGGTGATGACTATGGTACCGACTATGGTGATGACTATGGTACCGACTATGGTGATGACTATGGTACCGACTATGGTGATGACTATATGGTACCGACTATGGTGATGACTATGGTGATGACTATGGTACCGACTATGGATGACTATGGTAGCCTACTGACTATGGTGATGACTATGGTGATGACTATGGTGATGACTATGGATGACTGACGGAATGTTTTAATTAGCCATATCTATGGGCCTATCTACTTATTGATTTAGAACGCACGCACGCACGCACGCACGCATGCACGCACGCACGCACGCACGCACGCACACACACACTTTATAATAGGCCTCTAATAAACAGATACTAATGAGTGCATTATTGATGAAAATAACCTCTTCTAATTGCACTGTTTTGAAAACGTCCTTCGTGCGGCAGCAGGAAAAGAGGGAGGTGTGTCGTCGCCGTACGAGAAGAACAACACTGTACGGCTCTCCAGGCAAACGGTTCAGAGGGTTTGAACGCCCTGTGGTAATCTGTCAGTGTCATAGTCTCTCTCTCTCTCTCTCTCTCTCTCTCTCTCTCTCTCTCTCTCTCTCTCTCTCTCTCTCTCTCTCTCTCTCTCTCTCAAATATTCAAATTTGTCAAAACCTTTTAAAAAATAGCAGTTTTTTCACAACCTCTCTCTCTCTCTCTAAAATAGGGCTTTATAAGTGGTTAGTATGTTTCGTGATAATCAAAATCTGTAAAGTAAAGCTGTCAAATAATGTAAAAAGTACAATATTCCAGGTGTAGTGGAGTAGAAGTATAATGTACCAAGACATGGAAATACTCAAGAAACTCAACAGCATCTCAAAATTGTATGTAATGTAAGAGGAGTACCCCTCTCTCTCTCTCTCTCTCTCTCTCTCTCTCTCCTTCATCCCCGGTACAGTACACATTTTTGCAGGAATGATTCATCTGCATCCGAGTATGGAGGAAAGAGGCTGAGTGCCATTTCTGAATTACCTATGAGTTATCTCCTCAATAAGTCCTAATCAGACAGCTGCCGTTTGCTCCACTGTAAACAAAAGTAATTACAGTAGAATGTGATGGATGGACTGAACAGGACGGCGAGCGTCTTCTGCATGCGAGCTCAGGACCAGCCTGCGTGGGGCTCTGCAGAGCGGAACTCTTTAATTAGGGACGGACTAGCAACAGCACTACTTGAAAATGAGCCCAACGCCCACCCCCATCCCCCCACACAAAGCACACACGTTTCACTTTCTAAAATAAGCACTACCTATTTTTTTTATTTTTGAGTGGTGCAACCACTCCAAGGAACAGCCGCAAGCACCCACAGCGTCCCTGGCGGGAATCGAACCCAGGACCTTCTAGCTGTGAGGCGACAGCACTACCAACTGTGCCACCGTGCCCCCTAGGGGGCGCCACACAGGTCCATACTAATAATGGACCTGTGTACAATGTGTACAATCAGATGCAGGACGACGTGCTATAATAATAGTAGGCTTTATTCCAGACTGCGGTGGATCACATGTGTACAGGAAGGCTGACTTCACACAACTGACTCTGTACCTGAAGACACTCCCAGCATGCAGTAGCACTAACCAATCACAGTGGCTATATCTAACAGACGCTAGGTGGAGATAGAGCATCAATATAAGCATATTCTGTGTTAGATTCCCTTTAGTGGTAATAATTTATTAGTGTTAAATTAACACTAAAGGTGCGCTCAGACTTGAATTTAAATATTCGTCTCGGTTCGTCCTGTTTGTGCTGCACCAGGTCGCGTACCGCGCCTGTTCACGGCGCTCGATCGGCGCAACTTCTCGTCTTTGCATTGACTTTGTATGTAATCTATTACATTACCCTAACCCATTGACTTTGTATGTAATCTATTACATTACCCTAACCCATTGACTTTGTATGTAATCTATTACATTACCCTAACCCATTGACTTTGTATGTAATCTATTACATTACCCTAACCCATTGACTTTGTATGTAATCTATTACATTACCCTAACCCATTGACGTTGTATGTAATCTATTACATTACCCTAACCCATTGACTTTGTATGTAATCTATTACATTACCCTAACCCATTGGGGCCAGAGCCCCCTATGTGTCGTCCGTCAAATTGCACATGGACAGAGAGACTCTTCCGGACTTTTTGGCTGGGATAAAGAAAGGTCGATAACAAAGTCGATTTTCTCCTGATTTGTCTCGCTAAAATAAGCCATTTTAGTAGCCTATGAATATATTGGAAATATGGTGTGCCTTGTGATGATTGGGTTCAGTATTTACTTCAGTGACCATGGAGTTAAGGAATGGTTCATAAGATGTGTTCACGTCCACTGTCCCATTGGAAATTAATAGACTCCAACATTCTTCCCGTCTCCTAATATTGTCCCCGCCCCCTTCACGCAGATACGGGAAGTAAAGTCGAGTTTGCGCCTCGTGCTAATTTTCCTCTTGGCTATCACTCATCGCACAACCACTTCTGGTCCAACGCGGCTCAAAGAAGCTGACCAAAGAGTCTTCTATTGCATTTTACTGGCACTGACTCAGTATGGAGCCATCTGGTGGCTGGCATATATTCGGTTAAATGAGTAGTCCATCAAAACCTTAGAGTATATATGAATAGAGACGGCACCCGGATGAAACCCGGAGGCGAAATGGACATAGTGGCCGAATTTGATATTGCAGCGTGGGCCCAAACACATGAACGCGCTGGTCCGTTGACTATCATTGTGCACGTTCACGATGACACGTGAACGCTGAATGCCTGCAATGATAGTCAGCGGCAGCACGTTCATGTGTTTGGGCCCAATCCATCCCAGATTGCACTCTGTTCCTACCCAGAATGCACAGTGAAATCGCCTCATGCGCTTTTGAGCAACTTAATGCAAGTGGATGGGAGGAGAACTCGGGTGCCGTCTCTATTCATATATACTCTAAGATCAAAACACACCCCATATAGCCTTGAATTCATGGAGATATCTTTGTTTTTTTAATTGGCTTAGGAATGTGACTAAAACTCCTTTAAGCAACCCTCGATGCTGAGTGACAAGCAGGGAAGCATGATTAGGACCCATTTATTTATAGTCTTTGGTATGATCCCGGACAGGGAATCTCAAAGCCCTACCTCCCAATTTCAGGGCTGTGGCACTCTAGTCACATGACCAACTGAGCTGGGACAGTATGTGTTGTGGTTGTAATTGACAAGAAACAGGAAATAAAAAAGAGAGGAAATGTAGCTTCCCACCTTACTTGGGGTGCGTTCGGAAATGCGCACCGGGAATGTGGTCAGTTTGTTGAGTGTGGTGGGCGGTGACGTCACAGTGTGCCTTATTTACGAACGACCACAGCTGTGACGCATTCACACCGCCTACACCGGACAACCCCAGCTTCAGGGTAGGGTCGCTCAGTGCGGGCACTCGGCACACCCGGTGCGCAGCGACTTTCGAACGACAACGCATCGAGTGCACTGAATAAACGAACGACAAGAGAGCACACCAGTGCGTTCAGGGCGCATTTCCGAACGCACCCTTGGCATCGCCTTACCTTTTCATTTTAATGACCCCCAGTTTGATATTCATTAGGCCACAGGTGCCCATTTGATATGATTATCTCTCAGACTGGGACCCTTATTACACAACTAAATCCCCAGTGTGAGACTGTACAAAATGGTTGAAATGGTTACATTTGTACAAATTCTGCTTCCGAACTACTGCATATGAATCATTTCACTGGGGAGACCCCCTCAAAGACCCCTGGGGGTCCCTAGACCCCACTTTGAGAACCACTGACCTAATGCAGTCTTTTATAACCAGAAGCAAAAGGAGGTAAGGGTCCATTAGTGGCCCACTCTTGGAATCTGATTAGCCCCATACTGACCCCCCCTACAGATGTCTATTCTCAGTGGTTAACATAAGAAACTGCCAGGGGTGAAAAAGAAAAGGTTTTTTTTTTACTGTGTTCGCTTTTTCTCCCTTTTACTTAATGTGGTATAGAGCTCAGGAGAAACAAAGTGAAACCCTTTGTGGAATGAATGGGACACTTCATACCTCACAGATCAACACAGACATGCAATGATAAGTTTAGTATACTCAAACAGACGCTTTATTGAGTTTTTATCCAGCTCCTGTTGAAAGCAGCAGTCGCTGTCATTCAGGTTACTGTAGAGTTCTTGGCTCGAAACGTCGCCAATAAATCTATCCTTTGGAGCATATGAGTGTACGGGTTCCCTTCTCTTTTCCTACAGTGGGATCCCATATCTTTGTTCCTCAGTCTCAAACTGATCTTTATCAGGACCCAGAGGTACCTCTGTTAGACACACCCACAGACCACTTTTTGAACCCAGCACCTCCACGAAGTGATGTGCGCATTTTACTATAGTTTCTGCTGTAGAGTTCTTACCTTCGTCTATCACAGTGTTACCCACTTTCCCAAACTTTTCAGCTCAAAACCCTCAAGATAAATGTGGTGTCTACCCACAACGGCACGACACAAACACACAAAATACATGGGGTGGACATACAGGTATAACTCTCCAAGACCCCCTTTCCACCAAAAGAACGTCGGTTCAGAACCAGTGCGGTTCCGAACCTTGATGCTTTTTGCGAACCGGTCGCGAACCGGCTGCATTTCCACCAGATTGAACCCTGGTTCATTTGGTGGCTCTATTCTATTGTACCTAAACACAAAATGTTGAGAAGGTGGATGATCCGTCATACACGCAGACACCCCGAGGGCGTTGCACAACACAAGCCGATGTAAACAGTATCCACGAGGTTGTGATGTTACAGTAGGGTGATGTAAACAGTATCCACGAGGTTGTGATGTTACAGTAGGGTGATGTAAACAGTATCCACGAGGTTGTGATGTTACAGTAGGGTGATGTAAACAGTATCCACGAGGTTGTGATGTTACAGTAGGGTGATGTAAACAGTATCCACGAGGTTGTGATGTTACAGTAGGGTGATGTAAACAGTATCCACGAGGTTGTGATGTTACAGTAGGGTGATGTAAACAGTATCCAGGAGGTTGTGATGTTACAGTAGGGTGATGTAAACAGTATCCACGAGGTTGTGATGTTACAGTAGGGTGATGTAAACAGTATCCACGAGGTTGTGATGTTACAGTAGGGTGATGTAAACCAGGGGTTCTCAACCCGTGGGTCGCGACCCCTCAAGGGGTCGCCAAATTATTTTGGGGGGTCCCCAAATTATTTTCAAGAAGAGAACCACTTTTTTGTGTTGTGCACAAGCTCCTCACGTTCTTAGTCCCTCCCCTGCACGACATCATAGGGCATAGGGCAAGGGCCGGGCGTCTCCCTCAGCCAGCAGCCAGCCCAGGTGTGGCTGGTCCCAATCAGCCCAGCTGCTCCACAATCACCATCAACAGAGCTGCCTATAGAGGGTAAGTGCATGCTTAACCCATTTAGGCCTGACATCGAAATACAAAAAAAAGTCTTCTGAAAGAATATATATTCAAAGATGTGTGCCGCATTTTCAAAATAGCAGACCTACAAGCTCGTAGCGCGCCACTCGGAGGCGCGCTATGAGCTTGTAGATCTGCTATTTTTCAATAGCTAAAGCATAACATAATGCTTAGTTAAAACACCAAAAGTGGTTCCCGTCCTTAAAGTGAATGGCACATCGAGTGGCAAATCAACATGCAAAGTGAGTTTAACATTGTTTAACGTTGTTTAATGCAATCAGATAAGACTTTTATGTTTGGATGCATGGGTTGTCAAGGCCAGAAAGTAGTTTTTTTTTTACCACTCAGTAGGCATTCCTGCATAACCTCCGGGTTTGATGAGGATGTCTTGGACGTTGACTACTGTGGAATAGTGTAACCGGCAGTTTAGAACAGTCTCTAGCGTGCTTTATAGTTTTTCATATTGTAGAAAAACAATAGTTTTTGTACTAACTTTGTCCCTCTGTTCTGTTCCAGGCTCCCTCCTCAAACCCAGTGTCTCCCAGCTCCACCGCTTTTCTCAAACCCTAAGGGCCTTTGTCGGCCCCACCTCTCTCCCTGTGTTTTAGGATCCAAGATGGCCACAGCACCAGGAGGGGGTGGCCTTACTGTGCTGCGTTCACAAATTCAAGACACCTGTCTTGCGTTTGTCTTGTGTCTGTGTTTAATGGCCACTCCAATGCATTTCCAATGGAACCCCATATGGTTTGACCAAACATTTTGTTTGATGGGGGGAGGGGGGCAGAACACATCCATCAAAGCTGTGTTCAGACACAAGTCAGGTGTCAGACACAAGGCAAGTGTCTTGAATGCAGCCCAGTATGTCGACCCTGCCCGCTCACCTCTGCCCCACCCCCTCCTGGTGCTGCGGCCATCTTGGATCCTAAAACACAGGGAGAGAGGTGGGGCCGAGATGCATTAAAATGCCTTTTTGCCTACTCCTGTCTCAGTGCCTTTGCCTTTGAGTTCCCTGCAGGCACATTTGGCTACTTAACACCGGTTGAGCGTAACATTTACAGTATAGTGTGTTACCAGCCCAGTGCAGCTGATGGGATCAGACGTTTGAATCAGACGTTCGCAGCATAGTACAGGAAATCTATGGAAAATACAGGATCAACCTCTAACTAATTGCAAAAAAACCAAACTCAACTGATTTTGCATCTTCAATATTGAATAACAGCAAAAAAGTTGCCTGGAATGCCAAAATGTGATGACGTCATCACATTTTGGCAAGTTGCTATGGCCACATTTAGCCCAATGAGTGTTTTTATGCAAAACTAATGCTTGGAATGGATTCAGCATCATGAAAACCCCCTAGTTTGACATGTCACATGCTACTTAAAGCATAAGGAAATTTAGAAAATATTGCCTTATAATAGGATGTCAATGGTGGCCATACTGTACACGCCATTTTCAACACTTTCCCCTCAGACAATTCCAGGCAACTTTTTTTTCTGTTATTCAGGATATATTGAAGATGCAAAATCAGTTGAGTTTGGTTTTTTTGGAATTAGTTAGAGGTCAAATTACATTATTACTGGACTAGCAGTAGAATTGTTACAGTTGTGAGGAGGTCTACAACTATAAAATGTGTATTGCGGTGGTCTGTGTGGCTGCGCCTCACACATCAAGCAGGAGGAAAATGCAGCATAAACTTATTTTTGCAGCTGCTGATTTCCCTGAGCTATATAATAATTTGAATATGTCTGGGATACTGGGTTTGTTTAAATGCAGTGGAAATTAGAGATGTGACCAAAATGGCAATTGGATTTTCACAAATACTTTTAAGGAGGGAAATCTAGCCCTGAATATACACAACAACCTCTAGGTTCAGCTAATTTGAGTAGTTCCCTTTCACTACGTAAAGAACTATCCAACCGTTACACCTCCAAAGCAAAGCAAAGTTCTTTGTTTACCCAGGGTGAATGGACTAAGCTCGACGAACTTGTTTACAGCCAGACCCTGCTCATAGAACATTTCATGGTAGGGGTTCAATGCCTTGCTCAAGGGCACTTCAGCGGTGGTAATTCTAACGTGCCGGTCCGGGGATACGAACTGGCGACCTTCCGATAACAAGACCGCTCCGTAAACCGTTCGGCCACCGCTCCCCTTGTTAATTGCTGACCAATGCACTCGGCATCGAGAATTGGGTTGGGGTTAAGTCCCTGCGTCATTTGTACATCATACAGTATGTGTGTGCTTGTACATCCTGCCAGTTTGTGTAGCCTCACGTCCCACGTTGGGGTGCATACGTACGTTGGTTAGGCCTCACTCAGACCTTTACTGCATGTTGTGTGTTGTGTAGTGTCATGGCCGTGTAGTGTCATGGCCGCCCCAATGCATTTCCAATGGAAGTCACATGGTTTGTAGTCCACATTTTGGACTACAAGCTGTTGTATGGCTTTCGGCTGTGTTTCGACTGCGCCCCTCCCCCTCATACAACACAAATGTTGTGTCAAACCATGTGACTCCCATTGGAAATGACACTACACGGCCATGACACTACACAACACACAACATGCAGTAAAGGTCTGAGTGAGGCCCCTGCGGCTTAAAAATCACCCATGCTGCGGGTTAACCGTTTGGCCGCCAGGATTAATTAAAGAATGATTACTATTATGCCAGGATATTCCCCCAGTTCAACCCTTATTTTGAAGATCCAAAACAACCGCAACGCAACCGGAACCGGATGTTGACTGAATGGTGTGTTGTCGGATTAGGTGTTGATCTCTCACAAGACGATGATAAGTACTGTACAGGCCGGTGCGCGAGGCCCTGTGCGAGGCCCTGTGCGGCACCATTCGCACTACCCAAAAAGCGGCCCTGGATACTAGTTACTAGATTTAGATGATTAACACAAAACATGCATACTTAGGCCCTAAATATACTTATAGGCTATTTGAAACATAGTTGATAAGCATTGTGATGTGTTGTGAGCTTGCAGATAAGCTATTTTTCGAAAAAGTGAGAAACTTGTAAAATTGTACATTATTTTGGTGCCATGCTTACTCGACGTGTACAATGTTGAATGCAGGACTTATATTGTTTATGTTGTGTTATATATAGCTACTTTCTAAAACGGTTAGTCCCAATACTTGATTCTGATTGGCTGGTTACCGTCACGTGACCGTAAATTTCACCGATAACCCACACCTTCAATCACTTTGTATCATCCTGCAGCCTTGTAGCTGTACTGGGGAAGGGGAGCGCTTGATTGCCTTACACATGCTGGCCGTGCGGGCGTGTGTAAGCACCGCCCAGCTCATATGACTGTGAATGTGTGGCTCCAGGCGGCCCCGTAAAGACATCAAGCGCTATTCTCCCGTCACATAGCCTACTTGCCGAGAAAAACAAGGAAGTGATGTGGCTCGCTCTGGTGGCGCAAAGCGTAGCTACTTTTGTGAATTTAATAGTTTTATGAGGTTAATATTGCTATATGTTTGTAACCGTTTTAGAAAAGCAATAAGCCACTCGAGGCCCCAGCTTACCGGGTATTTTACAATGGCTGGGAGGTAGAAGACCCTCCGCTGCGTGTCGGGTCTGCCTACACCTCCCAGCCATTGTAAAATACCCGATAACCTGAGACCTCTCGTGGCTTTTGTATCCCATTTTTCACCCCTGTGTCAATTATCTAATGTGATCCTGGGCTCTACACACCCTCCGCCAACCTAGTCCCCATATATGGGGGACATGGGGAGAGCAACGGACTTGAACTCATGCTTCCTTCATGCCTGATTGTCCAAGTTGCACCTTTACACCTGACAGGGGGGAGTTTCCTTGGTTGAACGTAGCGCGTGGAAGGAACACCTTATTCCAGGGTTCCCCAATAGGCGGCCCGTGGGCCATTTGCGGCCCGCGGAGCGCCCCCTTGTGGCCCCTGGAAGAATTAAAACGTTTTTTGTTTTGTTTTCGGGGGGTGTCCCAGATATAAATGGCATTAAATGGGGGTCAGTAGCCTATGCATGTCAAACTGGGCACCCCCTCAAGGACCACTTAATTAATTAATTTTTAATTAATTAATGAAAAAATAAAAAACCCAATTTTTCGTGTGTGCGGACTCGGCCCCCAGCCTGGTTCTAGTCAGAATATGGCCCTTGAGGAAAATTAATTGGGGAACCCTGCCTTATTCCAACCAGTTCCTTTCCCCTCCATCAGGCGCCCCGGCTGGCCAGGGGGAGGCAGTTTAGAGACCAGGATTACTGCATGTTTTTTGTGAGGGTATCTACCCTAGGGGACACGGGGAGAACATGCAAACTCCACACAGAAAATGTGAGTATACTTCTTCCGCGACTGGGTGTGACACCTATACTCTTTCAGATATGCAGTACTTTCAGCAATATTGGTTTTCAATGTTGACAAGGAACCAATAAAGGATGACAACAAATGGGATTAATATGATCATCTGCCCCACAGGATGACACACATACTGTACAAGAACCAAGCTATGATTAAAATTGTATGCAACAATAGGACTATGCTTTTATTTCATTACAATCCTAACATGCACAAAGGCACAAGGGAGGGAGGGGGCTTGGTGGGGGTGGGGGAGCTGCATGTCACAGCTGGCTTATTACATAAACGTAAGTAATGCAATTGTGTCCAATATAAATATATGCATGTGGGTTTGTGAGACACTAGAAATCATTTATGCATGGTTAACCCATTTTGGGCGGAAACCCCATTTGGTGTTCTAAGCATTATGTTATGCTTTAGCTATTGAAAAATAGCAGATCTACAAGCTCGTAGCGCGCCACCGAGTGCCGCGCTACGAGCTTGTAGATCTGCTATTTTTTGAAAAATCGTGAAAATATAGTGCAAATCTTTGAATATATATTCTTTCAGAGCGAACGTTTTTAACTTGAATCATTGCTTCTGAGGGGTTCCTGGAATAACATATTTTCAAATGGGGGTCGGTGGCCAATTATATATATTTTTTGGGGTCCTTGACCAGCACCACTGATACAGAAACATTTCAGAAAACTGTCAGAATTTAGAAGACATTTTCTTAAATTCCGACGTTGGGTACAAATGGGTTAAAAGAGAGCTTTGACATTTAATATTGATAGTACTTTGGCATTAACTGTGCTGGATATCTCCCTGGGTAATCACCATTTTTTTATATCAATATGGCGTTGCTGTCCGGCACAAACCTCATAACTCCATGTTGTGAGCTTGTAGATCAGCTATTTCTGCTATTAAAAAATATAAATACACCTTAAAACCCATTTTGACCTGAGATCAGATTCTCAGGTCAGTTTTCTACATCCTGACAGTTTTCTGAAAAAGCTATGTTTCTGTCAGTGGTTCTTCCGATTTTTCAAAAATAGCAGCGCGCTATGAGCTTGTAGATCTGCTATTTTTCAATAGCTAAAGCATAACATAATGCTAACACCAAAAGGGTTCCCGCCCAAAATGGGTTAAAAGCTAAATTGAGTCTTAAGTGTTTTATGAATACTGAACCAGTTAAATGTATTCAAGAACTTACGGATATACAAGGTTTCCGCCCGACAGTGACACATATGCTTTGATGTCAGTTTCTCTATCCAACCAGTGCCTGATGGAACTCATAATAATGGCCTCGATTGCGATCTCATGACAGATGTGGCTTGGTCATGCGTTTTGTGTGAATTAAAGGGAAATTACAGTGGCGTGCGGAGAAAAGAAAACATACCTGACATTTCTAGCTGTGTGTGTGTGTGTGTGTGTGTGTGTGTGTGTGTGTGTGTGTGTGTGTGTGTGTGTGTGTGTGTGTGTGTGTGTGTGCATCTATCACGTCTGTATATTGAGTTTTTCATACTCAATACACATTATCTTGTCTTTCTCATATCTCATATATCTCATGGTGTCTATTGATCGTTCTGCAACTGCCAGCTGCTTATAATGTGGTAAATTAGAAAATACTCGAGCACACTGTAGCTATTCTTATAAATATTATATGAGGTGCAGATAGTATAGCCTACTATGAATGCTATTGTCCTGTTCTGACGGTATGCTGGAGACTCATGAATGTAAGAGTTTGAAGTACAGTTAACATGTAAATAAATTCACCAAATGGACACTACAAAGCTGTCTGTCTGTCTGTCTGTCTGTCTGTCTGTCTGTATGTCTGTCTGTATGTCTGTCTGTCTGCCGCCTGTATTGCGTGCTCGGATTATGCCTCAATATGGACATGCATGAAATTCGCAGCACTGATGTCATATCTGTATGACATCACAGACTGGGCTCAAACTACTGCCCAATAACCTGTGAGTTACAATACTTGAGTGGACAGTGGATGAGTGGACAGTGGATGAGTGGACAGTGGATGAGTGGACAGTGGAAATCCTGACCCAGGCATTTCAATGAAGCTCATCAACCAGTGCTTACAGACAGTATGCTGCCCGCATGCACAGTGGTGTCCAATGGGCACTTTCCATGATAATAGTCTCTATGTCACAAACTACCTCCGTAGGCAAATGCATGCATGAGTCAAACCCATTGGTTTGTAGGAGTGGTGTAAACCACTCCTACAACTGGCTTTGTTAGTTTACGTGTATGTCTGTCTGTCTGTCTGTTCGTACCAAAAAATGAGCACGGTTGCTACCACACGGGTGTGATTTGTTAGTTTACGTGTCTGTTCGTACCAAAAAATGAGCATGGTTGCTACCACACGGGTGTGACTTCATTACGTCAGACATTACGTCAGACCACAGTTGATCAGTCTATATAAGACCTTACACCACTCAGTTCACACGGGTGTGATTGGCTCAAAATAAATATTATTTTGATTGGGTGGGCAGGACATAGGTGCATGCATATGGAATACCCTGATGTCATCAATGTGAATGTATGATTGATTGATTGATTGATTGATTGAATTATGTATTAGCAGTTTGCAGAATTACAGTAGGCCTACATTCAAGCACAACTCAATGCAAAAACTGTTGACTGTGAGTGCACGACACCATAACATAAAGCATTACACTTGTTTACAATAGGGTCCAGCTTGTTCAATTCATAGACGGAACTCCATAAAGCAACACATGTACGGACAAGGTGCAAAGGGTAGACTACACTACTTGTATTGCATAACCAGGTGAGGTATGCATTTCATTGGTTTAAATAAATGGTAAAGAAAAAATAACAATACAATAATAAACATATTATTTATGTGACATGTTTATTGTGAAAATTGTGCCAGGGAGACAATATAACACATTTGATTATAACAAAAGCAACGTTAATCTTAAAAAAGTTACACATGATCACTTTTATGATGTAATGGTTAGAACACCTGCGGTCTCTGGTTGCATTCCCATAACAACCATGTGCTCTTGAGCCAAGCTCTCTCTGCACTAAACCCTACATCACAACAAGAGTGTGTATGAATACAAGAGGAGAACGACATATTGAACTAGATTATTAACCACTTTAAGGCCCATTATACCAGGGACGTGTACACATAGACATCAAAGGGGGCTTCAGCCTCTGCCCTTTTACCCGTCTATAAAACAACTGCCCTCTCCAGACCACGAATGTAGCATTTTACTATGGTGGAAGACATGCAATTGCCACTCCTCTCCTTTCCATTCCATGCCGGAAGGAAGGCAGCATTCTAGGACAATTGCTTTTTTTCTCCTGAAGTCTCCTGAACTTGAACTCAGCATTTTGTGCTGAACAAATTTGTTTAGAAATCCATGTCATCACACCTGCTTCTCCACTAGCTAAAGAGTACTGGGTTGCGCCCCGAAAATAGCTGATCTACAAGCTCTCAACGCGTCGCAGCGCGACGCGTTGAGAGCTTGTAGATCAGCTATTTTCGCTATGTTTTTGTCCAAAAGTGCCCTCTTATACGGGAGTACAGCCCCTGACACTCTCTGCACGTCCCTGCTATATACTTTTATATACTCATACATCATACGACGCACCATCAAACATAGCTGATCTACAGGCTCACAACGCAGGCTGAGAGAAAAACAAGAACAGTTCAATGAAACTATTCTGCATGCTGACATGAGAGACAAAAACAAAAGTGTGATCTACTTGAGGTCACACAACTCAGCAGTGGCTCCAGTGCAATTAAGGCTAACTCCAACATGGAGGTTGTGTGTGAACGTGGTGTGGACTGTGTGGAGGAGAGTCATGGTGTCGTCAGACACGCTGTAGAAGGACAGAGTACCTGCACTGTGGTCCAGGTACACTCCTACTCTGAAGGACACACGGCCTGGGATGGGAGTAGCAATGCCTCTGTGTATGAACATATAACCTTGGTTGGTACGCTTTAAACACCATGATTTATCATAGAATCCAAATGCACATTCCTTAGCAGACCCTGTTCTGCTGATATCTTTATATGAGACTGCATGACGCAACAGCTCAAACGATCCACTGGTCTCACTCTCTAACTCCCAGTACCAGCGTCCACTCAGAGCCTCTCTACTCAGAACCTGACACGCTCCAGTGAATCTCTCTGGGTGATCAGGATGTGATTGTGGTTTGTTCATCATCGTTACTTTCCTGTTCCCTTTAGACAGAGACAGGTATTGATGAGCTGTGTTTGGATCGAATGTGATCGGACGCGAATATTGTAAGAACTCAGCTCTGGTCTTGGGTTCTGCTGGTGTTGACAGTAAAACATCCACTCTGTTCACTGTCTCCGAGACGTTTGTCCCTTCCTCTGTGAGAATGTCCTCTGTGAGAATGTCCTCTAGCTTGTCCCTCATCTTGGACAAGGCCAGAGTCAAATCTTCAAAGTATCTCAGAGGACGGACATGGCTGCTGCTGACTGGGTGTGTAGATTCACCGATGGTTGAGAGGGAGGAGGTGTAACGCTGTAGGAAACAGATGTGATCCTCTGTGAGTGAGAGATGCTCCAGCTCAGCATGTCTCCTCCTCAGTTCAGTGACCTCCTGCTCCGCACGCCTCCTCAGTCCTTCAGCACGACTCACTTCGCGTTCCTGCTGGTCTCTGATCAGCTGCCTCACCTCAGATCGTCTTCTCTCCATGGAAGAGATGAGCTCAGTAAAGATGGCGTCACTGTCCTCCACTGCTCCGTCAGCACAGTGGTTGATGGACTCCACCTCCTGGTGAAGCACCTTCACGTCTTTCTCTCTCTCCTGGATTCTCTGCCGGATGTTCTGCTGACTCGTATCGAGCTCTTTCTGTCTCTCAGCCCGTTCAGCTGCAGCTGAGATCGTATTGTGACCTTTGTGTTCGTCCATGGAGCACAGAGAGCAGATAAGCAGCCGATCGGTACGACAAAAAACCTTCTTCACTTCGTCGTGACGAGAGCAGATGTTCTCCTGAAGCTCTCCGGAGGCTTGGACCAGCTTGTGTCTCTTAAATGCAGGAGACTGATAGTGAGGCTGGAGGTGAGTGTCACAGTAAGAGACCAGACACTGAAGACACGTCTTCACAGCTTTCAGTCTCCTCCCAGTGCAGACATCACAGGCCACATCTCCAGGTCCAGCGTAGCAGTGATCAGGAGGAGCAGCTTGGAGTCCTGTTGATTATAGATTGATACATATGGATTTATCAATCTCATAAAATTGTATGTCTCCGCTGCCTGATAACTGTGTTAGACTAACATAATTGGTTTGGTTTAGGTTTATTTATTTAGCATGTAGTACAAAAGATAGACAATACATATCAAAAAACAAAAATACAATGCAAGGAAAGGAAGAAGCCAGATGGCTTATTTGGAATCCTTTCCTGTATGAGGTCAATTGATTTAAAACAGATTAAAAGTTCAATTAAGAACAATACAAAAGTCTAACAGGTTTGGCAAAGGGGGGCAGATGTGTAATAAAGAAATAAAAAACAACAGACTGCACAAAAAAGGGAAATAAACAAAACAAACAACAAACATACAAAAGAAAATATGACACATAAAAGTAAATCATGTAATCTACAGAGAGGAAGACATAAGATATTTCTTTAGATGTTTTTTGAATATTGACAAGGATGATGAGGATTTGAGTGAAGCATCTAGGGAATTCCATAGATGAGGGCCTCTAAATTTGATGAAAGATTGATGTTTGGAAGTACGACAAAAAGGCAATTCAAAATCATCTCTTTGCCTTGTGGGGTAGGAGTGAATGTCAGAAGTAACACGGAAAAAATTGTGAAAAGAAGAGGGAATGTCTTGTATGCATTTTTTTAATTTAAACATAAATAAACAGGTCTGAAAAACGTTTACTTTGTCAATGGGTAATAGTGAATATTTGATAAAGAGCGGGGCAGACGGTTCATACCGATTTGAATGTGAAATCATTCTCAGAAACCTTTTTTGAATGATCAGTAATTTAGAGAGATGTGTTGAATATGTAGCAGCCCAGACAATATTACAGTAATTAATATGAGGGAAAATTAAGCTATAATAGAGTGTTAAGTGACATGAAGGAAGAACAAAAGGGCAGATTTTTCTCAATATACCAAGCATCTTCATAGACTTCATACATACAGTATCAATATGTTGTTTCCAATTTAAATGTTCGTCTATAATGACACCCAAGAATTTAGTATGTGGAACCTGGTAAATTTCAGAGCCATTGATTACAATTTTAGGTTTTTCTTTGGGAAATGTTTTGTTAATATTGCTAGAAATCATGAAGTTGCATTTTTTTATATTGAGAGTAAGCTTATTCAATTGAAACCATTTGAAAACATCCAACAATTCATCATTAACATATTTAACGAGAGTATTTAAATCCCTGTGTGAGGCAATGAGATTGGTATCATCTGCAAATAAAATAGGCAGAAGCTTATTGCAGTTCATGGTTAAATCATTAATATAAATCAAAAATAATAAAGGACCAAGTATGGAGCCCTGTGGCACCCCGACTGAGATTTTCAACTTTGCAGATATGCAACCATTGATACATACATATTGGTCTCTGTCTTCTAGATAATTAGAAAACCACTTGAGAGCAACATCCTGAAGGCCATATCTATTAAGTTTAGAAACAAGAATTTTATGATTTACAGTATCGAAAGCTTTGGTTAAATCCAAGAAAACCCCAAGAACAAATTTCTCATCTTCTAGAGCAGAAGAGATATTGTTAGCAAGCTGTAACAGAGCTTGTTCAGTTGAGTATTTCTTGCGAAATCCATATTGGTGGCAATAGAGGATGTTGTTCTGAAGTAAGTGAGCTGAAATTCTGGAATAGATAAGTTTTTCCAAAATCTTTGAAAAGCAGGGAAGAATTGATATAGGACGATAATTGCTAAAATTATTTGAATCTCCTGATTTGTGTAGCGGCACAACTTTTGCTATTTTGAGTTCATGCGGAACGACACCAGATTGTAAAGATAAACCAAAAATATGAGTTAAAGGTTGAATAATAAAATCAATTATTTCTTTGATGAAACTACTTCTGAACCCATCATGCCCTTCAGCAGAATTCTTTAAATTTAAGACAATGCTTCTCACTTCAGCAATACTGGGGGGCTCAAAACTGCAGAGTGGAGAAAACTGACCCTTAATCAGACTAGCTGGTATTTCATCAGAATCATTTATGTTTGCTGCCAGCGAGAGGCCAATATTGACAAAGAAATCATTTAAACCATTTGCAATCTCTCCCTGATTGAGAGGAGAACCTTCATTTCCTAGTACCTCAACTGGAACAATTAATTGTTGTTTTTTGCGTTGTAACAATTGATTAATGACACTCCACGTGGACTTAGTGTCATTAGATGCATGGATGAATTTGTCTGAGAAATATTTCTTTTTTGCATTCCTTACAGATTGAGTGAAAGCATTTTTGCATTTCTTATAAGTGTCCACATTAAGAGGCGTGGGACTTAGGATAGATTTTTTTATATAGTTTCTTTTTTAGAAGAGAATGTTTTCTTAATTCTGTGGTGAACCAAAGGTTTGCTTTAGGAGCTTTTTTCTCTTTTGTAGAAGTTATCATTGGGAAGCATTTCTCAAAGACAGGATTAAAAAGCATTAAGAACAACTGGTAAGCTTTCTCCACATCTTGCAGCCCTAAAACACCATCCCATGAAACACACTTTATAGAAGATATGAAGAATTCTACATTCCTTTTGGAATATTTACGATATTTAATTTCCTCTTGTACCAAGTTATTACTAAGTGCATTATCATTAATATGAATTACTTGGAAAACTGGGAGATGATCTGAAATATCATTTAACAAGAGGCCAGAAGTAATTTCAAGGTTCAAAAAGTTAATTAAAATATTATCAATAACTGTGGCTGATGAAGTAGTTATTCTGGAGCGTCTGAGAATTGAAGGATAAAAATAAGTAGAATAAAGAACATTAAGAAAATCTACAGTAGCTGACTGTTTACTGTTGAGAAGGTTTACATTAAAGTCTCCTAATAATACACACCTTTTCCGCTCTTTAGAAATCATTTCAAGCGTGTGATAAAGGGCATCATTAAAAATGGCAAGATCTGACTCAGGTGGTCTGTAAATGCACCCAATTATGATGCTTTCCCCATCAAAGGGTAAGCATGATGGAATTTCCACAAACACAGCTTCCACTGAGGTCTTATCAAAATACTGGTTTAGCTCCTTTTTTTCCTTGAAATTAAACTGGTCTGAAACATAGAGGGAAACACCACCACCTGGTGTGGTGTTTCTACAGGAATGAATAGCATTATAATTTTCCAAAGGATAGAGACATGTAATATTATCGTGAAGCCATGTTTCTGAAAAGGCCATTACTGAAAATGAGAAATTTAGGATAGATAGGTAATCAGTTAATTGATCATAATGTTGAGGTATACTACGAATATTTAGGTGGAAAAAAGAAAATGTACTTGGCGCTTTTACTTGAGCAGAATTACTAAACTGATCATCAGAGTAATATTCACAAGATAATTTAACATTTTTCAGGTCAACATGATTTGAATCAGGATTAAAGAACTCATCATAGATGCTATCCTTATCAATACATAAATCAAAAGGATTAAATGCTGGTAGACTAGATATGGGTTGTAAAGGCCCATAAATATGGTCAGTCATGATAAAAGAAAAAGAAAAAACAAATAAGAAAGACTGTTAAAAATTTAAAAATCAACAAGCAATAGCATGGATCTAAGTTTCGCGAGGGGGATGAACAATCAACTTATCAAACTTCAAATAGGCATAGTTTCCTTTCTGACGTTCAGCCTTCATTTGTGGCAACAAATCCTTTCGTTTTTGCCTGACGCTTTCAGAGTAGTCTTCGTTGATATAAAAGTTTGTGTCCTTCAGATTCTTAGCACGTTTGAAGATTTCTTCCTTGTCCTTGAATCTGAGGAGCTTTGCCACTATTGATCTTGGGCGTCCTGTAGGATCATATTTGCCGACACGATGAGCTCTCTCAATTTCAATGAGTTTAGGGTCAATTTCAAGGTGGGTGGAAAACAGATGTTTTACTTTGGTCTCAGCGTCAGTCCAAGATTCTGATTTCACATCAGGAATGCCGTCAATTATTACATTGCTTCTCCTAGATTGGTTTTCCAGGTAATCCAGCTTTGCTGACACATCATTTGTGGAGGTAAGAGAGGCCGACAGCCTTTCAGATATGGTTTTCTCATCCTCCATGCATTTTGCATTACTGATTTTTAGGCCATCAAGCTCAGCCTGAGAAAACTGGAGGCTAGCTTTTAAATCATCAACATTCCTAGACATGTTGGCCACTTCCCTCACCAAGTTATCAACACGAGAGACTGTGGAGTCCACAAGAACTTGTAGACATGCCTTAAAGCTCTTTTCTTGCAGATCCATTAAGTCTTTAAAATAAGACTTCTGTTGATCGAGTAATTCATAAACCATTGATTTGGTAATAGCATCATCACTTCTTGTCTTGGCCATTTCACCGACACTGACCTGGAGCCTGGGGCTGCTAGCTAGCTGCTGGTGGATGGTGGTAGCCCAGTCAGGGGCTGCTAGCTGCTGCTGCTGAAGGTGGTAGCCCAGTCAGGGGCTGCTAGCTGCTGCTAATGATGGTGGTAGCCCAGTCAGGGGACGCTAGCTGCTGCTGCTGGTGGAGGTAGCCCAGTCTGGGGCTGTTAGCTGCTGCTGCTGGTGGTAGCCCAGCCTGGGGCAACTTGCTGCTGCTGCTGCTGCTGGTGGTAGCCCAGCCTGGAGCTGCTAGCTGGTGCTGGGGACCAGCCTGGTGATGCTAGCTGCTGCTAGCTGCTGTTCCAAGCACAGCAAAGGTAGCAGGCCGAGGAAGCACAGATTCATCAAATATCATGAAAAATAAAAATCATCCAGAACATTTGGTTGCATGTCAGCTTAGATTATCACCAGAATGAAAGAGCAGCACTTGGATATAAAGACAAAAAAGTCTATAAAATTGAATTATAGACAAAACAAGCAGGAGAAGGTCAGGAGACCAAACACCACACACATGCAGCTGATCTATGACCTAAAGATGGCAGCTGACCTAAAGATATCCTGACACACTGCCATGTTGTTAGCCTTTTATATTCTTGTAAACAAGACGTTTCATCTCTTTATTGGTTTATAAATGTATATCTGACAGACAGTGAGCTGTATTTACAAGAGAACTTAAAGCTGTCTCACCTGTCTTCTTCAGGCTCTCCACCACCTCAGCCAACATGGTGTTTTTCTTCATAACAGGTCTTGGGTTAAATATGTGTCTACACTGTGGACAGCTGAATCTCCCCCTCTGGTCGTCCTGGTTCCAGTGTCCCTCAATACACCTGCTGCAGTAGCTGTGTCCACAGGGAACAGTCACTGGATCCTTCAGTAGATCAAGGCAGATAGAACAGCAGAACTGTTCCTCATCCAGTTGAACACCCTGCTGTGCCATGTCTGTCTGTCTGTCTGTCTGTCTGTCTGTCTGTCTGTCTGTCTGTCTGTCTGTCTGTCTGTCTGTCTGTCTGTCTGTCTGTCTGTCTGTCTGTCTGTCTGTCTGCCTGCCTGCCTGCCTTGCCTGCCTGCCTGACTGACTGACTAACAGATTGAGTTAAGGTTGGTTTAACACAGATACGGGAGATCCTTGATTCTGGTTGGTTCCTCAGAGGTCACATGGGATGAGAGATCCTTTTCGATTGGTTCGTACGGACACAACCACACTGAACCTTGTCCCTCGTATTTTTATTGGGCCGATAAGAAAAGGCTTGGCAGGAATCTGCTGACTCTCAGGTGAGGTTCAAGGTTCGTCTTTATTTCCTTGTGTTTACAGCAGGAGATTATAACATATGTATTATATCTTGGGTTCAGGTACAGGAGATTAACCCATTTAGTGTTAAAAACATTCACTTTGAAAGAATATATATTCAAAGATTTGCGCCACATTTATACGATTTTTCAAAAATAGCAGATCTACAAGCTCGTAGCGCGCCACTCGGTGGGGCGCTATGAGCTTGTAGATCTGCTATTTTTCAATAGCTAAATTATAACATAATGTTTAAAACACCAAAAGGGGTTCCCGCCCAAAATGGGTTAAAATTCAGTCATGCATCAGCCATGACTGGACTGTAAGGCTGTACCTTAGCCCTTTTTTTTGGACTCGAACTTCGGCAGGAATTCCCGAGCGAACATCCCGACCATTTGTTTCCAATTAATTTAAAAAATAGCGTCTCCCCTGCTCTTTATCAATCTCTCTCGTCTCTCCCAACACACACACACACACACACACACACACACACACACACACACACACACACACACACACACACAAACACCGTCGACTCAAGTGGCTCCGTGAAAACAGCTGATCTGCAAGCTCACGTGAGCTTGCTGGCAGGCAGCTAAAACAGCGTATATTGCTCGTTATTTGTTCCACCTGTGTATTCTGGGAGGCGCATTGAAGTGAAGTGGGCACAGGGCAAAAGCAGATCCTCCGTGACCGTTTTGCTTAACAATGATCAGAGTTCCATACTTTTTGTGATGTGATGCTAGAGAGCATATGCTAATATATCATGGCCCCTGTCAGCGATCATGCTGGTGTGTGTGTGTGTGTGTGTGTGTGTGAGAGAGAGAGACGCGTCAGACATTCCATTCAATTCACCTCAGCTGCAGGCCAATCACCAAATTACAAGCACGGGAGATGGGACAGCAGAACTAGGAGGAACTTCTGACAGGAATGCACTAGAAACTTACTTTTTTTTTTACATGCTCATATCGCATTCTCGCCGAGATATATTTTCGAGTTAATAAAAAAAGGGAAAAAATAATAATATTTTTGATTTAATAAAAAAATAAAAATAAATAAAACGAATGGTTCAAGCCCATTAATTAAGATTCGAGTGCCAACCCTAACGAGCGAACAATCGAACCTTGAATGTTTGGGGACAGCCTTACTGGACTGCTGCAAAACATTTATTTTTTTGAGCCGAATGTGAACAAAACATAATAGCCTGGGTACCGAGGCTACAATACATTTGACCTTGTGGTCCATGAGGTCAAATCTCAGACTGTTTTTTTTTTAGTGGTGCAAACCACTCCAACAACTGGCTTTGTACCCGTGTACCCGTGTTTGTTCGTACCAAAAAAACGAGCATGGTTGCTATGGTTAGTGTGTGACGTCACTGACATAGCTGATCAGACTATATGAGACCTTGCACCACTCAGTTCACACGGGTGTGATTTTTTTTTTGTTTTTCAGACACGTAAACTAACAATGATGAAATCACACCCGTGTGAACTGGATGACCATAGCAACCATGCTCATTTTTGAGTGGTGTAAACCACTCCTACGACTGGCTTTGTTAGTTTACGTGTCTGTCTGTCTGTCTGTCTGTCTGTCTGTCTGTTCGTACCAAAATGAGCCTGGTTGCTACGGTCACCCAGTTCACACGGGTGTGATTTCATTACGTCAGACATTACGTCAGACCACAGCTGATCAGGCTATATAAGACCTTACACCACTCAGTTCACACGGGTGTGATTTTTTTGGTACGGACAGACACGTAAACGGACAGACACGTAAACTAACAAAGCCAGTTGTAGGAGTGGTTTACACCACTCAAAAACGTTTCAAAACCGTTTAATTTATTCAGCTCGGTTATGGGAGGCTTGTGTGCAACGCTGGATATACTGACAAACAGATATATACAGTGCTAAAACCATGATAGACACTGATATGACTGGTAGTGCCTGTAATGCCTGTGGGTGACAACGGTACCAAAATATAAACGTGCTCAGTGCTGACATCATAGTACTGACATCATTGACTGCTCATTCAGAATAAAAATGCTCATGTAAACACCTCAGTATATTTACCACATAAACACTTTATTCCTAATGCTCCTGAGAGTTTGGAATACATGCATTATTTGTTGTTGTATTACTTGTCTGCCCTTAGTAGTAGTAGTAGCATTCTGAACCAGCAATAGGCTACTTTTAGTAGTAGTAGTAGCATTCTGAACCAGCAATAGGCTATTGTTAGTAGTAGTAGTAGCAGCATTCTGAACCAGCAATAGGCTACTTTTAGTAGTAGTAGTAGCATTCTGAACCAGCAATAGGCTATTGTTAGTAGTAGTAGTAGTAGCATTCTGAACCAGCAATAGGCTAATTTTAGTAGTAGTAGTAGCATTCTGAACCAGCAATAGGCTACTTTTAGTAGTAGTAGTAGTAGCATTCTGAACCAGCAATAGGCTACTTTTAGTAGTAGTAGTAGTAGCATTCTGAACCAGCAATAGGCTACTTTTAGTAGTAGTAGTAGCAGCATTCTGAACCAGCAATAGGCTACTTTTAGTAGTAGTAGTAGCATTCTGAACCAGCAATAGGCTACTTTTAGTAGTAGTAGTAGCAGCATTCTGAACCAGCAATAGGCTACTTTTAGTAGTAGTAGTAGCATTCTGAACCAGCAATAGGCTACTTTTAGTAGTAGTAGTAGCATTCTGAAAAAGCAATAGGCTACTTTTAGTAGTAGTAGTAGCATTCTGAACCAGCAATAGGCTACTTTTAGTAGTAGTAGTAGCATTCTGAACCAGCAATAGGCTACTTTTAGTAGTAGTAGTAGTAGCATTCTGAACCAGCAATAGGCTACTTTTATTCAGGTTCCATGTAAACGGCTGGGTATGAATCTCTGTATGAAATGAATTAATTCTGAATAAATAAATATTGTCCATGTAAACACAGCCAGTGTACATTCTGAAGTGCATAATGGTGGATGTTACTTTGTTTACCTACCTGCAACCATAAGAGGGGTTTGTTTACCTACCTGTCATGCAACCATAAGAGGGTTGCAGGTCACTGTAGGGCAAAGTGACATCATGAGATGCAGAGATATAAGCGCTTTCAACAGGCTATGATCTAGTTCCTTGAGAGAGCAGAGCACCTGCAGGCCCCACTATCTTTATTTCCCCCTCTGTGAGATTATTGAAACATCTACCGGCTAATATAGAAACTATGACAATATTAGCGGACCATGCAGCACAACAGCTGCTAGACTTCAACCAGAAGCTGGATATCAACCTGCTGGACAATGTGGTGAACTGCGTATATCACGGGGTAGTACCACAGCAAAGAATGGCACAAGAGGTGCTGACGCACTTGAAAGAGCACCCAGATGCCTGGACGAGAGTGCACACCATACTGGAGTTCTCCCAGAACATGAACACCAGATACTATGCTCTTCAGATTCTTGAAAGCGTTATTAAAACAAGATGGAAGATTCTGCCACGGGATGAATGCGAAGGAATTAAAAACTATGTTGTCAGCCTGATCATCAAGACATCAAAAGATGCAGCTAACGTGGATAAAGAGAAGGTGTACATTGGGAAGCTGAACATGATCCTTGTCCACATCCTGAAGCAGGAGTGGCCCAAGAACTGGCCCACGTTCATCAGTGACATCGTCGGGGCAAGTCGTACCAGTGAGAGCCTCTGTCAAAACAACATGCTGATCCTCAAACTGCTCAGTGAGGAGGTCTTTGACTTCTCAAGTGGCCAGATGACCCAGGCCAAGGCCAGGCACCTCAAAGAGAGCATGTGCAATGAATTCTCCCAGATATTCCAACTCTGCCAGCATGTAATGGAGAATTCCCAGAATGCACCTCTTGTCCAGGCTACTCTGGAGACCCTGCAACGGTTTCTCAACTGGATTCCACTGGGGTACATCTTCGAGACGAAACTCATCAGCACACTGGTGTACAACTTCTTGAACGTGCCGATGTTCCGCAATATGACACTGAAGTGCCTGACGGAAATTACCAGTGTGAGCATCGGTCAGACTCAGTACGAAGAGGAGATGGTCAACCTCTTCACCCTGACCATGGGTAAGCTGAAAGAGATGCCGCTACTGAACACAAATATCCGCCGGGCCTACGCCAGCGGGAAAGACAACATACAAGACTTAATTCAGAACCTCAGTCTATTCCTCTGCACCTTCCTCAAGGAGCATGGTCAAATCATTGAGAAGAGACTCAACCTCCGTGAGACTCTGCTGGAGGCTCACCACCTCATGCTGCTGGTGTCAGATGTAGAGGACACAGAGATCTTTAAAATTTGTCTGGAATATTGGAACCACTTGGCAGCTGAGCTCTACAGGGAGAGTCCTTTACCCAATTCCACCACTCCTCTGCTTTCCGGAAACCAGCACTTTGACGTGACCCCCCGCAGACGGCTCTATCAGCCTGTACTGGCCAAAGTGCGCCTGTTGATGGTGAGCCGGATGGCCAAGCCTGAAGAGGTGTTGGTGGTGGAGAATGACCAGGGGGAGGTGGTCCGAGAATTCATGAAGGACACAGACTCCATCAACCTCTACAAAGACATGAGGGAAACGCTGGTGTACTTGACCCACATGGACTGTGCAGCCACAGAGGGCATCATGACTGACAAACTTCACAAACAGGTGGACGGCACAGAATGGTCCTGGAAGAACCTGAACTCACTTTGCTGGGCCATTGGCTCCATCAGTGGGGCCATGCACGAGGAGGATGAGAACGGTTTCCTGGTCACTGTCATCAAGGATCTGCTGGGGCTGTGTGAGCAGAAGAGGGGGAAAGATAACAAGGCTATAATTGCATCAAACATCATGTACATTGTTGGCCAGTACCCACGCTTCCTCGGAGACCACTGGAAGTTCCTCAAAACGGTAGTCAACAAGCTCTTCGAGTTCATGCATGAGACTCACGATGGCGTTCAGGACATGGCATGTGATACCTTCATCAAGATTGCCCAGAAGTGCCGGCATCATTTCATCCAGGTTCAGGTGGGAGAGGTCATGCCCTTCGTTGACGAGATCCTCAATAACATCACCACCACTATTCGTGACCTTCAACCGCAACAGGTACACACCTTCTACGAGGCGGTAGGCTATATGATCGGTGCCCAGACAGACCAGGCCATACAGAAATGTCTAATAGAGAAATACATGCTGCTGCCGAATCAGGCGTGGGACGGCATCATCCAGCAAGCCACCACAAAGGTGGGCATCCTGAAAGACCCAGAGACGGTGAAGCAACTGGGAAGCATCCTTAAGGTCAACGTGAGGGCCTGTAAGGCTCTAGGACACCCCTTTGTCGTCCAGCTGGGCAGGATTTACTTGGACATGCTGAACGTCTACAAGTGCCTCAGCGAGAACATATCCACTACTATCCAGACCAATGGTGAGACGGTGATGAAACAGCCCCTTATCAGGGGTATGAGGACGGTAAAACGAGAGGCATTGACGCTGATCTCGGGCTGGGTTAGCCGATCGAAGGACCCACAGATGGTCGGGGAGAACTTTGTCCCTCCGTTGTTGGACGCTGTTCTCATCGACTACCAGCGAAATGTACCCGCGGCCCGCGAACCTGAAGTCCTACGCACCATAGCTACCATCATCAACAAGCTGGGAGGACACATCACTGGTGAGATCCCGCAGATCTTTGATGCCATGTTTGAGTGCACACTCAACATGATCAACAACAATTTTGAGGAATACCCAGAGCACAGAACCCATTTCTTCTACCTGCTTCAAGCGGTCAACTCCCACTGCTTCCCCGCGTTCCTGGCCATCCCCCCTGCCCAGTTCAAACTTGTCCTGGACTCCATCATCTGGGCTTTTAAACACACCATGAGGGACGTGGCCGACACCGGCCTGCAGATTCTGTACACACTGCTGCAAAACCTGTCCCAGGAGCCAGCGGCAGCACAGAGCTTCTACCAGACGTACTTCTGTGACGTCCTGCAACACATCTTCTCTGTTGTCACAGACACGTCACACACTGCTGGCCTGACCATGCATGCATCCATCCTAGCCTATATGTTCAACCTGGTGGAGGAGGGTAAAATCAACACAGGCCTGAATCCAGCTAATCCAACCACAACCAACAACCAGGGTTTTGTCCAGGAATATGTAGCCAACCTGCTCAAGACAGCCTTCCCTCATCTACAGGACGCCCAGGTGAAGGTCTTTGTGATGGGGCTGTTCAGCTTGAATCAGGATATTCCTGCCTTCAAGGGGCACCTCAGGGACTTCCTGGTACAGATCAAGGAGTTTGCCGGCGAGGACACCACAGACTTGTTCCTGGAGGAGCAAGAGGTGTCTCTCCGTCAAGCCCAGGAGGAAAAACATAAGATCAAGATGTCTGTTCCGGGCATCCTCAACCCCCACGAGATCCCGGAGATGTGTGACTGAGTTGCAAGCTCAAACAAATTGTACAGTCCTATACCTTCAAATGCACAAAATAAACCACAGTAAACGCAACACAACCCAAGAGAGTCTCATGTGGCCCTCCTCTATCTCCATGGTGGCTCTGCCAGGCAAGTCCAACTGGATGTTTGTCAGTCACCCTGTGGTTTACATAATATACATTTCTTTGGTTCTGTTATCACCACCAGGGGGAGATGTTTTTGCTGGCTAATCTCGCAAACCACTTCTAGAGCACACTGTCAGCCTGTCAAGGAAGGTGATTACACTTTTTTTTTCTCCACACGGCCAGAGTCCCTGGTGGAGAGACAGGAAAGCAGCCCGTGCAATAGACTGATGTTTGCATTTAATTGTGTATTGTACTCGAACACCAACTACGCTACAATATGTCACAGTCTGCTATATTCTATTACATTTATTTACGTTATTTGCATTGTTTCTTTCCATTTATAGTCGGTGGACGTCCTAGCAGAAACACATGAGAGACCCCTGCTCACTATGAAAGCACCACTCAGGGGCGGCGGTGGCTCAGGGGTAGAGTGGCCACTAGGGGGCGGCGGTGGCTCAGGGGTTGAGTGGCCACTAGGGGGCGGCGGTGGATCAGGGGTTGAGTGGCCACTGGGGGGGCGGCGGTGGATCAGGGGTAGAGTGGCCACTAGGGGGCGGCGGTGACTCAGGGGTAGAGTGGCCACTCAGGGGTGGCAGTGACTCAGTGGTAGAGTGCCTGGATGGTAACCGTAAGGTTGCCAGTTCGAACCCAGGCTCCCCCAGAGTTATTGTCAAAGTGTCCTTGAGCAAGACACTGAACCCCTATTGATCCCGATGTGCTAGTTGGTGCCTTGCATGGTTTCCGCTGCCATAGTAGGTAGTAGCTAGTAACTAGTAACTAAAGGTTTTCAAATAAATGTAGTGGTACAATATTTGGATCCGAGATGTAGTGGAGTAGAAGTGAAAAGTTTTGAAAAAAAAGTATTGAAAATTGGAAATGCTTTAGTAAAATACCTCAAAAGTACAGTACTTAAGTAGGCTAAATCTACTTAGCTTCATTCCACCACTGCTCGGCACAAACGTCATGCAAAGCCCGGCCAGTCAGTCAAGCTGAGGGTCTGATTGTCCTATCAGGGAAGCCTATTATTGATGCCTCCCCAGACCTGCGTTTGGGCCCCTCAGCCAGGGGCGTATCCACACCTGGTCCTACTTGGGCCTAGGCCCAGGTATTTCCGGCCTAGTAAAAAATAAAAAATGTTTTAATGTATTTTTGAGTGGTGCAAACCACTCCAACAAACAGCTTTGTCTGTATCTATGTTTGTGTCTATGTATGTGTGTACCTCTACGTGTGTGTACCTGTACGTGGGACCCAAAAAAATGAGCATGGTTACTATGGTCACTGACATTACGTCAGACCACAGTTGATCAGTCTATATAAGACCTAGCCCTAGAATGGCTCTGTTGTTACATACAGTATATACAGTATTTCACATACAGAGCCATAGAACGGTCGCGGTTACTTTCATGTCGGACGTTAACTGGGCGGCCTTAATGTGATAAATGCTCTGTTTGTACTCACCCATTAAATAATTCCAAAGACGTGGAGTGAAATATGGTCCTCTAGTTTTATATCCATGTGAAAGTTCTGGTACAAAACGTGTATTTAGTCAATTATCTCCACTTTTTCAAGAGATGCACACGGACGTCTTTCTCTCCGGGCGAGGGGGGACCGGAATGATCGATGAACTGATTTTAGACGTCATCACCAATTGACAAGGGAAACACAAAAGTTTGGGTCACACAATTGGCAGTTGGTGTGATTAATTACCCAGCACCTATCGCAAGGCACCTGCCAATTGTGTGACCCAAACTTTTGTGTTTCCCTTGTCAATTGGTGATGACGTCTAAAATCAGTTCATCGATCATTCCGGTCCCCCCTCGCCCGGAGAGAAAGACGTCTGTGTGCATCTCTTGAAAAAGTGGAGATAATTGACTAAATACACGTTTTGTGCCAGAACTTTCACATGGATATAAAACTAGAGGACCATATTTCACTCCACGTCTTTGGAATTATTTAATGGGTGAGTACAAACAGAGCATTTATCACATTAAGCCCGCACATAATTTAATTCAACCAGGAGCGGATGGAATGGTTCTATGCCTATGATACATGAAAATTTACGAAGTTAATTAAATGATCACAGGCATTCTAGGTCTATATAAGACCCTGCACCACTCAGTTCACACGGGTGTGATTTTTTAATATATGATGACAGTAGCATCATTGCATAACATAATGTGAATGCAATCACTGCATTAAATTTAGCAAAATATGGCAGTGGGTGTATTATTATTATTATTATTATTATTATTCATTTTCCTCTTTGGATCCGTAGCCAGTGGCACTGCCTAGTTTGTCCATCTGTACCTGCATAGATTGATTGGTCATGCCTGCCTGAGGCCTGTCATCATGTGCTTGTTTCTAGAATGTGGCAGATTTGTTTGTCTTCACCCCAGAAACTTGCGTCTTTGTTTATGATTAAATATTAATGAGAAACCTCTCTGAGAGCAGCCTAAATATTAGCCTCACAATGCCAAACGTCTAGTTTTTGGAAAGAAAGGAAGTCAGCAGTCCCTAGAGGAGCTAGCCTACTGTAGGCCTACAACAGTTGTATCCTGAGGACTCCTGAGGGCAACTCCACAACAGCGTCCGCCCTTGATTATGGATTACTACGTGTTTGAAGACATCAAAGGTCAGAATTGAATTGTCATTTTAGCTGAATGGATTTTCATTGATTGTGCCCATGTTGTCTGCTGCTATGCTATGGGGTGCTAACCATGTTGTCTGCTGCTATGCTATGGGGTGCTAACTGTGTTGTCTGCTGCTATGCTATGGGGTGCTGGTGCCATCTTGCTAATTCGGAAGTGAGTTGAAAGAAACTAGCTGTTGTTACACTCTCTGCAGTCTTCAATACTCGACACTACTACTTCAATACTAGTAGGCTGCCTGGGAGAGTGTGCATGTTGTTTTATGGTTGTTGAGGAGTGCTAGTCCTATGTCCAGCTTTGAGGGTTTGTGTAAACACAAACATTGTGTAAACACAAACATTGAAGACGAAGGTGCAATTTGTAGTTTACATGGGAATGTGATGTGATGAAGTGTCTTGTAGCAGCCTGACATTACACCTGTCAATCTCTTAAGACACCTGACTTAATATTTTTAGGAAATTGAAGGCAAACATGAGTATTAATTAATAAAAAATCACACCCGTGTGAACTGAGTGGTGTAAGGTTGATTCAGCTGGAGTTTTTGTCCGATGTGAGGTATTATATAAGTTAAGGTATTATATAGCCTGATCAGCTCTGATCTGACGTAATGAAATCACACCCGGATGTGATTTCACAACTGGCTTTTTTTGTGCAGAAAAAATGACCACGGTTGCTACGGTCATCCAGTTCACCCGGGTGTGATTTAATTACGTCAGAAATTATTTTGAACATAGCAACCATGCTCATTTTTTTCTGCACACAAAAGCCAGTTGTAGGAGTGGTTTACACCACTCAAAAATGATGGGTATTAATTACTTAATTAATTAATTCCATTTTTTTTGCGTGCACAGTGTGCCCAGGCAGATTTTCCCAGGCCAAGGTAATAATTAATTCCTGCATACGCCACTGCCCTCAGCACATGGTTTTTGAGGGGCGCCTATGTCCTGCTTTGAGGTTACACAAACATTGAATACCGTTGACAATGAATGGCCATGCTTTGAGTGTTTGTGTTAACACAAACATTTAATGCCATTGACAATGAATGGACAATTTTGAGTGTTTATGGTAACACAAACATTTAAGACGAAGGTGAGGACGCAAATTCTGATTGACCGGAATGAGATGATGTATGATGATGTACGATGATAAGAGCGCCCCTCACTTCACACGGGTGTGATTTTTCAGTTCTCGGAAACTGCAGGTCCTTCCCAATTGCCATTGGGGGCACGCTCCATCAGGGGCTCATATGAGACACACACCCCAGATCTGAGGCCCTTTGGTAGGTCGCCCTCCGAGTTATGCCCCAGACAGACTGACACGCAGAGAATTGGTGTCTTATAGATGTGTTTATTCCTGATTTGACTTCATGATCGTACAGCACACTTTGGTCCAACAGTTCTTTATAAATTAAGTTACACTAGTCCATACCCGTTCAGGGATATGACATACACAATCTCTACCCCGACCCCGCCCTCTCTCTCTCTCTCTCTCTCTCTCTCTGATTTACTGCTGTTTCCAACATCACAGCCATGTAAACACACACACACTGTGACACACAGTGTCATTTACATCTAAACATTGCTCTCAAAAATGTTTTTGAAAACATTTGAGCGAGAAATAGACGAAGCAGTACCGAAAATTGATTCGATTTGATCAACTCACTTCCTTGTTTTCCGACAGTGCTGCAGCCCTGCAGCTGGGCAGACGCAGCCAGCGATAATACTTGTTTTGTTGTGTTTTGGGTCAATTTATTAATGTAATAAATTGACTCATGTAATAAGCGGGATAATATCTGGCTAGATGGTCATTGTCGGGGGATAATTCACAGACAGGGAGTTATCCCTTACTTATACAACAGGTCGTTTTGAGGAAGCAATCTGATTGGTTGAAACAACTTTCTAGCCGTGCTTCAAACCACATTATTTCAACGCCTAATCAAAACAAACAATTCAGCCGTGCTTTTCTCTCAGAGCGCAGCAGACTCGGTGGCTAGGCTAACTAGTTTCTGTTCTCTCAGAGCGCAGCAGACTCTGTGGCTAGGCTAACTAGTTTCTGTTCTCTCAGAGCGCAGCAGACTCGGTGGCTAGGCTAACTAGTTTCTGTTCTCTCAGAGCGCAGCAGACTCGGTGGCTAGGCTAACTAGTTTCTGTTCTCTCAGAGCGCAGCAGACTCGGTGGCTATAGGCTAACTAGTTTCTGTTCTCTCAGAGCGCAGCAGACTCGGTGGCTAGGCTAACTAGTTTCTGTTCTCTCAGAGCGCAGCAGACTCGGTGGCTAGGCTAACTAGTTTCTGTTCTCTCAGAGCGCAGCAGACTCGGTGGCTAGGCTAACTAGTTTCTGTTCTCTCAGAGCGCAGCAGACTCGGTGGCTATAGGCTAACTAGTTTCTGTTCTCTCAGAGCGCAGCAGACTCGGTGGCTATAGGCTAACTAGTTTCTGTTCTCTCAGAGCGCAGCAGACTCGGTGGCTATAGGCTAACTAGTTTCTGTTCTCTCAGAGCGCAGCAGACTCGGTGGCTAGGCTAACTAGTTTCTGTTCTCTCAGAGCGCAGCAGACTCGGTGGCTATAGGCTAACTAGTTTCTGTTCTCTCAGAGCGCAGCAGACTCGGTGGCTATAGGCTAACTAGTTTCTGTTCTCTCAGAGCGCAGCAGACTCGGTGGCTAGGCTAACTAGTTTCTGTTCTCTCAGAGCGCAGCAGACTCGGTGGCTAGGCTAACTAGTTTCTGTTCTCTCAGAGCGCAGCAGACTCGGTGGCTATAGGCTAACTAGTTTCTGTTCTCTCAGAGCGCAGCAGACTCGGTGGCTAGGCTAACTAGTTTCTGTTCTCTCAGAGCGCAGCAGACTCGGTGGCTAGGCTAACTAGTTTCTGTTCTCTCAGAGCGCAGCAGACTCGGTGGCTAGGCTAACTAGTTAATGTTCTCTCAGAGCGCAGCAGACTCGGTGGCTATAGGCTAACTAGTTTCTGTTCTCTCAGAGCGCAGCAGACTCGGTGGCTATAGGCTAACTAGTTTCTGTTCTCTCAGAGCGCAGCAGACTCGGTGGCTAGGCTAACTAGTTTCTGTTCTCTCAGAACAGCAGACTCGGTGGCTAGGCTAACTAGTTTCTTGGGACATTTGTGGTCACAGTGACATTCTTTTCTGCGATTCTCGCAGTTTTAAGGGTAACTGTTGTATGCACTTCTGCGTTGTTTTCGGAACTCGCCCTGCCGGCGAGTTCCTGCAGCTTCGCAGGCGTGCATTAATGACGTTAAACCACCCCCTCGAGTGTGATATTGCTTAATTTAAATCTCTGCAAAGTAACTAGAAATGTGAGGTTTTTCAATAATTGTTGTGGAGAAGTATGATATTTGCCTCTGAGATGTAGTGGAGATTAGTAGTTAGTACTATCAAGAATTAAAGAAATGGATGTACTCAAGTAAAGCAAAAAGGACAACAAATTTGAGTACAGTACTTGAGTAAATGTGTACTTGGTTTCCACCATGAATATAATTGATATTGCAGAGACAGCATATTGGCTATGCACTTTACTTCTCAAGAGTTTCACTTGTCTTTGTTCTTCAGTAAAACTTCTATCCTAAATCCTTAGTGCCAAGTGCCAACCAGGAAGCCTGCTTGCCATTCAAGAGGGAGGATGAGAGAGTTATGGATTCACAAGGAGCTTTCAACGTGTTCTCTCTCTTTCGCATCGTGATTACAAACTCTTGGGGAATTTTACTCCAACCTCTAAACAAACTCTTGACTGTCCTTGGGATTCTGGGATAGAGGTAACGCTTGTAGCTTTCTTATATACTGTATATCGGTTGGGGAGAAACAGTTAATAGAACTAATTGATTTAATTGATTATCAAAAACAGTCAATAATTGATTCTTATTGGGGGGGAAATTATTTGGGTGACATTTTCTTTCAAAAATAGCAGAACAAACCAAAAGGTAGGACTCGGAGTGCACACCAATAGTGGGGAGGTGCTGACCACGGGAGACAAACTTGAACAAAGGGGAGGAGAGGTCGCACAGCTCGTAGTCATGATGCAACAAATGTTTTTATTAGATTACCAACATTTCGGCAAGAAAAAGCCTTCTTCAGGGTATGATAAATAGCAAACATGGCTGAGCTTGTAGGTCAGCTATTTGCGTTATTTCTGAGCGACACCGCTATATGACAAGGTCAGGGCATTATGGGCTCTTTTTTTAGTCCATGCTAAACCCCTTAATTATCCCTAAACTACTTTGCCTTTTTAACTATTTATATCTCAACAGTTGATAGCTGATACAAGCTTGTAGAATACAGGTACTGTAGATTAATTGTCAAACCACATTTTGAAAATATGAATTACTTTGGCACTATTTTCATGCCAATACTTTTGTATTTTTAGTCCATTCAAACCTTTTACTTGTACCATAGTATTCTTTATGTTGTTTTTACACAAGTAAAAACAAAGTAAGTACTTCTTATCCATCCACTGCCAGCAGCCAGTCAATTAGACAGCCTTTCTGCCTCTCGGCGCTGTGTGTGTGTGTGTGTGTGTGTGTGTGTGTGTGTGTGTGTGTGTGTGTGTGTGTGTGTGTGTGTGTGTGTGTGTGTGTGTGTGTGTGTGTGTGTGTGTGTGTGTGTGTGTGTGTGTGTGTGTGTGTGTGTGTGTGTGTGTGTGTGTGTGTGTGTGTGTGTGTGTGTGCTTGTACATGTAGTGTGTGCTTGTACATGTAGTGTGTGCCAATGAATCTGATCCCACGGTTGTTTCCTGTAACTTGTTATATTTTAACAAAGGAGCAAGTGGCGTTGTTTGACAGATCTTTGAGGGTTGACTAATTACCTGTCAGCGCTCCATGATTAATTAAAACCCACTCGCTGCCATCATTTATGTTTTGTGTCCTACTTTACCTGTGAATACAATAATCATGTGAATAAGGTTTAAGGAAAGGAGGCAGAATTATTCAGAGCAGATTTCAACGAGGCAATTCACTGTGCATGAAACATGAAGCGAAAGTGACAAAACAACAACAAAACAATAGGAAATAGGAAAATAAGAGTAAAATTACAGTGCAGAAGAATAAGTAGATACATTAAAAGACAGTGACAAACAGAACATTTTTAGATGCATTTTCTGGGAGTTGGTTCCAGCTGGTGCATAAATAAATTTACTTCTGCTTCTGCACGTTTAGTTATGATTCTAGGGACGTGAAGCTCGACCCGAGCAACATGGCGACGCCATGTTGCTCCATGGTGCTCCATGGAAGGAAATAAACATGCGCAGTTGAGACCAGGAAGTTGTACATGCCCAAATTTGTGCATGTACAACTTCCTGGTCTCAACTGTGCATGTTTCTTTCTTCCCCTCACACTGCAAGGTCAGGGTTCGATCCCTGGCCAGGTCATACCGAAGCCTCTGAAATAATGGTGCCTCCCTGCTTGACACTCGGCATCAAGGGTTGGATTGGGATTAAGTCTCTACGACATACTAGCGTCACGTCCAGGGCAGGGGGTGGACTTGTAAATCAAGCTGCCTCACGCTACAGAGGCAGGAGATGGCCTGGCAAGGCTTACTTACTTACTCAAGTACTGTAGGCTACTTTGCGACGGCCAGAGTCACAATTGCCTCTTAATTGACTAATTAACAAGCCATCACCACTCAACAATGATTGACACCTGGCTCTCCCTGCTCAGTACTGAAGTTGTGTGACTGTGTGATAAGTTTGTATGCAGCGCTTCATGACAGTTGTCCAGCACTCTACTCAACATTATTTAGGCCTATCCAGTGTTTGTTTTTTTAGAGCAAATTACCTGAAACAAACTATAGTTCACTAACTATGGAAGCAGCCATTTAAGGTTAATTTGGGCATTTTATTTTGAAGTTTCAGCCTCAAACGCCAGGTCTGAACGCTCTGAACCAATCAGAGCGTCGCATCCCTTCAGGCTTCAGGCTGCACGGACACATGGAGAGTGTTTGTTTACAAAGTGACAGAGAGACGTGCAGCAAAGCTCATGGCTTATTTATAATGTTTTCAGATACATATTTTAGCGTGATGATTAAGTTTAAAACGAGTAATACACTGTCTGAATGTCATCTTGAATGAGATTAAAAACAGTATTTCAGGGGCACAGTGACATTTTACAAATATTTGCAGTGGAGTAAAAGCACAATATTTGCCTCTGAGAAGTAGTGGAGTAGAAGTAAATAATTATACAGAGAATTGGAAATAAGACGGTAAAGTAAAAATACCTCAATATTGTACTTAAGTACAGTACTTTAGTAAATATACTTAGTTACCTTCCACCACTGTCTATTGTTTACATTTCAAACGCACCATATTGACTTCACACGGAAAATGACTCTAGACCTTTGTGGTGGAGACAGAGTGCGAAAAGTGATTGTATTGTGAGGAATTACATTAAAATGCGCCACGAGGAAGTGAAAGTGATTTCGAATTAGGCGATTGTGCGAACGACGACAGACTCCCCGAAAATTGATGAGTGCTCGTCTGCGTTTTGGTGCTCTTGTATCAGCTGTACATTGATTTTTCAATTTCCAAAACGTGCACTGGCAGCAATGTGTCCAAAAGACACACTGGGAGACGGCGCCTGAGTGTGCAGTTCGCTGCAGAATGGGTGCTCAGTCTTAAGTTCCAGAGTGATCAAATGGGACAGATCATCTTAGAGCGGTGCTTTTTCAACCTTTTTCCCATCAGAAGGCCCATAATTTATTCTGCATCTGAGCCACGGACCCGATGACATTTAGCCTCTCAGACCCAAGAATAAAGAATATTTTGTTGTCCACAATTCCGTGCTGTATTGATGTTGGTACCATTAGGAGAGATAACAGGCAAACATTGATCAAAAATCACACCCGTGTGAACTGAGTGGTGTAAGGTCTTATATAGCCTGATCAGCTCTAATCTGACGTAATGTCTGACGTAATGAAATCACACCCGGGTGAACTGGGTGACCGTAGCAACCATGCTCATTCTTTGAGCACAGACAGACAGACAGACACGTAAACTAACAAAGCCAGTCGTAGGAGTGGTTTACACCACTCAAAATTAACAATTCTTCTACACTCTTAATTGTGTAGACTTCTTGTAAATTACATAATGAAGATGTTTAACAACAATTTAACTCTGGGTGGAAAAAAATGGGTTGCAAAATCGTGGGATAAAAAAATAATAATATTAACTCTCGAAAGTTAAAGATCTACAATAAGGGTCCGTTTGGTTACAACTCTCCATCATTTAGCTGGGGACCACCTGGAATCCCATCAAGGACCACTGGTGGTCACCGGACCACAGGGTGGGTGAAAAAATCACACCTGTGTGAAGTGAGGGGCGCTAATATATTAAAGTCTAACTCATGTTGATTAGGTTATGTAATGGTGATGTAAAACAAAGGGTGCAAACACAAACATTAAACGCCATTAACAATAAAGAGACAATATGACGAAAACGACACAATATGACGTAAATATTCCCTTCATTGTCAATGTGTTTACAAAACAAACTTTGAACTAAAGACAAACATTAAACCTGTGTATAAGGATATAGCCCCTCAAAAAGAGCGCACTAAGTACAGTTGCAACTCGGGTCCATTTTTACCACGGTCATTGAGGGGGGTTCCAGAGGGTCCCCATGCAGCAAAATCTGTTAATATTGTTACATCATATCATTTTAACCCCTTTATCCATTATATGTTGGCTATTCAAAAATAGCGGATATGCACACAGTGTATCTTCCTTTTATTTAATTATTTACTAAAAATGGACATTTTGAATAATCGTTTAGCATCCCTGGCACAAAACCGTCTCAGATGGGGGTCCGCCGTCCATGACCAAATATATATACACATTTTGGGGTCCTTGGCATGAAAAAGTTTGACAACGTGCTGATTTAGAGGGAATTTGTATAATCGGCCTCGCCTCGGGTCTTATTAATGGGCTTAAACAAATGGCAGAGAAAGACCTACATTTGTACAGGACATTTTGTTTTGTAGAAACGGTTGTTTTGAAACCATCCATTACTCATAACTCCCACCCAAACTAATCCCCACCTGCCCCCTCTGCCCCTTATCCCTTTACCTAAGACGTAGGACTCTTCACAGAGCAACTGCATTTTACAGTCTTACAACAGGGGTTCTCAACCCGTGCCCGTGGGTCGCGACCCCTCGGGGGGTCGCCAAATTATTTTGGTGGGTCCCCAAATTATAAAAAAAATAAAAAAAGGTTTTTGGTTTTTTTTGCAACTGAATGGCTGGAAAATGGAAATGAAGCGTTTACATAGTACACTTAGTACATGCATAAACTTTCCTTAATGATTATATCTGGTTTCAGTATTCATTTATGATATATTTTCTCTATTATTAAGGTTATTTTTGCAGTCAGTTTGTATTGGCGGTGGGGAGGGGGGCGGGACGGGGGTCGCGAGACATGGCCAAAGCATTTCCGAGGGTCCCCGGCCAAAAAGGTTGAGAACCCCTGTCTTACAACACAGTATCAAGCCTGATTTATATGTGGTTGCTCACCTGTGTGAGCGACACCTGCGCACAACTATACGTACCTGTAGGGGGCAGCGGTGGCTCAGGGGGTAGAGTGGCTGGATGGTAACCGCAAAGTTGCCTGTTCGAACCCTGTGGGCTCCCCCAGAGTTTGTGTCAAAGTGTCCTTGAGCAAGACACTGAACCCCACATTGCTCCTGATATGCTGGTTGGTATACCTTGCATGGTTTCCGCCGCCATCGGTGTATGTATGAATGTGTGTGTGAATCGGTGAATTGATGCACAATCTATGTAAAGCACCTTGGATAAAGGCGCTATATAAATGCACATTTACCATTTACGTATAAGCTTGAAGTGAAAGGAAGAATTAAGGTGGAGAAACGTGCTTGGAGACTGCAGGAGTAGTCTATATATGCTGCTGCGCCATACCGCATGTGGCCACTGGGGGCGCCAGTGAGTAATTTATGTTAATTTATGTTAATTTATTCATAAATATAATTAGCATAAAACCATAACTCATAAAACCATAACTCATAAAACCATAACTCATAAAACCATAACTCATAAAACCATAAATATAATTAGCATAATAATAATTATAAAATTCCACGCATTCCCTAAATTCCATGTATACCTTAATGTTTATGTTGTGATGTATGCCATGCTTTTTGTTATTGCTTATTATAAATCGCTCTGGATTAAGAGCTTCAGTGTTTTTTACATTAAGTGCTTAAATCTCCCATCTCTCCCTATCTCTCTCTGTCCCCTGCCTGCGTGTTTTCAGGAAGGGGGGGTTGTCCCTCAGATCAGACAGACATGCCGGCTCCAGGTGTGCATAGAACAATAGAAATTTTAGATTAACCTCTGTGTTGGTGAGGGGTGGGGGATCCCTTATCTTTTAGAAGTGCCAGGTGGCAGTTGTAACCGGGGGTGGGGGCCATTCTCTTTGAACTGCCAGCTGGCAGATTGGGGGTCCCTTATCTTTTTGATGTGCTAGCTGGCAGCTGTAAACCCCTCCCCATCAAAACATCTGTTTGGTGTGTTAATGTGTTAATTATGTTAAAACCGGGGGTGGGGGTCCCTTCTCTTTGAAAGTGACAGATGACAGGTGACAGGTGACAGGTGACAGGTGACAGCAGGTGACAGGTGACCGATGACAGCAGCTGAAAGCTGGTTTAACAGCTGGTTTAGCCCTAGCATTGCAATTTCCAGGCGCATATATACGTTGGAGTAATGGGTGTACAGTAGGTGTACACTATTGAGTACAGGTAGGGAAAAATAAAAAGTATGAATAAATTATGCAAATTTAAAAAATAAAATGAATTTAAGCAAAACTTATAATGAAAAAATAAAGAAATAGGAAAAGGTTTGTACAATGGTTGGCTAGATATTAGGTGTATAGATTCTATTGAGTTGTGTAGGCTCTGAGCTAACCTGTGTATGTATACAGAACCTGTGACATTAGGGGACCAATATTTTCTGCTATTATTGTTACCCTCCAAACGTGTTGATGCTCTTAACATGTACCCTTGAAGTTGTGTATTTGTCCAAGATTTGCGGATTGTACATTTGTACAATATGGTTATGATCATTGGGACCAGTTCAAGTAGTGATTATTACTTTCATGCAGCATATGACCAAGTTGTATATAGTTATAGTTAGTACATCATAATCCCATATGGTCTAGTGGTTTAGGATTCATGGATTTCAACCATGAGACCCGAGTTCTACTCTTTGGGTGGGAAATATAAGTATATGTTTTCAATTATAGTGAAAGTTAATGATACCCCATAATGGTCAATATCTATAGAGATGATTACACTGCAATACCACTTATGACCTGATGTGATTTCAGCCCCCATAGTGCAGTGGTTTTCAAACAGTAGGCCGGGGGCCACCGGGGGGTCCTTGAGTGGGTGGGTGAGGTGATCCCCTGCAGCTAAATCATGGAGAGGTGGTAACCAAATGGACTTGAGAGTTGTAAAAGGAAAATCAAATGGTACCACAAAAGTTCAAATATTGCAAAGTTATTCTGTAATTTTTGTAGTTACGGCGTTTGTAGAAATGTTTGGAATAACGATCATGATATTTTTAAAATAAGCCCACCGTTATGATCCATGGCTATATCACTCATCAAGCTTTACAGCTAGACAGTTTCTTCAATGGGTAATATTCATCACGAGACATCAATGATTGTGTTATAGGCAGTGTTGGAACTAGCGCCCAAGTACATTAAGCCTACATACTTTACATAACGAAACTACTTTTTTCTATAACTTGTAATGCGACTCTTATAGTTATCTCTTATAGCTACTGTGTTCTCAATGTGTGAGTTAGTAGTTACCCATATTGCGTAATCTAATCCAAAGGAACCGTCTCCTTCTCCTGCCAGTGCGGAGTCTGTCATGCAAACTGCCATGGTGCGCTGAGTGCACCCCAGAGTGGGACACATTCCACATGAGAAAGAAAAAGTGGCTTCCACAGGGCATAACGTCATATAATCAACAGAATAATAATTACTTACTTAGGCCTGTCTGTGCATGGGGGCAGGGTATCAGTATTATATCGATATCATTAGACATGGATATTGTCTGTGATTTTGGATATTGTACTATTGGCATAAGTGTTAAGAGTAGAGCTTAAAACACACCACAACTGGACAAGTGACATTAGGGAATATGTTTTCTTTGAACAACATTGGTTATAGGTAACTTGAATATTAACAGCTGTAAATACAGCTGACTGTATCGGTGAACAGGTCCAGACTTACAGTATAGCATGAAGATCAGTTATACAATGCAGCCTGACTATTTTCACCTAGCTATAACATTTTCCCTCCCCATACATGATAAAATCACCCCGCGTGCAACTGTGCACATAGATAGATGGAATCCCTCTCTTTCATACTTAGCCCATAAGCACTCCACTCCCCCTTAGCCCATAGCACTTGACGTAGCACATAACCGAGCCTCAATGATCTTACAGGCATATTCAAAAGGCATAACTTATGTAATTTAGATAGTATTATATGTAGTATACAAGATTACAAGATATTACACTATGTAGAAGGGAGTTCCACCCTTGCCTCTAGCCTATGGTCAGTCTGGTCAGTCTGGTGTATCTCAGAAGCAGGACCGGTTACATGCAGAACATTGTCACTTTTTACTTGCACCCTGTTATTAAACTAAGGGCTTAAATTGTCTGAGCTGCTCAGTGCCTTCTTTTTCATAGATATTACACGGTTAGACTGAGGTTATTGACTAGCGTATTATTCCTGGCAACCTTTTATGTATTTGATGTATTATGCGATGTTCTTGCTCGCTGTAAATTGCTCTGGATTCGGTTAAATAAATGCCTAAACTGTAAAATTGTAAACTACATAGCGATGCTATTACAACAACACGAGAATTACACAAAATCAAAGGCTACACAAAAAACAAAACAAAACTTGACAAAACAAGCACAAACCATAAAAACACAAGATGTACATTAAACAAAAAAAAAAAAATTATGACAACATAAACGTAGCCCAAACAACAAAAATAAGAAACAAAACACATTATGAAAAAAGAAAACATGGATACAAAAACAGAACACAAAACAAAACTTGACAAACAAACCACAAAAACACAAGACATACATTAAACAAACATTATGACAACATGAAGCACAGAATTCAAAACTCAACGCAACACAACAAAATAATACAAGACATACATTAAACAAAAAATTATGACAACATGAAGCATACAGATTTTCAAAACACAACACAAGCTTTGGTCATTATCACAAAACAGTATAAATCAAAAGTAAGCACAAATATCAAAAGTGTTCAAATGTATATGTATGGAGGTTAGATTTGACGGAGGGGCACTATAGTGCAGCCTCCAACTTTTCAGCCTAGCCTAGAGGTGGAAAACTGTTTCAGGTTTTATCAAAATATGCTAATGTTACACAGTAAATGTGTAAAACACATTTTATATTACTCCTCCAGATTCTGCCCCCAAAGAAAAATCCCACAATTTGTTACATAGTATCTCTATAGTCATGTGTTCAGGAAGGATCTATCCGATATTTCATATTCCATCCTAATTGTCTAACATTGGCTTTCAAAGTTTACAGTATTGTCCCTGTTTTGAACAAAGAACCCTCAAATCATCAACTTATTTGTTGACCCATATTTTCATCTACACCATGTCTACGCACTAAGTATGTACACTATGAGCTGCACAACTGCTTTAAGGTGTATCATGTGTAGCGTCTACTATTCTAGTCTACTACAATTAAGAATTGCCTAATAATTAACAAATAGTGATACATACAGTGATAGACCTGTCATACCTGCACTATTTTGCCAAAACTGCGAAAACGGTGTAAATATAACATTACCCAATCATTATTTTTATTTGTAAAACAGTCTTTATTTATTTTGTATAGTACAACATCATCATCATGGAGGTGTATATACATGTAAATGTAGCGGAACAGTTGAACAAATACTAGATATGATGCATGCCTAACTATAACGTCAATTCTTGAAGACCAATGGTTAGTTTGTGTATCAACTCTGTCATTTTTTTATAACAGTCATTTGCATGTCCCCCCGGCAAACACCCGCACATGTAGCATATGTCATGGGTAGCTAGTTTAACATATATTCTGTTTGTTAATGCAATATCCGAGGGCTTCCACGCGTCAGGTATTATGATGGCTTCAGGATGGGCGATAAATCCTCGGCGAAATCTTTCCCGTCCATTTTCGATTTTTAAACGATCGTTGGTGTAGTTTGCCTTGAGAAATGAACATTCACCTCTGCTGAAGTAAACATGCTGATTCAACAATGTGTCACCAGGTATAAAACTCGAAAGGACTAGCTTACATGCTGGACATCTGTGCTGGTCATCCACACCAATATGAATCATGTTAGCAGGGTCCCCTAGCCATGCAAATTTAGATTTTAACCCATAATGAATGTTTGATTTGATTCTGGGGACATTGGTTGTTGGAGGTAGTCCACACAATACGGCATCATGGGCATACGTAGAATTGTCATCATGTGCAATATTACGGCCTCCGTCAGTATAGTTCATCCAATTAATTCGGTCTGCCATAGATCCATCAAACCCTGGATCTATACCAGTGGGTACATATTGTCCATGTTTATAAATTATTCTGTCAAAAAATTTGGGTCGTCCATTTTCGGGGTTTAAGTGGAATGGGGTTTCGTCTTCATTAGAGGTGTAATACGGATTTGCGTTAAAGGTAGAAAATGGGTTTCTTGTTGTTGTTTTGTCAGAATCCGGTTCTAGTAGACATGACCGTCTGTTATCCATACCCTAAGGTTAGGGTTATCCGTGGTTGCCAGGAACGTTTGTGACGGTTGTATGGGATGCAATGAGTTATTTTGTAGGATCTCTGTGAGTATCTGTGACGGATACACTTTGCTTATACTATAACACACTAATGTATGTGGATACTAGGTACCTCCTAGGTACTAGGTTTAGAGGGGTGGGTCATTCAATTTCAATTAAATTTCAATGGATCCACATGAACCAGTAATAGTGACAGTGGTTCAAAACAGTATTCTCCCATACCATTTTAATTTCTGTAAGACTGGTTATAAGTCATTTTAGAAAATGTCTGTAAACCCCCAACTACTGTATAGTGATGGATTGAATATTAATTTAATACATTCTGAATTCTCCTAGAGTCTGATACACTACCAGCCACAACACAAACATTAAGGTATGAAATTATTATATTATTGTATTATTGATACTTGTGAACTTAGTTTATGAACAGCTATAATATGGCATCTTGAATTGTAGCTTTGTAAACATGTGTGATTTGAATAATAATGAGGTGAGGGCGTGGTGTTTGGAGTCATGTCCCTATTTAAAAGGGATGCCTCAGATCTGTAGGCATGCTATGCTTGCGGAGAAAAGACAGCTAGGCTTATTCACACCAGAAGGATAAGGTTAGGAGATAATTCCTCAAGAAACAACCTTTATCATCAATTATTTCCTCTCAATATTAGTCATGGAGGCTATGGGTAAAGCATGTACCCATAATGAATCAGTGGAACACCAGCCGTTATCGTCAACCGAACCAATCGATGCAAATACATCTATCGTACCTATATTCAACTCATACGATCCTTTCAAAGTATGGGGGTATGTGAATCTGCAAGAGGACAGATTGGTCTATACACCGGATCTCAAATTATACAAAGAGAGAATGGAGGACGAGGTCATGACCGGTGAACTGTTAAGCATCCATATGCCGATAATTGATGAGGACGACCTGGTGGTGGATGATGAGGAGGACCTAGTGGACTCTGATTTGGAGGGGCTAATATTCGATCCTGACAACAAGTATTTTGCGCCGATCGAACCGCTGGACTTGACTACAAGCAAGAAAACTCAGAAAATGGACAAATTGGACAACTACCCATCACAATCCCCTCACTCACCAGAACCGAACTATGAAACACAGAACTATTCAAAACCACTACCATCCCCTGCAGACTCTGGTGATGAGGATGCAACATCCCCTCTAGTTGCATACAAGGCCTGGATCGCGGAGTCTGCTTCACCTACAGTCAAAACTACCTGGGTGAAACCCAAAACTAGCTGTATGAAACCAAAAACTAACTGGATGAACCGAATGGATGACATTCTTCATGTCCCCACATATGGAATGGGTCGCAGGAATGTTAAAGATATAAAGATTGCATTAAAATTATGGGATATCGAACACGAACAGAAAAACAGAGATTCACATGAAGGGGCCTGGTAGAGATACATTAGTACATTAATCTCTGATAGATATGATTATCCTTTTACCTAGACCTAGATAAAACCATCATTGATAACTCAACGATTGCAAACTAATAGTATTGAACTGTATCATTGACAACTCACCGATTGCACGCTAATAGTATTGAACTGTATAATCTAAGCAGTATGATTGCTTTACCCATTTTGTACTATATGATTTAATTTGACATGTCTATTAAATGTGTTGTGTAACATACCTATGTAAATATATGTTATGTTTCCTCGCTAAATAAAAATATCAAACATATTTTGATTGTGGTTTTTAGTTTTTATTCACTATTACCTGTGTTAGATTCTAGCTAGGTTCTTACGGGGGTAGTATACTAAGCTTTGTAACTATTGTAACTAATTAGGATTATGCCATGATGAATGGTCCTTCCTTCTTTTGCTGTGGGTGTAGACCTATAAAACAGCGCTTAACCTCAAAGGTCGGCCATGAATAAAGGTGTTTTACATAACCAGAATTAGAAGGCTCCACCTCTCTGAGGGTGTTGTTAAATACCAAATACCAGGGGGGGTGTATAGCATAGGCTACTCCGTAATATACGATACATGTCAAAGCGTGAGACATTGAGACATTGAGACACTGAAAGAGCTCTGAAATGAAAGAACGAAAGAAAGAAAGAAAAATTTACTCTACCTGCTATCAAGACGATGATAGAAAGGTTTGGGATTTATCTGAGGGGAGGAAAATAAGAATGACATTCTCACCATTCATATACTACCCGTATATCGAACTATATACATTGGAAGCAGGGGTTAGTATGTTTGAAGACAGAGTGCCTTACATACGAGTTTATGAATCTGAATATGAGAAATTGGTACCAGCTATTCTAGAGTTCTGTAATTATTTGCAATTGGTATCAAAAATACATCTAGATTATATAGAACCATCTCAAATTGTACGCGTAGACGATACAATACCTATTCGTAATAAAGCAGAGGGGTTCATCGTGGATTGTTCTAGATCAAATTTATGGTTGTTATTGAGATACAAATCTCAAGGTGCTACTCCGCTTCAAATTCCTAAAAGTATTATGGAAAAAGAAAAAGACTTCCCTATTCAACTATCCGTTGACGTGAAAGATTTGGGGATTCTAAGGCATGTATTGAGAGTAGGTTTTGATTTTTTCAAAGCAACTAGAGAGAGGCGAAAGATAACTTTGCTTGAAGACCGTATTAGGGGGTTTAGTCATGTCAGTCATGCAGTCACTGAAAATAACCCTAGGCGTGTGGATTACCAGGCATGCCCTACCGGCCGTACGGGGTTTTCGTTCGGTGATTATATACCTAATAGGCCTACTGGTATCGATCTCGCAAAACCGGCTGGCGCTACATTATTCTCAATGCCTGATGACAGCCTGGAAAATGACGCACCAACAATTGCAGATACTACGCCCACCCCTCCTACACTATAGGTAAAAGGCGAACTCCTCCTCCTCTTCCTTATACTCTGTGTATAATTGCGATATGATCATTGATCATTCACCATGGAGGACTCTACTTTTTCAGTGGGAGAATCCAGCTCAAGTGGAGGAGACAAAGCTTGGTGGATGGACCCTCGGAGGGGTGTGTATGAGGCACCATCATGGTGGAATCCCACCAGTACTGGGGATACGGACGAAGACGATAAATATGATGATATGGACGAAGACGCTGAATATGATGAGAGGACATTTTGGGGCTATGATAGGGTAGACCTATTATCCACAAATTCACCCGTTCCCCATGATACTCCACCCACCTCACCAGTGCTTTCGACGCCATCCCCAGTGAATTTGCCCCTGACTATGGATGAGAATGACGGGATGATCAGTACAGTACATATAGATATTATGAAAATACGTGTTGTTAAACTACTCGAAAAGGCTATAACTGAGCATATGAAAGAGGGTTGCCATGGCTGTCAAATAGATCATCCTAGTCAAACCGAACATTCATGTTTAGGCCCTACGCCTAGATATTACTTCTACAATCATTTTAAAGATTTAATGAAAAAGCTATGGACTGATGAATTTATACCTAGGGTTATGAAGGTATTGGAAACTCACGGAATTGTAGCACCACTGTCAAGAATCCATGGAATATGCAGATGTTTTCTGCATGACCTGAAGGATTTACCCTATATACACGCAAAAATCAAAGACATAACTAATGTCCCGATGAATGACCCGCTTGCATAGTTGCATATATTGCAAATAGTTTGATGACCTGTTATTGTCACATATTGTACATACTATACATTGTATGTACTGTATTGAGAAAACTAAATGTTTTTTATTTAATGAATGTTTGTGTATATTATGTTATCTTCTTTTTTTCTTTTTTTAACTACATGACTACGACTACTACTACTACATGTATTGTGTAACATACCTGTGTAAATATGTATGTCAAATATAATTTCATGTTTTTCTTGCTAAATAAAAATATTGTTTCATCAAAATATTATTTCATCTCAGATTTCTTTAGACATAGCAATATATGGTAGTCTATCAGGCTATAGAGACGGTATGCTATATTATTAGAACTAAACTACTAAACTACTAAAATGTAGAGTTAGTTTCTCACATGGTAAAATATATAATAATTTCATACCTTAATGTTTGTGTTGTGGCTGGTAGTGTATCAGACTCTAGGAGAATTCAGAATACCAGAATGTATTAAATTAATATTCAATCCATCACTATACAGTAGTTGGGGGTTTACAGACATTTTCTAAAATGACTTATAACCAGTCTTACAGAAATTAAAATGGTATGGGAGAATACTGTTTTGAACCACTGTCACTATTACTGGTTCATGTGGATCCATTGAAATTTAATTGAAATTGAATGACCCACCCCTCTAAACCTAGTACCTAGGAGGTACCTAGTATCCACATACATTAGTGTGTTATAGTATAAGCAAAGTGTATCCGTCACAGATACTCACAGAGATCCTACAAAATAACTCATTGCATCCCATACAACCGTCACAAACGTTCCTGGCAACCACGGATAACCCTAACCTTAGGGTATGGATAACAGACGGTCATGTCTACTAGAACCGGATTCTGACAAAACAACAACAAGAAACCCATTTTCTACCTTTAACGCAAATCCGTATTACACCTCTAATGAAGACGAAACCCCATTCCACTTAAACCCCGAAAATGGACGACCCAAATTTTTGACAGAATAATTTATAAACATGGACAATATGTACCCACTGGTATAGATCCAGGGTTTGATGGATCTATGGCAGACCGAATTAATTGGATGAACTATACTGACGGAGGCCGTAATATTGCACATGATGACAATTCTACGTATGCCCATGATGCCGTATTGTGTGGACTACCTCCAACAACCAATGTCCCCAGAATCAAATCAAACATTAATTATGGGTTAAAATCTAAATTTGCATGGCTAGGGGACCCTGCTAACATGATTCATATTGGTGTGGATGACCAGCACAGATGTCCAGCATGTAAGCTAGTCCTTTCGAGTTTTATACCTGGTGACACATTGTTGAATCAGCATGTTTACTTCAGCAGAGGTGAATGTTCATTTCTCAAGGCAAACTACACCAACGATCGTTTAAAAATCGAAAATGGACGGGAAAGATTTCGCCGAGGATTTATCGCCCATCCTGAAGCCATCATAATACCTGACGCGTGGAAGCCCTCGGATATTGCATTAACAAACAGAATATATGTTAAACTAGCTACCCATGACATATGCTACATGTGCGGGTGTTTGCCGGGGGGACATGCAAATGACTGTTATAAAAAAATGACAGAGTTGATACACAAACTAACCATTGGTCTTCAAGAATTGACGTTATAGTTAGGCATGCATCATATCTAGTATTTGTTCAACTGTTCCGCTACATTTACATGTATATTCACCTCCATGATGATGATGTTGTACTATACAAAATAAATAAAGACTGTTTTACAAATAAAAATAATGATTGGGTAATGTTATATTTACACCGTTTTCGCAGTTTTGGCAAAATAGTGCAGGTATGACAGGTCTATCACTGTATGTATCACTATTTGTTAATTATTAGGCAATTCTTAATTGTAGTAGACTAGAATAGTAGACGCTACACATGATACACCTTAAAGCAGTTGTGCAGCTCATAGTGTACATACTTAGTGCGTAGACATGGTGTAGATGAAAATATGGGTCAACAAATAAGTTGATGATTTGAGGGTTCTTTGTTCAAAACAGGGACAATACTGTAAACTTTGAAAGCCAATGTTAGACAATTAGGATGGAATATGAAATATCGGATAGATCCTTCCTGAACACATGACTATAGAGATACTATGTAACAAATTGTGGGATTTTTCTTTGGGGGCAGAATCTGGAGGAGTAATATAAAATGTGTTTTACACATTTACTGTGTAACATTAGCATATTTTGATAAAACCTGAAACAGTTTTCCACCTCTAGGCTAGGCTGAAAAGTTGGAGGCTGCACTATAGTGCCCCTCCGTCAAATCTAACCTCCATACATATACATTTGAACACTTTTGATATTTGTGCTTACTTTTGATTTATACTGTTTTGTGATAATGACCAAAGCTTGTGTTGTGTTTTGAAAATCTGTATGCTTCATGTTGTCATAATTTTTTGTTTAATGTATGTCTTGTATTATTTTGTTGTGTTGCGTTGAGTTTTGAATTCTGTGCTTCATGTTGTCATAATGTTTGTTTAATGTATGTCTTGTGTTTTTGTGGTTTGTTTGTCAAGTTTTGTTTTGTGTTCTGTTTTTGTATCCATGTTTTCTTTTTTCATAATGTGTTTTGTTTCTTATTTTTGTTGTTTGGGCTACGTTTATGTTGTCATAATTTTTTTTTTTGTTTAATGTACATCTTGTGTTTTTATGGTTTGTGCTTGTTTTGTCAAGTTTTGTTTTGTTTTTTGTGTAGCCTTTGATTTTGTGTAATTCTCGTGTTGTTGTAATAGCATCGCTATGTAGTTTACAATTTTACAGTTTAGGCATTTATTTAACCGAATCCAGAGCAATTTACAGCGAGCAAGAACATCGCATAATACATCAAATACATAAAAGGTTGCCAGGAATAATACGCTAGTCAATAACCTCAGTCTAACCGTGTAATATCTATGAAAAAGAAGGCACTGAGCAGCTCAGACAATTTAAGCCCTTAGTTTAATAACAGGGTGCAAGTAAAAAGTGACAATGTTCTGCATGTAACCGGTCCTGCTTCTGAGATACACCAGACTGACCAGACTGACCATAGGCTAGAGGCAAGGGTGGAACTCCCTTCTACATAGTGTAATATCTTGTAATCTTGTATACTACATATAATACTATCTAAATTACATAAGTTATGCCTTTTGAATATGCCTGTAAGATCATTGAGGCTCGGTTATGTGCTACGTCAAGTGCTATGGGCTAAGGGGGAGTGGAGTGCTTATGGGCTAAGTATGAAAGAGAGGGATTCCATCTATCTATGTGCACAGTTGCACGCGGGGTGATTTTATCATGTATGGGGAGGGAAAATGTTATAGCTAGGTGAAAATAGTCAGGCTGCATTGTATAACTGATCTTCATGCTATACTGTAAGTCTGGACCTGTTCACCGATACAGTCAGCTGTATTTACAGCTGTTAATATTCAAGTTACCTATAACCAATGTTGTTCAAAGAAAACATATTCCCTAATGTCACTTGTCCAGTTGTGGTGTGTTTTAAGCTCTACTCTTAACACTTATGCCAATAGTACAATATCCAAAATCACAGACAATATCCAGTCTAATGATATCGATATAATACTGATACCCTGCCCCCATGCACAGACAGGCCTAAGTAAGTAATTATTATTCTGTTGATTATATGACGTTATGCCCCTGTGGAAGCCACTTTTTCTTTCTCATGTGGAATGTGTCCCACTCTGGGGTGCACTCAGCGCACCATGGCAGTTTGCATGACAGACTCCGCACTGGCAGGAGAAGGAGACGGTTCCTTTGGATTAGATTACGCAATATGGGTAACTACTAACTCACACATTGAGAACACAGTAGCTATAAGAGATAACTATAAGAGTCGCATTACAAGTTATAGAAAAAAGTAGTTTCGTTATGTAAAGTATGTAGGCTTAATGTACTTGGGCGCTAGTTCCAACACTGCCTATAACACAATCATTGATGTCTCGTGATGAATATTACCCATTGAAGAAACTGTCTAGCTGTAAAGCTTGATGAGTGATATAGCCATGGATCATAACGGTGGGCTTATTTTAAAAATATCATGATCGTTATTCCAAACATTTCTACAAACGCCGTAACTACAAAAATGACAGAATAACTTTGCAATATTTGAACTTTTGTGGTACCATTTGATTTTCCTTTTACAACTCTCAAGTCCATTTGGTTACCACCTCTCCATGATTTAGCTGCAGGGGATCACCTCACCCACCCACTCAAGGACCCCCCGGTGGCCCCCGGCCTACTGTTTGAAAACCACTGCACTATGGGGGCTGAAATCACATCAGGTCATAAGTGGTATTGCAGTGTAATCATCTCTATAGATATTGACCATTATGGGGTATCATTAACTTTCACTATAATTTAAAACATATACTTATATTTCCCACCCAAAGAGTAGAACTCGGGTCTCATGGTTGAAATCCATGAATCCTAAACCACTAGACCATATGGGATTATGATGTACTAACTATAACTATATACAACTTGGTCATATGCTGCATGAAAGTAATAATCACTACTTGAACTGGTCCCAATGATCATAACCATATTGTACAAATGTACAATCCGCAAATCTTGGACAAATACACAACTTCAAGGGTACATGTTAAGAGCATCAACACGTTTGGAGGGTAACAATAATAGCAGAAAATATTGGTCCCCTAATGTCACAGGTTCTGTATACATACACAGGTTAGCTCAGAGCCTACACAACTCAATAGAATCTATACACCTAATATCTAGCCAACCATTGTACAAACCTTTCCTATTTCTTTATTTTTTCATTATAAGTTTTGCTTAAATTCATTTTATTTTTTAAATTTGCATAATTTATTCATACTTTTTATTTTTCCCTACCTGTACTCAATAGTGTACACCTACTGTACACCCATTACTCCAACGTATATATGCGCCTGGAAATTGCAATGCTAGGGCTAAACCAGCTGTTAAACCAGCTTTCAGCTGCTGTCATCGGTCACCTGTCACCTGCTGTCACCTGTCACCTGTCACCTGGCACCTGTCACCTGTCACCTGTCATCTGTCACTTTCAAAGAGAAGGGACCCCCACCCCCTGGCCCCCACACACCCCACATTGCATACAACCCCCCTTCAAAGAGAATGGATCACCACCCCCGGTTTTAACATAATTAACACATTAACACACCAAACAGATGTTTTGATGGGGAGGGGTTTACAGCTGCCAGCTGGCACATCAAAGAGATAAGGGACCCCCAATCTGCCATCTGGCAGTTCAAAGAGAATGGCCCCCACCCCCGGTTACAACTGCCACCTGGCACTTCTAAAAGATAAGGGACCCCCACCCCCATGGCCCCCACCAGAGGTTAATCTACATTTCTATTGTTCTATGCACACCTGGAGCCGGCATGTCTGTCTGATCTGTGGGACAACCCCCTTCTTGAAAACACGCAGGCAGGGGACATAGAGAGATAGGGAGAGATGGGAGATTTAAGCACTTAATGTAAAAAACACTTAAGCTCTTAATCCAGAGCGATTTATAATAAGCAATAACAAAAGCATGGCATACATCACAACATAAACATTAAGGTATACATGGAATTTAGGGGATGCGTGGAATTTTATAATTATTATTATGCTAATTATATTTATGGTTTTATGAGTTATGGTTTTATGAGTTATGGTTTTATGAGTTATGGTTTATGAGTTATGGTTTATGAGTTATGGTTTTATGCTAATTATATTTATGAATAAATAAACATAAATTAACATAAATTACTCACTGGCGCCCCCAGTGGCCACATGGTGTATGGTGCCGCCATATATATAGACTACTTGCAGGCATTTTCCTCCTTAACCCATTCTGGACGGGAACCCTGTTGGTGTTTTATGTTTTAACCATTATTTTAAAATGTAGCTGATGAAAAATAGCAGATCTACAAGCTCATAGCGCGCCACCGAGTGGCGCGCTACGAGCTTGTAGGTCTGCTATTTTTGAAAATTCGTGAAAATGTGGCGCAAATCTTTGAATATAATTTATATTCTTTCAGAGTGAACGTTTTTAACTCAACTCTTTGCTTCTGAAGGGTTCTTGGAATAAAATATTTTCAGATGGGGGTCGGTGGCCAATTAAAAATATCATTTTTGGGGTCCTTGACATGAAATATTGAGCACCACTGATACAGAAACATAGGTATTTAACATAGGTATTTCAGAAAATGTCAGAATTTAGAAGACTTTAAAAAAAAAAAAGTTTGACGCCAGGCCAAAATGGGTTAAATCCCATGACATTTAATTCTCCCCAGACTGTGTACTGTATGCGGATGGGAGTGACACAGAGCAGGGCCAACCAAATAAACCCCCTCCTCGCTGCCCAGAGCCACTAATCTGTCATTTAATTTCAAGCGGGTGTCTGGGCCATGAGGACGCGCTGCAAGGTCAAGGGCTACTGTACCCAGAGATCCTTGCATTTGGAGGCATGAGACTGGGTTCCATCAGCCTTCTCATCCAGCTTAGGATGAGAACACTGTGTGTGTGTGTGTGTGTGTGTGTGTGTGTGTGTGTGAGTATGTGCATGCGTGCGACGTGCGTGCATGCATGCGTGCCGTGTGTAATTGTGTATGCTTAGGCTACTACTTGTAAGGGCCACAACAAGTAGAATTTAAGAAATAGATATTGTGTGTGAGAACCATTTACCCAAAAGCGAATTATTTTGTGGTTCAAAGATATGTTTCTAGAGAGAGAGTTATGAAGCCTGCATTGAGTAGTTGTGGTGATTTGTACAAAACGGGTACAAAGCGGGCTACTCCTGAAAAGTTTAGAAGCCAATCGTAGCCAATGAGGGTGGATTATGAGAAATCAAACAAACCCGTCTTGATCACATGACTATGAAGAGCATGTGTACCGATTTGCGTGGCATTTGGATAAAATCTGAAGGAGTAATATTAGAAAATGTGTTTTACATGTCGGCCTCCTGGTGGCGCTATAAAGAGCAGATGTGAAAAATTCCAGGCAAAGGTTTTTCCTTGGCCTCTAGGGAGTTGGCATACAAAGTTATCCACAGATCCGTGCAGTTAGATGTAAAAACACTTTTCGGCCAGTTATAGTGCCACCATGAGGCTGAGTTGAAAATGTTCATTTGGCATTTCTTCCTCGGCCTAGTGGGAATGTGCGTGCACAATTTCACGGAAATCACACGATGTGTTCATGATTTGCAGCATTTTGTTTGAAACTGAGCACTCCTGCGAACTTTGGAAGCCAATCTTAGCCAATCAGGATGGAGTCTGAGAAATCTGAAAGACCCGTTTCGTTGAACGGCTCTAGAGAGACTGTGTACCAATTTGCGTGATGTTTGGACAAAATCTGTAGGTGTACTGTCCAAAAACTTGTTTTGCACAAAGCGGCCTCCTGTCCGTTCTGGAAATTGTAGGGCAGAGGTTCATCGTTGGCATCCAGGGAGTGTGTGTGCAAAATTTGGCATCGACCGGGTTAATGGTGCCGGAGATTAGCTGATCACAGACGGACGGACGGACGGACGGACACACAGACGGACGGACGGAGTGCAAAACATACTCTCTCCCCATGCCTTCGGCCTGGTGGAGACAATAAATGGCCTGCCGTTACAGGGCTAATAGCTACCTTGCCAGCTATTACATTCTTCATTGCTGTCGGACAGAAACCTCTTATTTCCATATTCATTTTGTGCTTTTTTATGGAAAATAACACCCTACTGGCCTACTTGATCATACTACGGTGTCACACAGAATTATCAAAGATTGTAGATCTGCTACTTTATATAATTTATTTTCATTTGAATTCTGGAAAGTAAACGGTTTTGGACATATGGGGTTTCCACACAATAGAGACGACGTGTCAGTCCCGAAACAATCACAGAAAAGACTTTCATTATCCAGAACAAGCGAAGATGCTCGGGATGAGCGAGCGTTCAGAAAACAGAGTTATAGAAGAACGAGCCTTAACCCATTTTCGGCGGGAACCCCTTTTGGTGTTAGCATTATGTTATGATTTAGCTATTGAAAAATAGCAGATCTACAAGCTCATAGCGCGCCACCGAGTGGCGCGCTATGAACTTGTAGGTCTGCTATTTTTGAAAAATCGAAGAACCACTGACATAGAAACAGCTTTTTCAGAAAACTGTCAGGATGTAGAAGACATTTTTAGAATCTGATCTCAGGTCAAAATGGGTTAAAATAGGAGCGGCGGTGTGACTGGGAACAATTCCACACGTCGGGGGGATCGATCTGCATTTAAATGAAACATCTGTATCACGCTGAGCATAATTCATGTCTCACTCATTATGGAGAACAGTCCAGTCGGCACATACTGTACATTGAGTAATGGAAAACACGGAAGGGTGAATTTGAGCTGTGTGTGTGTGTGTGTGGGGGCCACTGGGGGGGGGGGGGGGGGAGGGGGAGATTTCTGTAACCATGTAAGACAGGAAAAGACTGAACAGGCAGCTCCATATATGGGGATCTTAGGGTGGCAGCGGGGGCAGTGTCTTGAGTGTACAGGTTTTGATGAGGTCAGATCAGCATATGGAATGAATTGCATGTCACGAGGCGTGACGGACTGACTGACTGACAGGTTTTCATAGTAAACTACGGCCCTCTGTCGCAACCAGTAAGACGCCTGAGGGCTGGGCGAGGTCGCGCTGAAACAACAGTGCTTCCTAATACGGCACAGTTGAGAAGCAGCATGGGATCAACTTTGACCAAAAGGAACCATACGGGTCTTTGGAATTCCATAGATCTACCTGTGGACTCATAGACTCATAGGGCTCATAGACCTACCTGTGGACTCATAGACTCATAGGGCTCATAGACCTACCTGTGGACTCATAGACTCATAGGGCTCATAGACCTACCTGTGGACTCATAGACTCATAGGGCTCATAGACCTACCTGTGGACTCATAGACTCATAGGGCTCATAGACCTACCTGTGGACTCATAGACTCATAGGGCTCATAGACCTACCTGTGGACTCATAGACTCATAGGGCTCATAGACCTACCTGTGGACTCATAGACTCATAGGGCTCATAGACCTACCTGTGGACTCATAGACTCATAGGGCTCATAGACCTACCTGTGGACTCATAGACTCATAGGGCTCATAGACCTACCTGTGGACTCATAGACTCATAGGGCTCATAGACCTACCTGTGGACTCATAGACTCATAGGGCTCATAGACCTACCTGTGGACTCATAGACTCATAGGGCTCATAGACCTACCTGTGGACTCATAGACTCATAGGGCTCATAGACCTACCTGTGGACTCATAGACTCATAGGGCTCATAGACCTACCTGTGGACTCATAGACTCATAGGGCTCATAGACCTACTGTACTTGTAGATCGCGTTATGAATGACAAAACCGGAAATCAAGTCATCATCTGGGCTGCTAGGGCTTCTGGGAAAATTGAGCTCAATGTAAGTGGTCGGGGGGTTTGTTTGGACTACAATGCCTCATGGAGGCGGATCCTGTAGCACATTGTAATGGCCGCTGGTGATGATGAGCATAACATGCCGACGGACCATTTTTCGCCGGATTTTCGTCGTTGAAAGCTGCAAATACTTCAGCGTATGCTCTAAAGGTAATACAACAATCTCGGCAGCGTAGAATATTTGATTAAATAGCGGGTAACGCGTTTTATGGAGTCTGTTAAAGGAGAAGTCGGGACTAATACACATTTTTCCTACTTATATTGATCCCAAATGACTGGCCATGGGGTCTATTTGCAGAATTGGCCAGTCCCTTTTCTGGGACTCGGCCAAGGAAAGACGCGCTGTGATTGGCCAGTAGGCAGTTGGCAGTTGTGCCGAATGCTCAGCCCAAAACATGATTTACGAGACTGTGGCATCTTGCGTGGGACAACCAAGGCATGGATGTGTGTTGCACCACTCAGTTCACACAGGTGTGATTTTTTTTTACTATTTTAAAACATTTAAAAATAGTTAAACTAGCCAATCTACAAAGACACGTTGTTAGCTTGTAGATCAGCTATTTGGACTATTTTAAAATGTTTTAAAATAGTAAAAAATGGCTAAGTTTAGGGATAAGGGGTGGCGCAAGATCTATGGCCAAATGTTATTTTAGTCCGGGCTTGTCCTTTAAGGCAGGGGTTCTCAACCTGGGGGTCGCCAAATTATTTTGGGGGGTCCCCAGATTATTTATTTTAAATTTTTTTCTCATGAAAAAATAGTACATGCATACATTTTCCTTAATGATTATATGTGGTATCAGTAGTTATTCATGATGTATTTGGTTGGTACCATTGGAGAGATAACAGGCAACGTTGATCAAAATAACAATTCTTCTACATTCTCTAGTTGTGTAAACTTCTTGTAAATTAACACTTAGGCCGCTATCATTTATTGAAAAATTAGGATCTAATTCACGCCAGCATTTTTTTAATTTGAGCTCTTATTTTGAAAAGCCGCCATTTCCGGTCCATGAGCAGTATGTCTTAACCTAGGAAACTACACGGAGCGGACAGGCCTTGTTTACCATCTGAAGCCAGACCGGAGCTCTGCAGAGCTCCAGATCATCATATCTGTGCCGTCAAAGAAACGCTGTTTTGACCAAAATGCCATCTGGGACAAGGAATAGGAGATACAGTGCGTCATCAGTGCCCATACCCGAGGCGGGGTTGGCGAAAGGGCCTTTCTGTGTGGAGTTTGCATGTTCTCCCCGTGTCCCCTAGATACCCTCACAAAAAACATGCAGTAATCCTGGTCTCTAAACTGCCTCCCCCTGGCCAGCCAGGGCGCCTGATGGAGGGGAAAGGAACTGGTTGGAATCCTTGGTGTTCCTTCCACGCGCTACGTCCAACCAGGGAAACTCCCCCCCTGTCAGGTGTAAAGGAGCAACTTGGAGACTCAGGCATGAAGGAAGCATGAGTTCAAGTCCGTTGCTCTCCCCATGTCCCCCATATATGGGGACTAGGTTGGCGGAGGGCGTGTAGAGCCCAGGATCACATTAGATAATTGACACAGGGGTGAAAAATGGGTTACAAAACCGTGGGATAAAAAAATAATAAAAAAAAAGAAAACCACATGCTTAACCCTGTAAGACCCGGATACATTTCTACTTGCAAAAAAGAGATTTCAACCTTACTACTACTTTGTACTACTAGGACTTATGTTAAAAAAATATGTAAAAAAAAGTTTAATGAAAATGTTATGCACATTTATAATAATTAATAAAATAACAATAATTTAATAATTTACATTCGGTGGATATCTTTCACAATAATACATGATACATGTTCTAGACATTCTAATGATCACACAAATATATGTATTACATGCATTTTAGTTACTTTTATCAGGATTAAAGATTAAAGGTCATAGGTCAATTTTTATTAGAAATTTAGTCCAGAGATTTTGAAGATGTGTAAATTTGTGCCTCTGTGGGGGGTATTTATATGCAAATATCATGACCAATGGCATTGCAAGACTAAACAATGAACATCAATGATGATGTTTAGGTGAAAAAATAATAGAAAAAAATAAAATAATTAAGTGATTAATTAAAATAAAAATGTTACCGAGAAGCATGTCTCCTTTCAGTAACTCTTCCCTATATTTCTCATACATTGCAGGCAACACACTGCTTGGCACTTTGTAACGTGGTTCTAGAACGCTGATATATATTTTTTAATCCAGCGTTCTCCACCACTGAAAATGAAGGCTTACATGTCACCCCAAGTGCACTCATTATTTCTTGAGCGCAGGTCGAATTATGCAGGACTTTGGGAAGTTTACTGTGGACTGCAGACTGTGGCTCAGGAGGTAGAGCAGGTCGTCCAATGATCCATGGGTCGTCAGTGGTTCGAATCCTGGCTCCTCCTGGCTACATGTCAAAGTGTCCTTGGGCAAGACACTGAACCTCAAATTGCTCCCGATGTGCTGGTTGGTACCTTGCATGGCTTCCGTCGCCATCGGTGTATGAATGTGTGTGTGAATGGGTGAATGTAATGCACAATCTATGTAAAGCGCCTTGGATAAAGGCGCTATATAAATGCACCATTTATATAGCGCGAGAATCGTGATTGGGTCATTTTGATACATTGTATCAAATGTAATTTTCAATTAATTTTCTTTCCTCTGAAATGCTACTTCAATCTTTGACCACTGACTTAAAACCCATTCTGGGCGGGAACCCCTTTTGGTGTTTTAACTAAGCGTTATGTTATGCTTTAGCTATTGAAAAATAGCAGACCTACAAGCTCATAGCGCGCCACCGAGTGGCACGCTACAAGCTTGTAGGTCTGCTATTTTTGAAAAATCGTAAAAATGCGGCACAAATCTTTGAATATATACATTTCTTTCAGAGCGAACGTGTTTTTTATTTCGACGTCGGGCCTAAATGGGTTAAAGCCTTTATACTTAGACAAATTAAATAGCAATAAAGGTTTGTACTAGATCAGCTATTTGATAAATGTCAAACAGACTATTTGCAGGTTACCTAAATAGCTTGTAGATCTGCTATTTTTGAAAAATCGTGAAAATGTGGCGCAAATCTTTGAATATATATTCTTTCAGAGACAACATTTTTAACTCAAATCTTTGCTTTTGGGGTGTCCCTGGAACAACATAATACATATGATATTGGGGGTCCTTGAAATGAAATAGTTTGAGCATCACTGACATAGAAACATAGGTTTTTCAGAGACATGATGATGAATGACCAAAAGTAAACCCTGAAAGGACCAGTAAGTAACAGTCAAGGAGCGTGAAGGTTTCCCCATGTCTCTTTAATGTAAATAGGCACTAGAGTTATCTTAAGAAAATCACTTTGGCATTATTCATTTCATACATGGACAGTTGGCACTGAAGACTTGCTCGAGTACCTGCAAAATACAATACATACAATAACCTGTACAATAACCTCCGTAACACAACCCCAAACAGTGGTGGACAAAGTACTCCACCCCAGTACTCAAAGTATAAAGTATAGTCAATGTATAGATACTCTTGGTCACATATTGAGAGACGGCGAACTCCCTGCTCGACGAACGACGTCGTCGGCCGCGGTTTGCGGCAAACGTCCCGCGAGTCGCGGCTCGCCGTGACGATATCGTTTGACGTCGACGACGACGTCGTTCGTCGAGCAGGGAGTTCGCCCCTCCTGCACATATTACTCAACTGCAAGTGAAAGTTTGCTCTGTCCAAATTGTACTATAGTACTAATTGTACTATAGTACTAATTGCTTTTTAAAATATTCCCCTCCTAGAAATGTGTAGCGGAGTAAAAAACAATATTTTGTCTTTGAAATGTAATGGAGGGAAAATTAAGCCATGTAAAAGTAGATCGTTACTGTCCACCACTGCCCCACCCCCCAACACACACACACACATGTCACGCACAAACACACGCCTAGAAATGAGAGAGAGAGAGAGAGAGAGAGAGAGAGAAGCCCATGTTCATTAAAAACAATCCCTTAACATATAAAGGCTGTCAGGTCAGTGAGGAAAAAAAATCAGGGTGTACCCCCCGCCCCTCCCACACACACACCATTTGCAGTGTGTTGGAGCTTAGCAAGGCGTTCAATTTCAATTCCCATAAGTTATTGAATACAGGAGAGTGGCACACCGTGACAGGTACAAGTTACTCCCGCGACAGACGCTAATTAGCAAGTGCAGGAAGCAAGTGGGAGGGAAGACAGCGGCAGGATAGGCCTAGACGGGGTCATCTCTTTAAGCTTCTCACTTTCTATTAGACGGGAGATCTCGGGGCAGAAACGCCCCATCACAACCCATCCAGGAGAGTGACACCTGGGAGGGGATGGAAGGGAGCCTTGTCAAATCCGCTAAGCTTTCAAAACCGACCCACCGAACCGACCGCTCTTCTCCTTTGCATATCGTCGGTTGGCGGGCAGAAACCTCCTCTCTCCAATCTCCATAGTCTACCTTTTTGTTTTACTGTAAATGAACACCCTACTATAGAGCTCAAAGCGTGGCGAGAATTGACTCGTTTCAAGCTTGTCGTTCTGCTATTTTTTACCGCTTTCGAAATTGAATCCTGAAAAGTATGAGTTTTGGACGAATGAGGTTTCCGCCCGACAGAGACGGTATAGTCGCTGCGAAAACCTTCGTATGTCCAAAAACCGTTATGTTTTCAGGAAAATGGGGAGGAAAAACAATAACCTGTGTTGTTCCAAAATGGATCCGGTGTCGTCAGTATTTACTCATCAGCTCTTGTGAATACTTCAGTATTTACTCATGAGCTCTTGTGAATACTTCAGTATTTACTCATGAGCTCTTGTGAATACTTCAGTATTTACTCATGAGCTCTTGTGAATACTTCAGTATTTACTCATGAGCTCTTGTGAATACTTCAGTATTTACTCATGAGCTCTTGTGAATACTTCAGTATTTACTCATGAGCTCTTGTGAATACTTCAGTATTTACTCCTGAGCTCTTGTGAATACTTCAGTATTTACTCATGAGCTCTTGTGAATACTTCAGTATTTACTCCTGAGCTCTTGTGAATACTTCAGTATTTACTCATGAGCTCTTGTGAATACTTCAGTATTTACTCATGAGCTCTTGTGAATACTTCAGTATTTACTCATGAGCTCTTGTGAATACTTCAGTATTTACTCATGAGCTCTTGTGAATACTTCAGTATTTACTCATGAGCTCTTGTGAATACTTCAGTATTTACTCATGAGCTCTTGTGAATACTTCAGTATTTACTCCTGAGCTCTTGTGAATACTTCAGTATTTACTCATGAGCTCTTGTGAATACTTCAGTATTTACTCCTGAGCTCTTGTGAATACTTCAGTATTTACTCATGAGCTCTTGTGAATACTTCAGTATTTACTCATGAGCTCTTGTGAATACTTCAGTATTTACTCATCAGCTCTTGTGAATACTTCAGTATTTACTCATGAGCTCTTGTGAATACTTCAGTATTTACTCATCAGCTCTTGTGAATACTTCAGTATTTACTCATGAGCTCTTGTGAATACTTCAGTATTTACTCATGAGCTCTTGTGAATACTTCAGTATTTACTCCTGAGCTCTTGTGAATACTTCAGTATTTACTCATGAGCTCTTGTGAATACTTCAGTATTTACTCCTGAGCTCTTGTGAATACTTCAGTATTTACTCATGAGCTCTTGTGAATACTTCAGTATTTACTCATGAGCTCTTGTGAATACTTCAGTATTTACTCATGAGCTCTTGTGAATACTTCAGTATTTACTCATGAGCTCTTGTGAATACTTCAGTATTTACTCATGAGCTCTTGTGAATACTTCAGTATTTACTCATGAGCTCTTGTGAATACTTCAGTATTTACTCCTGAGCTCTTGTGAATACTTCAGTATTTACTCATGAGCTCTTGTGAATACTTCAGTATTTACTCCTGAGCTCTTGTGAATACTTCAGTATTTACTCATGAGCTCTTGTGAATACTTCAGTATTTACTCATGAGCTCTTGTGAATACTTCAGTATTTACTCATCATACTTAAACCGAATCTCTTGACGGCACCGATTTATTGCAAAGGACGCTACACTGAGCCGCTCCCACCGCCGAGTGGTCGTCCGCTCACCGCTGGCGGTCCAATCCTTCGCTGACAGAGACATAAAGATATATAGAGAGGGGAGGGAGGGCTATATGGAATAATGGCGTATGATGTGTTTATGTGTTTTGATGGGAACCTGGGTGGGAGTGGGGGGGCGGGGGGTGAGTGGTGAGGGGTGAGGGGGGGTGATGATGATGATGATGATGACCTCATCTTCTGCTCGGCGAGGCTTTGACATTCTGTAGGGGCTCGGCTGGAAATAGTCTCCAGGTTGATGGATCGGTGGAGTGGGATTACCACCCCGCCATGCAGCCTCCTCTCGTATATACCCCTCCGCCTGGAGAGAGAGAGAGGGGGGGGGACAAGGCCTCTAGCTGTCAGACTGTTCATAGGTGGAGTGAGACCAAAATCCACTCAGTGTTCATTTAAAAGGTGCAATAAGTTATGTTTCTTTGTTAATCCATTTTGGGCGGGAAAACCTGTTGGTGTTTTAAACATCGTTATACTTTAGCTATTGAAAAATAGATCTACGCGCTATGAGCTTGTAGGTCTGCTATTTTTTTTAAATCGTTAAAATGTGGCGCAAATCATTGAATATATATTTCAGAGCGAACATATTTAACTAAAATCTTTGCTTCTGGGGGGGTCCCTGGAACTACATATATTGAGATGGGGGTCCGTGGCCCAATAGAGATAATTCTGGGGGTCCTTCACATGAAAAAGGTTGAGCACCACTGACATAGAAACATGGGTTTTTCAGAAAAATGTTAGGATTTAGAAGCCTTTTTTTTAATCGACATCAGTTCAAAATGGGTCTCTTCTGACCTGATGAAATTGGCAACCCACCTGAAAATGTATTTTCTGTTAAAACTGGAGACAGGGAGACTGTCACTGTTTATAAACTAAAATAAATAAATGAAATATCATGACACACTGACTGGTCACCAATTACAGTCCATGTACGCACGCACGCACGCACGCACGCACGCACGCACAAATTTGCCAAATGCTACTACTACTAGAAGAAGAAGAAGAAGAGATTCAGCCACATGCAGATAGAGCATTCATAATGTAGATACAGAAGATCAAGGATGGAAAAAAATAATGAATGAAGAGATAAGTAAATCCATTTGTCATCATTAAAATGGGACACTTAATTATCCCAGTAGCAAAGCTTTTGATTAGCGACCTGCAGCTCCTGCTTACGTCCATAACATACTCTTATATTAAAGCTTTTGATTAGCGACCTGCAGCTCCTGCTTACGTCCATAACATACTCTTATATTCTGATTAGCGACCTGCAGCTCCTGCTCGCGTCCATAACATACTCTTATATTCTGATTAGCGACCTGCAGCTCCTGCTCGCGTCCATAACATACTCTTATATTCTGATTAGCGACCTGCAGCTCCTGCTCGCGTCCATAACATACTCTTATATTCTGATTAGCGACCTGCAGCTCCTGCTCGCGTCCATAACATACTCTTATATTCTGATTAGCGACCTGCAGCTCCTGCTCGCGTCCATAACATACTCTTATATTCTGATTAGCGACCTGCAGCTCCTGCTCGCGTCCATAACATACTCTTATATTCTGATTAGTGACCTGCAGCTCCTGCTCGCGTCCATAACATACTCTTATATTCTGATTAGCGACCTGCAGCTCCTGCTTGCGTCCATAACATACTCTTATATTCTGCTACACACGTCCCTGCCTCTATGCTCGTGGTGGAAGTACTCGCATGTTTCACTTGAGTGAAGAAGGTATAGCAATGCCTACGACAATGTAGACATACTCTTTTACTAGTAAAAGTCTTGCATTCACAATTTTACTTGAGTAGAAGTACAAAAGTACTGGCATAAAAATGTACCAAAAGTTAACTACTCGTTAACCAGAAATGTCCTATTTCACACGCTTTTTTTTATTTTTTTGCTCCTCCCCAAAAATAGCCAATCTATACAAGGTCAAATGGCATCACATCGCTATGCGTTGAGCACTTATCCATTCACTATTTTTTAATAGCCAAAGCACAACTCGGGTGAAAAGCTGGCTGCAATTCGAAACTGGCCCCCGTAAAAATCTGAATCCCCCACCGCCCTAACCCCCCCCCCCCCCCCCATTTTTCCCCTCACTGTATAAGTCTCTTTTCCCTTTTTACCTCTATGATGAATTCCTGTTCTGTTCTTTGACTATATATAGAAGTGTCTATTTGTACGTCTCTAAATGTTTTGATGAATTGAACATGGTGGACCCTCTTGTAAACAAGTGTAATGCTTAATTGGGTCGTCCACTCACAGTTAACAGTCTTTGTATTGAGTTTGTGCTTGAAATGTACTGTAATTCTGCAAAACTGTTAATACATATTTCAATCAATCAATCAAGGCTGCACGATGGCAGCCCCTCAGTCAAGCTGGGTCACAAATGTAGTAGTGGAGTACAAAGTCCAATATTTGCCTTTTGAGATGTAACCCTAAGCCTAAGTATAAAGTATTGGATTTTCTTTTTTTTAATGTTTTTTCTTTGTGGCTTTCGCCTTTTATTTTATATTTTTATGGAGGGACAGTAGGCTGACAGGAAATGGGGAGAGAGATTGGGGGAAGACATGCAGTAAAGGCCGTCGGGATCGGGAGTCGAACCCGCGGCACACTGCCAGACTGGATTACCAGCCAAGGTGCCTGGACCACTGAGCCACAGCCCAGGCCTGGATTTTCTTTTTACATACATTACTTGAGTAAAGTAGAAAGTGCTCATGTAAGCACTTATGCACAGGTTATACTTTCCACTGCTGGTTCCTCTCTGAAACGTACAGTATGTATATTATAATGTCTCCTCCTCACTGGCTGGTCTTTGCAGACCACTCCAAAGCCCACCGCCATGCAGCACGGCACGGCAGGCCAAAATAAACGCTTCTCCCTGCACCATTAAACTGGTCGCGGAATTAACTCGCACGGAATTGAATTATGTCACACATGAAGCCCTCCTACCTCACCATTTAAAAAGCAATAATAGCCGGCTTCAAGCTACGAGGTTGGGTTTAGATACATAATTAGAGTCAATCACCCATACCTCAATGCAGCTGGACTCTCTAAATGAGTCAATCACCCATACCTCAATGCAGCTGGACTCTCTAAATGAAAACAATGGACTTCCAGCCACTGCTGAATGTGTGCTATGGAAATGTGCCGGATGTTCATTTGACTCAGAGAGGTGGACTGACTGTACAACGGTGAGAGTTAAACGGACACTAACGGCCAAGCTACACCAGGCTTATCTCACACACACGCACGGGCCGTGCGTTTAGGGTAAACGCGCGGCCCGCGCGTGTGTTTTTTAAAATAGGACTGGACCTAAATTAAACGCACGCGCGGGAGAAAACGCGCAAGAAAAGCCTGGTGTAGCTTGGCCGTAAGAAGTTTTTTTTCATCTGTGAGTTGGATTGGGGGGGAAAATCTAATGGTGTGGATCTTGGAATTCACATGGCGACGAACGGCTTGGCATCATTATGTGGCCCGGCCTCAGACACGTGCACACAAATGGTAAATGGTGCATTTACATAGCGCCTTTATGAAAGGCGCTTTACATAGATTGTGCATTACATTCACCCATTCACACACAGTCATACACCGATGGCAGCGGAAACCATGCAAGGCACCAACCAGCACATCGGGAGCAATTAGGGGTTCAGTGTCTTGCTCAAGGACACTTCGACACTAACTCTGGGGGAGCCCGGGTTCGAACTGGCAACCTTGCGGTTTCCATCCGGCCACTCTACCCCTGAGCCACCGCCGCCCCATGAGCTGACAACACACATAGACATCAAAGGAGGCTTCAGCCCCTGCCCTTTTACCCGTCTGTAAAACCACTGCCCTCTCCAGACCATGAATGCAGCATTTACTATGGTGAAAGAAATGCAAACGCCCTCCTCCTCTCCTCTCCTCTCCTCTCCTCTCCTTTCCATGCCATACCAGAGAATTGCTTTTTTTCGGAAGTCTCCTGATTTTGAACGCAAGCATTTTGCGTTGAAAGAATTTGTTTAGAAATCCATGTCATCGCCTCATCTCCACTTGCCAACGAGTGCACGGGGTCACGCCCGGAAAATAGTAGATCTACCGTCTTATTTTCTTCTTAAAGTGCTCTCTTACGGAATTTCACCTCCTGATGGGTCTACAAGCTCACAACGCGTCACGCTGTGACCCGTTGAGAGCTTGTAGATCCACTATTTTAGTCCAAAAGCCAGTATAGTCGGTGTCCTTTGGCAGTTCTTTCTTATTGTTCTTCCAATGTGTCCACCATGTTCCTTATACGCTTTAGGTCTGTAACTTTGAGTGTACAAACAGAACCAAATGGACCTGGACTTTACAGGTGGTTGAGAATATATCGTCTCTGTCTGGTGGAAACCAGACCTGTTACTTTCCAATGATTCAAATTGAAAAGTAGCAACAGTAGCAGAACCGACGAGCTCAAAACGTATCGTTTCGTGCTGCGTTTCGGCCTATGTACCAGTAATTCTGTAAATGTACCAGAGGTACCTTTCGCCTGAAAGGTTTTGAAAGGTACCTATAGATGTCAGCGAGGAACAGACCAACAGAACTGGACTGTATACTTAGTTACTTTACACCACTGAGTGGAGCATATGCCACTCAAGTTCTTAGATTTTTAGACAGGCTCCCTGTAGGTCAAATAATTGATTGACAAAATACTACGCTTGGATTTGTTTTAGGGCCAAAATACATGAATTAATGAGCTTGTGGTATACTATTACTATTACTGTATATCATGAACCATCCAACTTCACATGTCATCTGGGAAAGGTCTGCGTGCTTTCTGTCCCTATAGAATGATAATCCACCACTGTTTAGAATGGCAGAAAGGCAACCTTTTCTTTCGCAAGTTGAATCGCAATACTCTCATACGTCTTAATCGACAAACATTACGGTCCCTCTATTTGATTCTATACCATGACGGCCGCCTATCGAGTGGAAAATCCTAAATCAAGCCCAGAGGGAACTGCTGACAGCTTCACAAATGTCAAGGCAGAACTGATAGTAGCTACGGTACAGCCTGAGTACAGCCAAGGCAGAACTGATAGTAGCTACGGTACAGAACTGATAGTAGCTACGGTACAGAACTGATAGTAGCTACGGTACAGAACTGATAGTAGCTACGGTACAGAACTGATAGTAGCTACGGTACAGAACTGATAGTAGCTACGGTACAGAACTGATAGTAGCTACGGTACAGCCCGAGTACAGCCAAGGCAGAACTGATAGTAGCTACGGTACAGCCCGAGTCAAGGCAGAACTGATAGTAGCTACGGTACAGCCCGAGTCAAGGCAGAACTGATAGTAGCTACGGTACAGCCTGAGTAACTGATAGTAGCTACGGTACAGCCCGAGTCAAGGCAGAACTGATAGTAGCTACGGTACAGAACTGATAGTAGCTACGGTACAGCCCGAGTCAAGGCAGAACTGATAGTAGCTACGGTACAGAACTGATAGTAGCTACGGTACAGCCCGAGTCAAGGCAGAACTGATAGTAGCTACGGTACAGCCTGAGTAACTGATAGTAGCTACGGTACAGCCCGAGTCAAGGCAGAACTGATAGTAGCTACGGTACAGCCCGAGTCAAGGCAGAACTGATAGTAGCTACGGTACAGCCCGAGTCAAGGCAGAACTGATAGTAGCTACGGTACAGCCCGAGTCAAGGCAGAACTGATAGTAGCTACGGTACAGCCTGAGTAACTGATAGTAGCTACGGTACAGCCCGAGTCAAGGCAGAACTGATAGTAGCTACGGTACAGCCCGAGTCAAGGCAGAACTGATAGTAGCTACGGTACAGCCTGAGTAACTGATAGTAGCTACGGTACAGCCCGAGTCAAGGCAGAACTGATAGTAGCTACGGTACAGAACTGATAGTAGCTACGGTACAGCCCGAGTCAAGGCAGAACTGATAGTAGCTACGGTACAGCCTGAGTAACTGATAGTAGCTACGGTACAGCCCGAGTCAAGGCAGAACTGATAGTAGCTACGGTACAGAACTGATAGTAGCTACGGTACAGCCCGAGTCAAGGCAGAACTGATAGTAGCTACGGTACAGCCTGAGTAACTGATAGTAGCTACGGTACAGCCCGAGTCAAGGCAGAACTGATAGTAGCTACGGTACAGAACTGATAGTAGCTACGGTACAGCCTGAGTAAATCTACAGGCCTGCAAAATCTCTGTCATCTCTGTAGCCCACATAGCGTCACTGTTGGGCAGAAACCTTGTATCTCCATAGTCCATAATATTTCAACAGTGTCGCACAAAAATAAATAAGAATAATAATACAGTTTAGCTTTTTCGTAAATGAAAGGACCACTTCACCACTTTTCAACCTATCTTCATATAATAGGTCCTCACTAATAAACATGAAAAAATGGCGCAATTTTTTTCTACTCGGTCTGTGTCTCTTCCAGTGACATCATCGATGGGGAATACAAGCTAATAGAAACTGCAGGCTTTCTAGTCCTGAAAAGTTGCAATGCGAAAATGGAAGTCATTGTTCTCACGATAATGAAAATCTAAACATTTTTGTAAAAAAATGTTGTTTAAAAAATAATCTGCCTAATGATGATGTCACTGGAAGACGGTTTCTAAACTGCCCACAGCCCTCCTATGAGACACAGTCATGATAAAATGGCACGATTTTTTTCTACTCAGTCTATTAGTGAGGACCTATTATATGAAGATAGGTTGAAAAGTGGTGAAGTGGTCCTTTAATGCCCTATTACAGCGTCACACAAAAGTATCGAAAATTGGCAGATCCACAAGATCGAAACATGGTGAGAAGCAAATTAACAACAGACTTGATAATGGATCCTTTGGGATTCCAATTCAAACGTAGCAAAAGCAGCAGATCTACAAGCTCAACCAGGGGCGCCTAACTTCGTTTCCAGGTGGGGGAGCACAGATTTGGACTCATGCGCGCGCGTAGCGCGCGCGCAAAAATGCGCGTGCATGTGCCTCGTGCACGCGCGTTTTCGCGCATTTTCACAAGGAAAAGTGGCTTTTACTTTCCCTCTCCACACGCAAGTTATATGAACAAACTGACAAAATGCATCATAAAAAGGCATAGGCCTATTTAGGCTACACATGACATTGGCAAGGCGCCGATATCAAAACAAAACATATAAATTATAGCCCTATTATACAACAGACGAGCTGACAGCGCAGCGCGCTTGGGCTCGGCGACCCCGGTGTTGTATCGTCATCATTCATCATAGATCCCTCCCCGTCAGAATCTAATATCTAACATTAAATTGCAGCAGCATTCAGCAGTTCAGTTGGCACGGCGGCCATAGTAATTAGTAAATACTATATTATTTCTCACTGCAATAGTGACTATTAGAGAAATAATATAGTTAAATTGTAAATGCTTTACCTTAAACCCCAAATGTGCTCTTGCGCTCCGGGGTGGTTAATTCCCTCATCATGGCATTTACTGTATATCCAACGTGAGTTACGTGTCCAGAATGTCATTATGTAGGCTACGTGAGATGGACACTGCTGCTTGCGCTGCTGCTGCTGCTGCTGCTGTTGTTTTTATTATTGTCCTCCTTCTCCTCCAACAACGTTAGCACTCGTTCCCTGCTGAACACTGCTGCTGGTGCCCATGAAGGCCAAGGGTTCATTAACTAGACTTGATTTGGGCTTGGACCCACCAAATAAATCACTCATTCTCTTCTGAGCCATGTTGACAACAACAACACACACATTCAGGCTGACCGGAGAAATTCAAATCCGTGCGCCCCGTGCGTAAAGGTAACCGGAAATAGCGTCAGCAGCAGAGCTCGCGTGCACTACACGCGCGCCGCGCGTGCCGCGCTCACACTGTCACACACATAGACAAACACCCTCTCCTCCTCTCTCTCTCTCTCTCTCTCTCTCTCTCTCTCGCTGTCGCGCACCGTGCGCTTCGAGCGTGGCGGCGGCCGGGGGGGGGGGGGGGGGGGGGGGATAAATAGTGGTGTCGCGTTGCGACACCACTATTTCAAATGGTGCCGCAGCTGCTCCGTTTGCTCCATGGCTCAGGCGTGCCTGAGCTCAACATGCGTCGCGATCTGCTACTTGTTTTTGTGACTCGAAATAGGGCATCTGTCACGATCCGTGACCTGTTCTGTCACTCTCATGTGTTTCCCTATGTTCCTTGTTTTTGGGTTTTACCTTTGTGTACTTTTACCTTTTATTTTGTAGTATCTAGTGTCTCTTGGTTTCCTGTGTTGCCCATGTGTACCTGCCTTGTCTAACCCTGTGATTAACCCAGCCAATCCCTGTGTTGATTTGTCTGTTGTATTTCACCTGTGTCTGGGTTAGTCCTTGTCTACTTATATGCCCTTGTGTTTTCAGTTCTCCGTTGGTTTGTTGTTTATTATGTTGCCAGTGAGTATTTTTGTAGCCTTGATTCCTTGCTTGTTGATCCCCTAGTTTTCCCAGTATAGTTTTCCCTCTTGCCTTCCTTGTGTTCCTCGTGTTGAGTGCATGTGTTTGGTCCGACGTGTCATTGGTCCGAAAAACGACAACCCACCTCAAACCCTAACCTAACCATAACCGCAAGCACGCGAGCAGGCGCTAGTCCGAGGTGCGGACGCATGTCGAACCAATGCTCCGTCGGACCATAGTATGCCTCCCAGTTTTCCCAGTATAGTTTTCCTCTTGCCTTCCTTGTGTTCCTAGTTTTCCCAGTATAGTTTTCCTCTTGCCTTCCTTGTGTTCCTAGTTTTCCCAGTATAGTTTTCCTCTTGCCTTCCTTGTGTTCCTCGTGTTCCTAGTTTTCCCAGTATAGTTTTCCTCTTGCCTTCCTTGTGTTCCTAGTTTTCCCAGTATAGTTTTCCTCTTGCCTTCCTTGTGTTCCTAGTTTTCCCAGTATAGTTTTCCCGCTTACCTTCCTTGTGTTCCTCGTGTTCCTAGTTTTCCCAGTATAGTTTTCCTCTTGCCTTCCTTGTGTTCCTAGTTTTCCCAGTATAGTTTTCCTCTTGCCTTCCTTGTGTTCCTCGTGTTCCTAGTTTTCCCAGTATAGTTTTCCTCTTGCCTTCCTTGTGTTCCTAGTTTTCCCAGTATAGTTTTCCTCTTGCCTTCCTTGTGTTCCTAGTTTTCCCAGTATAGTTTTCCCTCTTACCTTCCTTGTGTTCCTCGTGTTCCTAGTTTTCCCAGTATAGTTTTCCTCTTGCCTTCCTTGTGTTCCTCGTGTTCCTAGTTTTCCCAGTATAGTTTTCCTCTTGCCTTCCTTGTGTTCCTAGTTTTCCCAGTATAGTTTTCCTCTTGCCTTCCTTGTGTTCCTAGTTTTCCCAGTATAGTTTTCCCTCTTACCTTCCTTGTGTTCCTCGTGTTCCTAGTTTTCCCAGTATAGTTTTCCTCTTGCCTTCCTTGTGTTCCTTGTGTTCCTAGTTTTGTTCCTCTAGTGTTTTTGACTTGCTGTACCTGGACTCTGATTTTTGCCTGCTCCTCCTGTTTGGTCACAATACAACACTGAACTTGACTTTCCCTGCCTCTAGCCTCTCATCCTGCGTTTGGGTCCTATACCCAACTTGACTCACACCGTGACAGAACCAACCAACCCAACATGGACCCAGCAGATGAGGCTGGCAGAGGAGGATGATTTCACCAAGGTTCTTCAGTCGATGGTCTCTATTATGGAGTTTTGCAATCGTCCATCAACCAGTGCTGAACAGAAGATGGAGGCTCTGAAGCAGGCAGGCCCTCCGGGTGGGCTACTCCCGCCCAGACGTTTAATTGGCCCTCGCAGGTATAGTAACACGAGCACGCACAGTCGCACACGCAAAACAAACAATTAAATAAATAACCGATAGGATTTTTTTCCTGGGATTGTTAACACTAGCAATCACTTTACTTTAAAGCCTCAACTTAGTTAAGTGTTGAGAGCAAACTTCTCCCCAGAGAGAGAGAGAGAGAGAGAGAGAGAGATCCTCGATCTTTCCTCCCAGGTTGAGATGCCAGCTGATGGACAGATTAATTTACAGCAGGTACAGGGAATTGCACACTAATTTACTGGGCCTATAGGAGGTTGTTTCACTTAGAAGAAACAGGCATGCGTTGTGGATTCATCCTAATGAAAGCACTGTAAATCCAGCACGCTGTCTCCTTTCTGCCGCTCATTTGCATTGAAATAGAAGTGCCATATTTCATTGTCCTCCGTCTGACTTTTTTATATATAACCCATTTAGGCCTGACGTCGAAATAAAAAAAAGTTCGCTCTGAAAGAATATATATACCTATTCAAAAATAGCAGACCTACAAGATCGTAGCGCGCCACTCGTTGGCACGCTATGAGCTTGTAGATCTGCTATTTTTCAATAGCTAAAGTATAACAGAATGCTTGAAACACAAACGGGTTCCCGCCCAAAATGGGATAAATATCGACATCGTTGCTCTCGGGTGGAAACCTAGTATGTGCAAAAAAAAACAGTGTTCCTTTTTATTAATATTGTTTTCAAATATCTAGATATTTCACGCGTTGTGTAGTCCCCAGTGGTTCCCAAAGTGGGGTCCAGGGACCCCCAGGGGTCCTTGAGGGAGTTCCAGCTGGGGTCCCCAGCTAAATGATAGTTTGGAACCAAATGCACCCTTATGGGTCTGTAACTCTGAGAGTGTACACTCTCACAGTTAAATTATCATTGACTTAATAACAATATAAATTGGGGGTACCCAGAGATATAAATTCCATTAACACATTTACTGCGTTAAAAAAATCAATATCTAACTCCCGGTCCCTGCCGGTGTTTACACTAACCTTTGAAGAATCACGGCGTCGCAATTGTAAATGACACGTAGCCTGCAGAGTTAGTTCAGTCAGACATACTCGAGGGAGTTCATGCCGTGCTCAAAGGCGCATTCTATACTCAAGGGGTTAACATGCTGCATTACTCTGTGGGTGTATTCAGTGTGTGCAAGACCCACATGTCATTCGCTGATGTGGCAGTCAGCTGACTGGGCGGGCTACTTAAGCTCACTAGTCTGCATGCTCTTCCTGCTTTCCTCTGCATATGGTTCCTGGTTGTTATGTTATGTTTGCTCCCACCACCACCCCAGCACCACCGGTGGGCTCTGTTATTTATGCTCCCCATGGTTGGGGGTTTATTGTTTATTTAACACATAACTCCGGTTTTTAGCTGCACTTCACTGGTTGCCAGTATCCTTTCGAATTGATTTTAAGATTTTATTATTAACTTTTAAAGCTCTTAATAGTCTAGCGCCTAGCTACTTATGTAACATGGTAGAATTGTATGTGCCGCGGGTCATCGGGTCAGGGTCTACTGAAGGTGACCCATACGGCTAAACTGGTCACTAAAGGGGATCGGGCTTTTGTGGTTAAGGCCCCAAGGCTCTGGAATAGCCTACCAGAGGAGCTGAGACTAACCCAGTCTCTAACACATTTTAAAACCCTCCTAAAGACCCATTTTTATAGAATAGCCTTTGCATCTCCCTGATTTGTATCTGTGTTTGTTATTTTGCACCTGTGATGTATTCTGTTATTGTTGTCTGACTGTTCAAAGCACTTTGTAACTTTGTTTAAAAAAGTGCTATATAAATAAAGTTTTATTATTATATTATATTATTATTGTATATCTATCTCCCTGCTCTTAATGTTTTATGTTGGTGCTTAATCGTGCCGAGCAGGGAGAAAATCCAGCAGAGCCGAACGCCATGTCAAATATCATATGCACACTGGTATTCTCGTTCTATAATAAATATTGGTTAAATCTATTCGTGAGTTGTCTGACTGAACTTAATTTCATGAAAATCCACCTGTGGGAGAAAACTTTCGCACACCTATAATTTAGGCGTATGCACAGGTGCGTAGGCCAGTGGACATCAATGAAAGCAATAAGGTACGCCCGCACACTGTGTATTTGCTCGGTACATTTAATGAAGCAACGTTTCGGTCCTTCCGGACCTTCCTCAGGCATCTAAACGTTGCTTCATTAAATAAGAGAGATGTACTCATGTACCGAGCAAATACACAGTGTGGGTGTACCTTATTGCTTTTATGAAAATCCACCTGAAAATAGTCCCATCGCGTCTACGTGTTTGAGTCGGAGAATGCACCACCGCGGCGATGCGAAACATAAACGAGGAACAGATCAAGCAGGAAGCGGCCGACACGCACCGTCGTAGGCAATGCGTTGAGCCTCGGTTTCCCAGAAGCACCGTAGGCAATGCATTGAGACTCGGTTTCCCAGAAGCACCGTAGGCAATGCGTCAAGCCTCGGTTTCCCAGAAGCACCGTAGGCAATGCATTGAGCCTCGGTTTCCCAGAAGCACCGTAGGCAATGCATTGAGCCTCGGTTTCCCAGAAGCACTGTAGGCAATGCATTGAGCCTCGGTTTCCCAGAAGCACCGTAGGCAATGCTTGAGCCTCGGTTTCCCAGAAGCACCGTAGGCAATGCGTTGAGCCTCGGTTTCCCAGAAGCACCGTAGGCAATGCATTGAGCCTCGGTTTCCCAGAAGCACCGTAGGCGATGCGTTGAGCCTCGGTTTCCCAGAAGCACCGTAGGCAATGCATTGAGCCTCGGTTTTATATAATAATAATAATACATTTTATTTATAAGGTCCATGTTTCTTATATCAGGGGGGAGGGAGTTCCAGAGTTGAGGGGCAGAGCGGCTGAAAGCTCTTGACCCCATGGTGGACAGACGGGCTGGGAGGACTTTCAGTTTGATGGAGGAGGCAGACCTAAGAGACCGAGGACTGTATCTAATATAATCTAATCATGTGCATTTGCCTCCATATATGTGCGGTTAAGCCCAATGTTATACAATGTTATACATTTGAAAATATCCAATCTACAAGATCACAGCCTTCACAGTTTCAAAACCTATTGTATATTATTTTAATGTCAATACTTTTACTCAAGCAAAATGTGGAATAAAGGACTTCTTCATCCACCACATTATTTGCAGAGCAACGCGAGAAACGCTGCAAGCCGGCCGTTAACGTCACGACATTGCAGGGAAATGACAACAATGGCAGTAATTATAAAAGACAAAACGGCAGCCAAAGGAACTCAGACAGCGGATGCTTTCTCCACTTCACAGAGGTGTGAATAACCTTGGAGAAGTAGAGTGTGGATAATGAGGCAGCTGCCGGACTTTTATCATTCTTAGCCCATTCTGGACGGGAACCCCTGTTGGTGTTTTAACTAAGCATTATGTTATACTTTAGCTATTGAAAAATAGCAGACCTACAAGCTCGTAGCGCGCCACCGAGTGGCGCGCTACGAGCTTGTAGGTCTGCTATTTTTTTTTAAATCGTGAAAATGTGCCTCAAATCTTTGAATATATATTCTTTTAGAGTTTCAGTTTTTAACTCAAATCTTTGCTTCTGGGAGGTCCCTGGAACGACATATTCTCAGATGGGGGTCGGCGGCATATACATATAGCCTAATTTTTGGGGTCCTTGACATGAAATATTGAGAACCACTGATATTTTTTTAATTTCGACGTCAGGCCTAAGTGGATTAAAGACCATTACTGCACGATCAAAAATGGACAGCATGGAGATTCTCGCTGCTCGGGAACGTATAATTATAAAACTTATAGGCCTATATTCACAGACGCGCGCGGGTTCCTCGCCTTCGCCTGCAGAGACATTAACATTTCAACAAATGGCCGACATAAAAAAGAGTGAAGTGCCGGGATTTCCCATGCAGATCACACAGGAAGTGGGCTTTACAATGATCATTGTGAGCGCCGTGACGCAGAGGAGACTGTTGAGACACACGACTGTCTGGAAGCCAGGAAATAAAAGTTTCCACTTTGTTGTTGAAGTAAATGAACTATAAAGACGACTGCTTTTCCTCTCTACATAGCACACAAACAAACATACTAAAATACTTAGAAGAAAAGAGAAAGAATTTCTTTACACTTAGAGCTGTCAGAGCAAGTGGTCCAGGCTCCTTCAGTCAACACTTTTAAGAATATACTTGACACATTTTGGTCAACAAAATATTTTTTATATAACTATAGGGCTGGATTGTAAGGTCACTGGTAAATACGGGACTTTGAAACTGTATTATGTATAGATATAAGAAAAAAATCACACCCGTGTGAACTGAGTGGTGTAAGGTTTTATATAGCATGATCAGCTGTGGTCTGACGTAATGTCTGACGTAATGAAATCACACCCTAGCCAAAGATCTTTAAAGATCTTTGGCTAGGTAGGGTCGTCTTCTGATGTGATGATTTGTGACCATGAAGTTGATTCAGCTGGAGTTTTTGTCCGATGTGAGGTATTATATAAGGTAAGGTATTATATAGCCTGATCAGCTCTGATCTGACGTAATGAAATCACACCCGGATGTGATTTCACAACTGGCTTTTTTTGTGCAGAAAAAATTAGCATGGTTGCTACGGTCATCCAGTTCACCCGGGTGTGATTTAATTACGTCAGAAATTATTTTGAACATAGCAACCATGCTCATTTTTTTCTGCACACAAAAGCCAGTTGTAGGAGTGGTTTACACCACTCAAAAACAGAGTGCGGGTCCACATGAACTTGTGTGTTTTAAAATGTAAAAAAAAACAGGAAAAAAAAAATACGAATGTATATATGTATGTACTTGTGAATTTGAATAATGTATTTATGTCTGTTATGAGTCTGGCGTAGAGGATTTCATCCTGTGCTGGAAATCTTTTCAATACATTTCAATAAAAAGTCAACCCATAAACGCGGAGGCAGACAGATGGATGAATGAAGGCTCATACATAGTCTGGATTTTCGGTGGTGAGGTGACCACCGAACTACAACATGACGTCACTGAGGTGACCACCGAACTACAACATGACGTCACTGAGGTGACCACCGAACTACAACATGACGTCCCTGAGGTGACCACCGAACTACAACATGACGTCACTGAGGTGACCACCGAACTACAACATGACGTCACTGAGGTGACCACCGGACTACAACATGACGTCACTGAGGTGACCACCGGACTACAACATGACGTCACTGAGGTGACCACCGGACTACAACATGACGTCACTGAGGTGACCACCGAACTACAACATGACGTCACTGAGGTGACCACCGAACTACAACATGACGTCACTGAGGTGACCACCGAACTACAAGATGACGTCACTGAGGTGACCACCGAACTACAACATGACGTCCCTGAGGTGACCACCGAACTACAACATGACGTCACTGAGGTGACCACCGCACTACAACATGACGTCACTGAGGTGACCACCGGACTACAACATGACGTCACTGAGGTGACCACCGGACTACAACATGACGTCACTGAGGTGACCACCGGACTACAACATGACGTCACTGAGGTGACCACCGGACTACAACATGACGTCACTGAGGTGACCACCGGACTACAACATGACGTCACTGAGGTGACCACCGGACTACAACATGACGTCACTGAGGTGACCACCGGACTACAACATGACGTCACTGAGGTGACCACCGGACTACAACATGACGTCACTGAGGTGACCACCGGGCTACAACATGACGTCACTGAGGTGACCACCGGGCTACAACATGACGTCACTGAGGTGACCACCGAACTACAACATGACGTCACTGAGGTGACCACCGAACTACAACATGACGTCACTGAGGTGACCACCGGGCTACAACATGACGTCACTGAGGTGACCACCGGGCTACAACATGACGTCACTGAGGTGACCACCGGGCTACAACATGACGTCACTGAGGTGACCACCGGACTACAACATGACGTCACTGAGGTGACCACCGGACTACAACATGACGTCACTGAGGTGACCACCGGACTACAACATGACGTCACTGAGGTGACCACCGGACTACAACATGACGTCACTGAGGTGACCACCGGACTACAACATGACGTCACTGAGGTGACCACCGAACTACAACATGACGTCACTGAAGTGACCACCGAACTACAACATGACGTCCCGAGCCGCGGTTGAAGAGCAAACCACCGACACCGCTCCAACCCTTCTCTCTGTTTTTACTCACCACCGCTCAACGTTATTTCAGCTCACCACCGGAGCGGGTGGTCACCTCACCACCGAAAATCCAGACTATGAATAGGCCTTGAGGGTTTCGGAGTCCAGATATATTTGCAGAGTTCAGAATACAGCTTCATGGCCTGAGCCGTGCACCCACCCACAGCCTGACGGCTTCAGGACACTCACACACATACACAGTTCAGAATACAGCTTCATGGCCTGAGCCGTGCACCCACCCACAGCCTGACGGCTTCAGGACACTCACACACATACACAGTTCAGAATACAGCTTCATGGCCTGAGCCGTGCACCCTTCAGCCTGACGGCTTCAGGACACTCACACACATACACAGTTCAGAATACAGCTTCATGGCCTGAGCCGTGCACCCACCCACAGCCTGACGGCTTCAGGACACTCACACACATACACAGTTCAGAATACAGCTTCATGGCCTAAGCCATGCACCCACCCACAGCCTGACGGCTTCAGGACACTCGCCCACATACACAGTTCAGAATACAGCTTCATGGCCTGAGCCGTGCACCCACCCACAGCCTGACGGCTTCAGGACACTCACACACATACACAGTTCTGGCTAGTTTATAAAGAAGCCCAATACACATTAGATGGCTCAAACAGACAGTCGTTTGACACCCAGACCAAATGGTCAAAGTTATCTGGGGCAGCGGTGGCCTAAGGGTTAGAGGAGCGCCCTTGTTGCCAAAAGGTTGCCGGTTCGATTCCCCGGACGGGCAGGAAAAATCTGGGCGGGGAAGTGATTGTCATCACTCACCCAACACCGCTGAAGTGCCCTTGAGCAAGGCACTGAACCCCCAACTGCTCCCCCTGGAGCTGCTTAGTGGCCAACAGTATAAGACTGTGGTTGTACTGGTCAGCTCCCAGGTTTTAATGTGTGTGTCTGTTTTGTGCCTGGCGACCCCAAGAAGATATTTGTGTTAAATTATATTATCCAAACATATATTCAAATATTTTAAAAAATAGCAAATGTTCAAGCTCGCATTGTGAGCTGTTGCTGTTTTTGTACGCCACCATTGTATAACAATGCTTTAAAACCCTCTGATGGGGGGAGTTCCAGACGCCCAGGAACGCGCCCAGGGGGCCAGGCCGGTTCCGGCATGCCGCCCCGCGTCCGAAACGGTAGAGAAATGACAGAGTTACCATGTGGCGGTCCCTCTACTGTACCCTCTACTGTACAGTACTGTACTGTCACTGTACTGTACTGGCACACCCGAAAGCATCATATATACAGTTAATACATGTGTGTGTGTTTGTGTGTGCGTTAGGTTGCGCACAGGTGGTAAAAAAACAACCATTCTGTTTTTGTGCTCGTACCCAGACAGACACCCACCCACCCAGCCACCCACACACATAGCTCCGTAAGGGAGTGGTTGCACCACTCAAAAAAAGATGGGGACCGAGACGATCACAGAGACCATTACATACAATGTTGACCGAAAAGACGAGAGAAGCACAATGAGCAACAGAGACACTAAACACATTATAAAGTCCTCTTTTTTTCCCACTAAAATGCATCATTATCAATAATCCTCCTGATTAGGTAGATTGCAATAATCAGCACAATAATCAGGATTATCCCTGTTTCCAGGGATAATCCTCATAATAGGGCAGTCGCATTATTGTGCAGCCGTACTCCTTTACACCCCTCGGCCCTAGCCTAGCACGCACGCACGCACGCACGCATGCACACACACACACACACACACACACGCACACATTGCTGCATGTCGGGTGGAAACCTTTTATGTCAAAGTATCCAAAAGATCCGATGTAGTTATTTACTCACAAACTCTTGTTCATATTTTCCATTGGTTCAGTATTTATACAGTAAAACACACGAGACACACTTTCTCTTAACCCATTTTGACCTGAGATCAGATTCTAAAAATGTCTTCTACATCCTGACAGTTTTCTGAAAAAGCTATGTTTCTATGTCAGTCGTTCTTCGATTTTTCAAAAATAGCAGACCTACAAGCTATGAGCTTGTAGATCTGCTATTTTTCAATAGCTAAAGCATAACATACTGCTAACACCAAATAGTCTAGTAGCCAGCCCATAGAGCCCCATTGTGAACCCGGACATGTTGAGTACACCAAGGTTTTATGTTAGAAATGTTTAGTATGGATCCCCAGCATGTAGAAACTGCCGGATGCTAACTTGCATATGTTGAGCAATTTTCATAATTGGCATAATATGTGACCATACCAATTACAACCTATAGAAGGCAAAATATTCAACATTTCTGTACTTGTGCGAGTGTGTGTACTGTAGTGTAGAGTGTGTGTGTGTGTACACCGTAAAAACAACAAATAGAAAACACTTTCTACTAAGTCCCATTTCATCACCACCACCACCACCACCAACCACAATACATCAACGACCCACACCAAGAGTCCCAAATCTGTAATTCATTGCGTCAAACAATGATTCGCTTTACTGTAATAATAACCCACACTTTGGTGTCGGCACCGGTGTGTGAATATCTCTTTATTACTGGGTGGGACAGTTACAGCCTGTTTTTATTATGGCCCTGATTGGAACCCATGGCCATAAAGCCAGCAGCGTTGCGATGTGAGTGGCCTGGACGATGACAGAGGGTGGCCTGTGAGTGGCCAGGCCGATGATAGAGGGTGGCCTGTGAGTGGCCAGGACGATGACAGAGGGTGCCGAAAGTCATCCCGCTGTAAGTAGCCAAAATAACGGGGAGACGGCCCGGGACGGAAGTCACAGAGAGGACATCCGTCATCACTACGGCGTCCACTGACCTTCACCGTTATAGGCTACTGCTTAACCCATTTTGGGCGGGAACCCCTTTTGGTGTTAGCATTATGCATTATGTTATGCTTTAGCAGATCTACAAGCTCATAGCGCGCCACCGAGTGGCACGCTACGAGCTTGTAGGTCTGCTATTTTTTTTTTTATCGTGAAAATGTGCCTTAAATCTTTGAATGTATATTCTTTCAGAGCGAGTTTTTAACTCAAATCTTTGCTTCTGAGGGGTCTCTGGAACAACATGTTTTCAGATGGGGGTCGGCGGCCAATTACATCTAGTTTTGGGGGTCTTTGACATGAAAATGAAAACGACTGACACAGAAACATGGGTTTTTCAGAAAACTGTCAGGAATTAGAATCGTCCTCAGGTCAAAATGGGTTAACACAGTGGTGGAATGTAATAAGTAGCCTACAGTACTTCACTTTACTCCACCATTTCCATGTTTATTTTATAAAGGCAAAGTCTCCTTGTGACTGATCATCAAATTGTTGGCTTAGAAAATGCAAAAAAAAAAGAAGAAAAATACTCCATGAATTCAAGGCTTTATCAAGTGTGTAATTGATAGAAAATAAGTAATCTTTTTGGGTGAACTACTCCTTTAACAACCTAAGCCTGATTTTACATTTCGCCGTTTGAAAATAGCCAATTTACTTGTAGGTCTGCTATTTTTGAAAAATGGTGAAAATGTGGTGCAGATCTTTGAATATATTATTTCAGAGCGAACATTTTTAACTCAAATCTTTGCTACTGCAGGGGAGGCCCTGGAAAAGAATATTTTCAGACGGGGGGTCGGCGGCCGAATTCACATAATTTTTGGGGGTCCTTGACATGAAAAAGGTTGAGCAGGACTGACGTTAGAAACATAGGATTTTTCAGAAAACTGTCAGCATTTAGAAGACATTAAAGGAGCATTCAGTGATTTGGGTGATTTGGGAAAAAAAACGGTCCACCTGGTAACAAGATGTGCACATGCACACGCTCTACAGTGGGGGAAGTACAACAGACCAACAGCACGTGCACCAATGCCCGCCCCACTCGAGGAAGGCCCCTCTCATCCTGATTGGATGAAGGCTTTGCCACCCAAAGCCCAAACCGAAACTAGGGTTTTTTGACCCCAGGGGCTCACTGGGGACAGGGAGGAACTCCTTATATGGTCAGCACACTTTATAGTAGGGAGGATTATCCAAAAAATAAGAAAAAATAAGTGATATTTGAATTAAGTGCAATCACTGAATATACCTTTAAAGAAATGTCCCCAGGTCAAAATGATTTTATATTTCGCCGTTCGAAAATAGCCAATTTACAGCAAGTGTTGTGTGCTTGTATTTAGAAGGAACCCCTTTTGGTGTTAGCATTATGTTATGCTTTAGCTATTGAAAAATAGCAGATCTACAAGCTCATAGCGCGCCACCGAGTGGCGCACTACGAGCTTGTAGGTCTGCTATTTTTGAAAAATCGAAGAACCACTGACATAGAAACATAGCTTTTTCATAAAACTGTCAGGATGTAGAAGACATTTTTAGAATCTGATCTCAGGTCAAAAGTGTATTAACAGGCCTTTCACAGAATGATTTTACAATTGTGGTATTGCTACTTTTACTTAGGTACACATTCTGAGTACCGCTACCCACCACTGACCATTACTGTTTAACCCATTTAGGCCTGACGTTTAAAAATGTCTTTTTAAAATCTTCTTTTCTGAAAAACCTCATGTTTGTGGTTCTCAATATTTCATGTCAAGGACCCCAAAAATTATATGCAATATGCCGCCGACCCCCATCTGAAAATATGTTGTTTCAGGGACCCTCTCCCCAGAAGCAAAGATTTGAGGCACATTTTCACGATTTTTCAAAAAATAGCAGACCTACAAGTTCATAGCGTGGCACCGTGCCGCGCTATGAGCTTGTAGATCCCCTTTTAAATCACCAAAAGGAACCCCTTTTGGTGATTTAAGCATTATGTTTTACTTTAGCTATTGAAAAATAGCAGATCTACAAGCTCATAGCGCGCCACTCTGTGGCGCGCTACGAGCTTGTAGGTCTGCTATTTTTGAAAAATCCTGAAAATGTGCCTCAAATCTTTGAATATATATTGTTACAGAGTGAACATTTTAACTCTAACTGCTTCTGGGGAGGTCCCTGGAACAACATATTTTCAGATGGGGGGACGGAGGCATATTACATATACTTTTTGGTGTCCTTGACATGAAATATTGAGCACCACTGATACAGAAACATGAGGTATTTCAGAAAACTGTCAGGATTTTGAAGACATTTTTTTAATTTCGACGTCGGGCCTAAATGGGTTAAGCTTCTGCTACTTTTGCTTTATTTTAAGTTACAGTTGTGGACTTATGAGGTTTTCTTTCCACCCGACAGAGAGGTTATATAATATTCCCACTAGTCCTCTCCTCTGCTGAATCACAGCGGATCAATTATTCTAATATCTGTGTGGCCATTTTGCTATTGATTTGCTCATTTATGCCGAGTGCAGCATATCTTATTTAATAACGTAAGTCATTGCATTTCATTAACTCAGTGTTTAGCAGCGTGGGGCCGCTTTGTTTCCATAAACCTTTGGCTTATCGATACATCTGTTTATGTGTGACTTACAGACAGCATGTGTAAATGTCCCTCCAAACGCCTTCATTATTTCATTGCATATTATGGTATAGTAGACTGCACCCCACAGCATTATTCAATATAGCATACATGATAGTATTGTACACATAAATAGTTATTCTATTTATAGTGACTCATAGGAATAGACTATGTGACAACTAGGTATAGTCTGGTGACCACCGGAGAGACGGGTGACAGCCGGAATGTAGACGGCACCCGGAGGAGTGCCGTGAGGAGGAAGCCCAACAAAACCTTGGTGTGGCCTTTAGGAGGGCCATTATAATCCACCACTCCTGAATGCAGTGCCTGGTACTGGGAGTCTGGTGCAACGCACAGGTCCTGGGCCTGGTGAGAGCAGGAGTGGACCTGGTGAGACGTATAGGAGGGGCCTGGTCAGGAGTCAACCCACAGAGCCTAGTCCTTCCACGCGCCAGATTTTGGTTCTCCCAGTACCGGCAGAGTCGTTCCGGAGCAACGGATTGTGTGGCCTTGCTCATTCCCTGATGGACTGATCGAGGGTAGCTACTGGGACGTAAGTCGGGATTTGATCAACCCCGGCTGGGTCGCCTGAGTGAGGGGTATGATGTTGGAAGACCCGAAACCCTGTTGACCTCAGGAAACATCACTGAAGATACGTCCCAGGTGCATCCATGCGATGTATTTTTTTTATTTTTTTTGTTACAAATGTCCAAAATCATTCATTTTTTATGATAATTTAAAAAATAAATTTAAAAATGTTAATTCTGGATTAAATTACATTAAACAAACCCGAGATCTCTCGTGTTGGCAAAGGAGGTTGCAGGCACGAGAGAGACATCGCGGGATAGGCATAGATTCGTTTAAAAGGACAGACCAGACTTCCACAAAAAAAAAAGGTTTTTGATGCCTGCAGTGCTCTTAAAATGAGTTAAAAAAAGTAGCCTACTTAACCCATTTTGGGCGGGAACCCCTTTTGGTGTTAGCATTGTTATGCTTCAGCTATTGAAAAATAGCAGATCTACAAGCTCATATGTAGGTCTGCTATTTTTTAAAAATCAAAGAACGACTGACATAGAAACATAGCTTTTTCAGAAAACTGTCAGGATTTAGAAGACATTTTAGAATCTGATCTCAGGTGAAAATGGGTTAACCATTGCACAGACACATTGTTTCTAATATACTGCCAGAGAGATACTTCTCAAACGAGAGAGAAGATGATTATTCAAATTACAGTCATGAAAATAATTGAGAAATTTCAGCCAAACGTAGAGTGGCAGCCATGGCCCTGGTCATCTACCTGAGGACGACCGGCACTGAATTTGAATTAGAGAGAGAGGGAGAGGGGGAGGGAGGGAGAGAGGGAGAGAGGGAGGGAGAGAGAGAGAGAGAGGGGGAGAGGGGGAGAGAAAAGAGAGCGAGAGAGAGAGAGGCTATCGGGTGGAAACCTCTATAATGTCAGGAAATGGAAACCAGAACCATTGTGGATCCATTTGGTACTTATTATTTTAGTCACGAGCTCCGCGTTCAATATTTAAAATAACTCCACAGACACACTTAACCACTTAAAAAATAAATAGAAGATAGATCTTCTGCTTCACAACACGTCGCATCATTGCGCGCTTGTAGATCGGTGGTTTTCACTATACTTTTTTGTAGTTTCTTTTCAGCATTTAGGACATTTAACTCTTTGATGGACAACAGCCCCATCTAGTGGTTGTTGGCTCAGAGTGCCACGCTTTTCAGCCGCAGAGCTCTTCTTTTGAAGCTGATTTGATGAACCGGAAGTAACAATCAATCATTTCCGGAGCACACAGGATTTACTTATTTAGTTTTCGTCACAAGCGAGGTCGCAGGGATTGTTTTATTGAACATCAATGTTTTGTATGATCACCTCAATCTGAGCTTCAATTCCGAGATAAAGATCGTCGCTAAAAATAGTGTGGACGGAGGAAAATAATCAACGAAGTCGCCAACGTTCATATTTATGGCCCAGTGCCCGCTCGCGCTGCAGTACCTACTTTGGGCCACCATGTCCATTCCGCTTCAGTGTTTCCTCTCTGGTGACGTCTCTATAGAGCGTCGCAGTCCCGCCCCCTTTCATGACGACGCCAGGCCCAGGAAATTATTCCCAATGCATTTTTCCCATAGACATTTCAAAAAGTATTTATTTAAAGACGGTTACGCCGCAGACAAAGCCAACTCGAGTCGTGACAACTCATGACAATAAACACAATATTTTGGACCAAACAAATAATTACAAAGAAGAAAAACAACAAAAAGAAAGTGTTGTAACCTGCCGTTTTTTTTCTTCTTTCTAATTCTTTGTCCGGCCCAAAATATTGTGTTTGTTGTCATAAGAGTTGGCTTTGTACGACACTTAAAAGGTCTTTAAATAAATACTTTTTGAAATGTCTATGAGGAAAATGAACGGAGAATCATGTCCTGGGCCCTGGTAGGGGGCGGTTATTTATAACTCAATGGGTTTAAATGGTTAATAAAAAAGCATGAACTGTTGAAATATGGACATACAAGGTTTCTGAAAGGACAGTCCCCGTGGGTGGACATACAAGGTTTCTGAAAGGACCGTCCCCGTGGGTGGACATACAAGGTTTCTGAAAGGACCGTCCCCGTGGGTGGACATACAAGGTTTCTGAAAGGACCGTCCCCGTGGGTGGACATACAAGGTTTCTGAAAGGACCGTCCCCGTGGGTGGACATACAAGGTTTCTGAAAGGACAGTCCCCGTGGGTGGACATACAAGGTTTCTGAAAGGACAGTCCCCGTGGGTGGACATACAAGGTTTCTGAAAGGACAGTCCCCGTGGGTGGACATACAAGGTTTCTGAAAGGACAGTCCCCGTGGGTGGACATACAAGGTTTCTGAAAGGACCGTCCCCGTGGGTGGACATACAAGGTTTCTGAAAGGACAGTCCCCGTGGGTGGACATACAAGGTTTCTGAAAGGACAGTCCCCGTGGGTGGACATACAAGGTTTCTGAAAGGACCGTCCCCGTGGGTGGACATACAAGGTTTCTGAAAGGACAGTCCCCGTGGGTGGACATACAAGGTTTCTGAAAGGACAGTCCCCGTGGGTGGACATACAAGGTTTCTGAAAGGACCGTCCCCGTGGGTGGACATACAAGGTTTCTGAAAGGACAGTCCCCGTGGGTGGACATACAAGGTTTCTGAAAGGACAGTCCCCGTGGGTGGACATACAAGGTTTCTGAAAGGACAGTCCCCGTGGGTGGACATACAAGGTTTCTGAAAGGACCGTCCCCGTGGGTGGACATACAAGGTTTCTGAAAGGACAGTCCCCGTGGGTGGACATACAAGGTTTCTGAAAGGACCGTCCCCGTGGGTGGACATACAAGGTTTCTGAAAGGACCGTCCCCGTGGGTGGACATACAAGGTTTCTGAAAGGACAGTCCCCGTGGGTGGACATACAAGGTTTCTGAAAGGACAGTCCCCGTGGGTGGACATACAAGGTTTCTGAAAGGACCGTCCCCGTGGGTGGACATACAAGGTTTCTGAAAGGACCGTCCCCGTGGGTGGACATACAAGGTTTCTGAAAGGACAGTCCCCGTGGGTGGACATACAAGGTTTCTGAAAGGACAGTCCCCGTGGGTGGACATACAAGGTTTCTGAAAGGACAGTCCCCGTGGGTGGACATACAAGGTTTCTGAAAGGACCGTCCCCGTGGGTGGACATACAAGGTTTCTGAAAGGACAGTCCCCGTGGGTGGACATACAAGGTTTCTGAAAGGACCGTCCCCGTGGGTGGACATACAAGGTTTCTGAAAGGACCGTCCCCGTGGCTGGACATACAAGGTTTCTGAAAGGACAGTCCCCGTGGGTGGACATACCAGGTTTCTGAAAGGACAGTCCCCGTGGGTGGACATACCAGGTTTCTGAAAGGACAGTCCCCGTGGGTGGACATACCAGGTTTCTGAAAGGACCGTCCCCGTGGGTGGACATACAAGGTTTCTGAAAGGACCGTCCCCGTGGGTGGACATACAAGGTTTCTGAAAGGACAGTCCCCGTGGGTGGACATACAAGGTTTCTGAAAGGACCGTCCCCGTGGGGGGACATACAAGGTTTCTGAAAGGACCGTCCCCGTGGGTGGACATACAAGGTTTCTGAAAGGACCGTCCCCGTGGGTGGACATACAAGGTTTCTGAAAGGACAGTCCCCGTGGGTGGACATACAAGGTTTCTGAAAGGACAGTCCCCGTGGGTGGACATACAAGGTTTCTGAAAGGACAGTCCCCGTGGGTGGACATACAAGGTTTCTGAAAGGACAGTCCCCGTGGGTGGACATACAAGGTTTCTGAAAGGACCGTCCCCGTGGGTGGACATACAAGGTTTCTGAAAGGACCTTCCCCGTGGGTGGACATGCAAGGTTTCTGAAAGGACCGTCCCCGTGGGGGGACATACAAGGTTTCTGAAAGGACCTTCCCCGTGGGTGGACATGCAAGGTTTCTGAAAGGACAGTCCCCGTGGGTGGACATACAAGGTTTCTGAAAGGACCGTCCCCGTGGGTGGACATACAAGGTTTCTGAAAGGACAGTCCCCGTGGGTGGACATACAAGGTTTCTGAAAGGACAGTCCCCGTGGGTGGACATACAAGGTTTCTGAAAGGACAGTCCCCGTGGGTGGACATACAAGGTTTCTGAAAGGACAGTCCCCGTGGGTGGACATACAAGGTTTCTGAAAGGACAGTCCCCGTGGGTGGACATACAAGGTTTCTGAAAGGACAGTCCCCGTGGGTGGACATACAAGGTTTCTGAAAGGACAGTCCCCGTGGGTGGACATACAAGGTTTCTGAAAGGACCGTCCCCGTGGGTGGACATACAAGGTTTCTGAAAGGACCGTCCCCGTGGGTGGACATGCAAGGTTTCTGAAAGGACAGTCCCCGTGGGTGGACATACAAGGTTTCTGAAAGGACCGTCCCCGTGGGTGGACATACAAGGTTTCTGAAAGGACAGTCCCCGTGGGTGGACATACAAGGTTTCTGAAAGGACCGTCCCCGTGGGTGGACATACAAGGTTTCTGAAAGGACCGTCCCCGTGGGTGGACATACAAGGTTTCTGAAAGGACCGTCCCCGTGGGTGGACATACAAGGTTTCTGAAAGGACAGTCCCCGTGGGTGGACATACAAGGTTTCTGAAAGGACCGTCCCCGTGGGTGGACATACAAGGTTTCTGAAAGGACCGTCCCCGTGGGTGGACATACAAGGTTTCTGAAAGGACAGTCCCCGTGGGTGGACATACAAGGTTTCTGAAAGGACCGTCCCCGTGGGTGGACATACAAGGTTTCTGAAAGGACAGTCCCCGTGGGTGGACATACAAGGTTTCTGAAAGGACCGTCCCCGTGGGTGGACATACAAGGTTTCTGAAAGGACAGTCCCCGTGGGTGGACATACAAGGTTTCTGAAAGGACCGTCCCCGTGGGTGGACATACAAGGTTTCTGAAAGGACAGTCCCCGTGGGTGGACATACAAGGTTTCTGAAAGGACCGTCCCCGTGGGTGGACATACAAGGTTTCTGAAAGGACAGTCCCCGTGGGTGGACATACAAGGTTTCTGAAAGGACCGTCCCCGTGGGTGGACATACAAGGTTTCTGAAAGGACAGTCCCCGTGGGTGGACATACAAGGTTTCTGAAAGGACCGTCCCCGTGGGTGGACATACAAGGTTTCTGAAAGGACCGTCCCCGTGGGGGCAATTAGTGGCAGATAATGTCCCTTTCCCCACGGCTGCACTCGAAATATTGATTAAATTCACACCCCTATATAATATATATCCATACTCTGACTGTCACTTCCAGCATATAGCTCATTGTTATGTTTTACAGTTAGGAGAGAGAGAGAGAGAGAGAGAGAGAGAGAGGACCATTCTGCTAACTATTTTAAAAGCCTGCCCATCCTGAGAGAGAGGGATGGACGGACGGACGGGAGTGACCAGAGCGCTAGTGTGGTTCGTGCGGTCCCTGGTGAGGCGCTGACCTTTCCAGTTTGTGAGGACAGCGCAGTGGCAAAAGGTGTCTGTGTCACACAAGTATAATTTCGTTGCTGTCGGGAGGAAACCTCCTAACTACATTTTTGAGGTTTTTGCATAAATTGAACAATGGAAAGTAGTAAAACAACGCTTTGGACAAAAGCTCTTAATCCCATTGGACCCTCAAACTGTCTGCCAAAGCAAATGACTCACCACCTTTTCCCCTCTCATGCAAGTCATTGACAATATACTGTATAAAATCACAACACCAACTTTGATGAGGTAGTATTGCTTTGTTTTAAAAATATAAGGTTTTCTTAATTTCCTGAAAAATGAACAGACAGACAGACAGACAGGCAGACAGACAGACAGACAGACAGACAGTGGGTATTGCAGAATACACATCAAATTACATTTCAAACATCCAATTTTGGATTCAATAATATTGTCAGACAAGTCTGACACACAATAACATCACCTCTATTGACAACTAAAACACTATACAACGCTGCTCCTGAGTCCTTGTGCCCATGGGCGCTGGGTGACATGATGACATGCTTGTATCATTCATGACTGAGGACATACGTACAGTAATGCCTTGAATGACATACTGTATGTCATTAACCCATTTTGGGCGGGAACCCCTTTTGGTGTTTTAAAGCATTATGTATACTTTAGCTATTGAAAAATAGCAGATCTACAAGCTCATAGCGCGGCACCGAGTGCCGTGCTACGAGCTTGTAGGTCTGCTATTTTTGAAAAATCGTGAAAATGTGCCTCAGATCTTTGAGTATATATTATTACAGAGTGAACATTTTAACTCAAATCTTTGCTTCTGGGGAGGTCCCTGGAACAACATATTTTCAGATGGGGGGGCGGAGGCATATTACATTACATTTTTGGGGTCCTTGACATGAAATATTGAGCACCACTGATACAGAAACATAAGGTTTTTCAGAAAACTGTCAGGATTTTGAAGACATTTTTTTTTTTTAATGTCGACGTCGGGCCTAAATGGGTTAATGCACTTATATGCTGCCTACCAAACTCTCCTATCAGCTCCTTCTTGCACCAATGCAGGCGTTGCATTAATGACGGAAAAGCACACCCTCTCGTGTAAGCTCATTGCCGTGCCGTGCTGTGAGTGTGTAGCCTGGCTAATAAGCCGGACTCAAATCACACTGTCGTGTGGTATTTGAGTCTGGAGATGCTGTGTATGGATCTTGTTTCCTGGGGGGCGGGTTCAAACATTTTCTCTTTGACGCAATTGCCAACGGCTGATTCGGTCTGGCTTATTAGCCAGGCTAGTGAGTGTGAGCTTGTACATCTGCTATTTGGTTTCTTGACAGTGTTTGAAATGTTTAAAAAAAAAACATATTATTTTATGCGTCCTCCTGGCACGAAAGAAGTTTGAGAACCACAGGTAATTCAGCGTCCAGGTCTCTAAGCCCTTCAACCACAGGTAATTCAGCGTCCAGGTCTCTAAACCCTTCACACTAGTGTGGTATATTACCACACAACTAACTGACTAAACCAGAGAGAAATGAGTTCTCTAAAGCAAACTTGTAGACTGTGAAAACCTTGTCAAAGTGTCAGATGATCAAAATAATGAAGAACGCAGGCAGAGAGGTGAACTGAAGATCCCATCGGAGTTGTATTTATTGAAACGGAGACAAAGAGCTTCGCCGTGGCCAATGCCGGCCCACGGGAGCACACAGACTGACCTGACCGCTGGACGCGGCCAGTCAGCTAAGACTAGTTTAACATTCTTTCTCTCAGACCTGCAGGCAGACAGTCTCCTAACCCACTAACCATCACATTAACACAATGACCAAAATGTAGCCTATAGTTATTATGAATTTTATGAAATATGGATAGCACACTAGCAAAGCTTCAATCAGCGTCCAGGGTCTCCAAACCCTTTGCACTACAGCAGCGGCCAATAGAGCGTCGCAGTCCCGCCTCCTACCCTGGACCAGGAAATGAAACCCAATGCATTTTTCCCATAGACATTTCTTAAAGTATTTATTTAAAGACGGTTACGCCGTGGACAAAGCCAACTCGAGTCGTGACAACTCATGACAACACAAACAATATTTTGGACCAAACAAATAATTACAAAGAAGAAAAACAACAAAAAAAGTGTTGTAACCTGCCGTTTTTTTCTTCTTTCTAATTATTTGTTTGGTCCAAAATATTGTTTGTGTTGTCATGAGTTGTCACGACTCGAGTTGGCTTTGTCCGCGGCGTAAACGTCTTTAAATAAATACTTTAAGAAATGTCTATGAGGAAAATGCATTGGGTTTCATTTCCTGGTCCAGGGTAGGAGGCGGGACTGCAACGCTCTATAACATCCTCCATACAGTGTTTACAGCCAGCTCCGTGTTGTTGACACAAAGCGCTTAACAGTGTTTTTGTGAATCCCATATTGCCGTGTTTAGTGTCTCTACAAAGTGTGAGGTTATCAAAGACAATTAAGTCGTGCAGATGAGGAGAATTCCTAACAAGCAGCAGCAGGAAATGTAAATATATACTGTGGCTCTGCACAGATGGGGAATCTGCAAATTGCTATGTTGTTGTTGTGTGTTGAACGGAGAAATGTCTTTCATGCACAACTTTCTGAAGTGCGCACCACCGTGAAACTGTGTGTGTGTGTGTGTGTGTGTGTGTGTGTGTGTGTGTGTGTGTGTGTGTGTGTGTGTGTGTGTGTGTGTGTGTGTGTGTGTGTGTGTGTGTGTGTGTGTGTGTGTGTGTGTGTGTGTGTGTGTGTGTGTGTGTGTGTGTGTGTGTGTGTGTGTGTGTGTGTGTGTGTGTGTGTGTGTGTGTGGGGCCCTATAACAAGTGACAAAGTGCCTCAGTGTGTTGCCACCGCCGAACAAGATTACCGTAACGAGTCGAGAAGCAACCCGCCGATCAAAGGAGCAGAGAGCGATTCTTAGGAAATCAAGGGCATTGAAACGCTGCTGTCGAACAATGTCTCTGATAACACCGAGCTTCACACGGCCTTGAATGGAGGTCCTTTTAAATGGTTCCTCCTCTGGAGAAACCCTTTTAAATGTCCCCCACGGACCACCTCACACACCATCATCATAACACGAGAATTAAGCACTCCCATTTCATTCTTTATTTATATATATACAGTAACTTTAACCCATTAAGACCGGAGGCCGATTGTACAAATGCCTTCTAGACCCATTTTGGGCGGGAACCCCTTTTGGTGTTTCAAGCATTATGTTATACTTCAGCTATTGAAAAATAGCAGACCTACAAGCTCGTAGCGCGGCACCGAGTGCCGCGCTATGAGCTTGTATTTTTGAAAAATCTTGAAAATGTGCCTCAGATCGTATATATTCTATATTCTTTCAGAGCGAACGTTTTAACTCAAATCTTTGCTTCTGAGAGGTTCCAGCTGGAACAACATATTTTCAGATGGGGGTCGGTCATTTTTGGGGTCCTTGACATGAAATATTGAGCACCACTGATACAGACACATGAGGTTTTTCAGAAATTTCTCATCATTTAGAAGACTTTTTCTTTTTAATTTCGACGTCAGGCCTAAATGGCTTAACACTCGTATGACTGTAGTAAGGCCAGGTACCACACAAGCTGAAGTAGTATGACTTGTAGTATTAAGGTTGAAATCTCTTTTTTGCAAGTAGAAATATATCCGGGTCTTTCAGGGTTAAGGTCAAAAAGACCTTTTTTTTCCCCTGCAATGTTTTTGGCTACTGTTTCCAGACGATGATGAAGGGATAGAAGCCCTTATTGCAATAAGGTCAGACGATCATATATCAAATACTGAAGGTTACATAAAAACAATGCAGTGTACAAGATATATAGCGAGAGAATGGAGGGGTTTGGGTTCCATCGCACTTTTTTTTTCTTTTTTTATCCTACGATTTTGCAACCAATTATTTCACCCTGTGTCAATTATCTAATGTAATCCTGGGCGCTACACTTCCTCTGCCAACCTGGGGGGGGGGGCAGCGGACTGACCTCATGCTTCCTTCTATGCATGAGGAGTCCAAGCTGCTTCTTTTCACCTGACAGGGGACAGTTTCCCTGCCCGCACGTAGCGTGGGGAGGGAACACGTTATTCCAACCAGTTCCTTTCCAGTTCATCCCTGATGACGTCATAGTGATGTCACGAGTGCCCAGGATTGTGAGTGACGATTGTGAGTGACAGATTGAGTGACGATTGTGACAGATTGAGTGACGATTGTGAGTGACAGATTGAGTGACGATTGTGAGTGACAGATTGAGTGACGATTGTGAGTGACAGATTGAGTGACGATTGTTTCTAGAGTGAAACTAGAGTTCTCAACAGGCCCGAAAATGAAGATCTTACGCCCCATGCCAAAGCGCCAGCGCTCGCCCAGCAGTCTGCTGTCACCCAGGGGGATGCGTGCTTCTCGCCCTCAGGCGTCTTACTGGTTTAAACACTACAGATTTCCTTTCCTTTACTCTGTGCTGTACTATACTGGCCACTTTAGGTGTTGCAGCTGTCCGTGCTCGGACAGACAGACAGACAGACACACAGACAGACAGACAGACAAGCATACAGGGACACACATAGCTGCGTATTGGAGCGGAGGTGCCGCTCAAAAATAGATGTCAGATGACCGATCTGAGTCAGGCCCCGATCCTACTACGCTCATTTATTTGGTGCTAATGATGTGTATCTCATGCTACATTACGCCAATGCAATATTAGTCACCTGCTGCACTCTGCCTGTACAGCTGCTGCACTGTACACCTGCTGCACTCTGCCTGTACAGCTGCTGCACTGTACACCTGCTGCACTCTGCCTGTACAGCTGCTGCACTGTACACCTGCTGCACTCTGCCTGTACAGCTGCTGCACTGTACACCTGCTGCACTCTGCCTGTACAGCTGCTGCACTCCGACTGCAGCCTGTACACCTGCTGCACTCTGCCTGTACAGCTGCAGTCGGATAGAAGCCTCATGTTGTTCTGATTTTGATGCTACATATATTAACACATTTAACTGGGGACCCCCTGGAACCCACTCAAGGACCCCTGTGGGGTCCCTGGACCCCACTTTGAGAAACACGCCCATAGGTAATTATGGGGTAGTCATAAGATAACGTGTGCACACTTTAATATTGGAACTTTTGTGCTGTAGACCTGAGAATAATGGAATATATATATATATATATATATATATATATATATATATATATATTGTCAGCCCTATGGAACCATCTAGGTGTTACATAAACCGTTACATACTACATGTCTGCAGTGTTCAGTGATGCAGAGAGAAGGCCTGTGATGTTAAATAGACTGTGGTGTTATCGTTCTAACACAGAGGAGCCAGCTGGCAGACTGACGAGAAGCAACAATAAAGGTTCCCATTGTAAAAGGCACCAGACTGAAACATGTCCACACACAGTACTGCCTTAAACACTGTCCAGCTCTGGTGGAATGATGGGCCTTTCTGGCAGGCACAAACCTCTTATATAACTCATTTAGCTGGGGACCCCCTCAAGGACCACTGGGGGTCCCTGGATCCCACTTAGAGAACTAGCACTAGCAGGCTGCATAAGGTTTGGTGTGTGCATGGTGGGTGCATAGAACATCCCAGTATAGAGCGTCGCAGTCCCGCCTCCTACCCTGGACCAGGAAATTAAACCCAATGCATTATTCTCTTAGACATTTCTTAAAGTATTTATTTAAAGACGGTTACGCCGCGGACAAAGCCAACTCGAGTCGTGACAACTCATGACAACACAAACAATATTTTGGACCAAACAAATAATTAGAAAGAAGAAAAAAACGGCAGGTTACAACACTTTTTTTGTTGTTTTTCTTCTTTGTAATTATTTGCGACGCTCTATAGGCCTACATACAGTGTGTCCAGTATGTTGATACAACATGTGCAACAATGCTCACCTGTATTCCGTTGGTCTTAGCTCTTCAGCGGTGTCATGGCTGAAAGAAAAAAACAGATTGAGAGGAATTCATGAGATGAATATAGATCAACTCAACGCAGCACCAACTCCTGATCAGGTGATCAGTCACTAAGGTGACCAGATCCAAACTGTTCATTTGAGGGACAGAAGTATCGCTTGTGTGGGACAAGTGGGACACTTGTCCCACACAAGCGATACTGGAGTACCGGGTTAGCAACTTACTACTTGAGTGCTATTTGAGTGCTATATTAAATGCCTTGATGTCATATTCGACCATAGGCTTATTGGGTATAAACTCCTCTGGTGTCTCACATTTTGTTTTAAAATCATGCTTTATTTTTATGCTATTTTAACAGGCTTAAAAACAACTTGCAGGAACAGACAATGAGAGAGCTTTACAACAGAAGGCCAACTATTAGGGGACTAAACTATTAGGGTATTTGCCTGCCAGTCACAATGTGGGACAGGGTCTCAATTTGTGGAACGCCTGAAAAGTCTTGGAAATGAGGGACTGTCCCACGCAAAGAGGGACATCTGGTCACCCTATCAGTCACATGTTCACTCCATCTGATTGGTGTTTTCAAGATGAAAATTCAAAAACAGCAAAAAGTAGCAGATCGACCAGCTCTAAACGCGTGGCTTCGTGCCGTGTTTCGAGCTTGTCGAGACGCTGGTTTAATTCTGCCTGACAGCAACGATGCATGAAGACATTCTGAATACATAAAAGTAGCAGGGCTGGACTGAGACAAAAAATTCGGCCCGGATATTTTCGCGGATTTTAATTTTTTATTTTTTACCTTTATTTAACCAGTAAAATCACATTGAGACCAAAGTCTCTTTTACAAGTGTGCACTGGCCAAGAGAAGAGGCAAATAAATGTTACACAGCTCTGGCAGTAACAACAAATACAGGACATAACAAGACAAACATATGACATCCGTAATACCAAAAACCTACTACCAGGGAGGCTCAGAGAGAGTCTAAAAAGCTAACCAGTACAGACTAAAAGAGACTAATAAGAACAATACATTAAGAAACTACTAAGCTAATATAAAACTATTTGACTGGCCCACCACAATGATAGGCAGATAGCCTGGCTAATAAGCCAGACCGAATCAGCCGTTGGCAAAAAAATTATTGCCTGCTGGCGGATTACGGTCTGGAGAGGCTCAATTGTACGCCCATTTCCTACACCAGAGAACTGGTGTGGCCAATCGGGACACGGTATGCAATATGGGCGGGCTTTGGTACAGTGACGTTCAATGCTTGAGACCTTTGACTGACAGTAGCTCTGACCAATTGCGTCAAAGAGAAAATGTTTGAACCCGCCCCCCGGGAAACAAGATCCATACACAGCATCTCCAGACTCAAATACCACACGACAGTGTGATTTGAGTCTGGCTTATTAGCCAGGCTAGCACGCAGATACTCTACTGACTTTTCAGGTCCAGGCCCATACAGTACAAATACTTTTCAGGTCGAGGCACATACAGTACAAATACTTTTCAGGTCCAGGCCCATACAGTACAAATACTTTTCAGGTCCAGGCCCATACGGTACAAATACTTTTCAGGTCCAGGCCCATACGGTACAAATACTTTTCAGGTCCAGGCCCATACGGTACAAATACTTTTCAGGTCCAGGCCCATACGGTACAAATACTTTTCAGGTCCAGGCCCATACAGTACAAATACTTTTCAGGTCCAGGCCCATACGGTACAAATACTTTTCAGGTCCAGGCCCATACGGTACAAATACTTTTCAGGTCCAGGCCCATACAGTACAAATACTTTTCTGGTCGAGGCCCATACAGTACAAATACTTTTCAGGTCCAGGCCCATACAGTACAAATACTTTTCAGGTCCAGGCCCATACAGTACAAATACTTTTCAGGTCCAGGCCCATACAGTACAAATACTTTTCAGGTCGAGGCCCATACAGTACAAATACTTTTCAGGTCCAGGCCCATACAGTACAAATACTTTTCAGGTCCAGGCCCATACAGTACAAATACTTTTCAGGTCCAGGCCCATACAGTACAAATACTTTTCAGGTCCAGGCCCATACAGTACAAATACTTTTCAGGTCCAGGCCCATACGGTACAAATACTTTTCAGGTCCAGGCCCATTTACAGTACAACATACATCAATGGTTCCCAAAGTGGGGTCCGGGGACCCCCAGGGGTACTTGAAGGAGTTCCAGGGGGGACCCAGCTAAATGATAATTGATCCAAAATGGACCCTTATGGGTCTGTAACTCAGAGAGTTATGGAACATTTTTTGATTTGTGTGAGAATCGTGATCTCAATTATTGTGATGAAGGAAAATCAGAGATTCACATTTTAGCAAGAATCATGCAGCACTAATCTGAGTGGAGCGTGATGGTGGCCTCACTGGCCTGGCTACGTTAACAATGCACTCCACACCCCGCATCCCCTCCACTCCGCTCTCCTCTCCTCGCTAGTGTCCTTCTCTTTGGTCTCTCGTCTCCTCTCCTCTGCGCCGTTTCCCGTGCGCCAACCTTGCCACGGCGAACAGGTAGCAGAGGGCACACGGCGCTTGATTTAATTAGTCACAGCCACAGAGTGCTCATGTGGAACCAAGGAGCGCTCGCCCTGGGAAGACAAAGGACGTGTGTGTGTGTGTGTGTGTGTGTGTGTGTGTGTGTGTGTGTGTGTGTGTGTGTGTGTGTGTGTGTGTGTGTGTGTGTGTGTGTGTGTGTGCGTGTGCGTGTGCGTGTGCGTGTGCGTGTCTACCATAATAAAGTATAGTGGAATTTCAGGAATAGACAAAAAGGAAAATGGTGGTTTTATGTTTAAAAAAAAAACAATTAGTAAAATATTGAGGTTGGTATTAGGGTTAAGATTAGACCTTTATGATCTATGTGTATATATAGTGATCATATATACGATTTATTGAACGCCTATCCATCGATAGACGTTCAATCACGTTTTGTAATTGCATCATCATGCTATTATGTCCATGGATATACAGAGTGAACTCAACAATTATACATTAATATGATAATGCCTTTTATATAATAATGAATTATGTTTGCTATTTACAGCTACGTTAGAGTAGTGGTGGCGAGATGTGGCTGTTATTTACAGCTACGTTAGAGTAGTGGGGTGAGATGGAAAAGGGGCGGCCGTACCTGTTATTTACAGCTACGTTAGAGTAGTGGGGCGAGATGGAAAAGGGGCGGCCGTACCTGTTATTTACAGCTACGTTAGAGTAGTGGGGCGAGATGGAAAAGGGGCGGCGGCCGTACCTGTTACCCCTGAGTCCACCTCATCTAAACATCCTTATACTTGGTGCAATCAAATACTCAAATGGCCCGAAGCTTTGACTAAATGGGGTCAGTCGTGCCTGGGTAACGTCTGACCCCATTTGCCGAGCTGTGGGTCAACGGCCCAGAAGCGGTCAGGGTCCTGTGGTGATGTGCGGGCGGGTGTTTGTTAGCACCCGGGTTACGCTATGACCGCTTTTTATTAGCCGTGACACCGCTCATTATTCCTGGTGATTTAAAGAGAGACGCTGTTTCTGCTCTGACGAGGATCAGCTGAACCCTCCCGAAACAATGTCGGGCACACAGCTCACTGCGTACACCTCATAACACACACACACACACACACACACACACACACACACACACACACACACACACACACACACACACACACAGCTCACTGCGTACACCTCATAACACACAGGGGTGGAAGGAGATTTATCACAGTGCCACGCAACGTAGAAAATGCTCTGTTACAAGTACAAATATTGTACAAAAGGGAGTAATTTTAATGTCACGCTTTCCAAATCTACAAAGTCATTTTGTGACTAAAGCTCTCAAGCGAATGTGGTTGGAGTAAAACAAAAATAAAAACAATAGTACTACAAGATTTGCCTCTGTGATGTACAGTAGCAAAGTAGAAGTATACAGTATACAGTATCAAGAAATGCAAATTCTCGATTAAAATAAAAAAAAAATCTCACCCGTGTGAAGTGAGGGGCGATCTTATCATCGTACACCATCGTGACGTAAAATAGACACTATGCCTATTTGCTATAGTTACTGTACAGTATCAAATTCTCAAATTAAAAGTACAGATTAACCCATTTTCACCTGAGATCAGATTCAAAAAATGTCTTCTACATCCTGACAGTTTTCTGAAAAAGCTATGTTTCTATGTCAGTGGTTCTTCGATTTTTCAAAAAATAGCAGACCTACAAGCTCGTAGCGCGCCACTCGGTGGCGCGCTATGAGCTTGTAGATCTGCTATTTTTCAATAGCTAAAGCATAACATAATGCTAACACCAAAAGGGGTTCCCGCCCAAAATGTGTTAAATGTATTTAGTTACTTTCCACCACTGACAACCTCATGCCTTGATGGCTCTGGAGGTGTTTCTCTCCTGCCCAAATGGCAGGGCGACGGAGAGGAGCGCTTTGAAGGAAGGGAACAGGGGAAGGAGAAGGTTCTCCCACAAATTGGCCGTTGTGGGCCTGGTGAGCTGGTGCAGGAATAATAGGGCAAAGCGTGTGTGAGGAGAGGGAGAGAGATGCTCTACAGGGATGTAATTACAGGCTTCATGGGTGGAGTACACACAGCCACCATGACGCATGTGATAAGAGCTTTGTAATATTCTCCCTGAGCTGTCCCCCCCCTCCCCCTCTTCTTCTCCCTGGCCGCCTCCGTGGCTTCGTGACACGGAAAACAGCATCGCTCGCCACATTGGGGACGTCGGGGGAAAGTGACTTTACTTAAGTCAAGGTACTTGATACTTCGCTATACATCTTTGACATCCTTAGTTAGTTACTTTACTTCATGACATCCTTAGTTCTTGACATTATTATTATTACAAGACCCCTATTCCATCCTTAAGTGAATGCTGGACCCTGAAGCCAACCCTGCAGAAGTCTCTCGATGGGTGCTACACCAGAATGCTGCGTGCAGCACTCAACACGCACAAAGCATAAATTATACTTGATGGGCTGCAGGTGTGCGACGTGCAGCCATGGACAAACAGGCTCTGCTGCCGTGATCATGAGCGCCAGGGACAAATTAGCCATTGGGCCAGTGGGGCCGTGGTCCAGGGGCCCTTGGCTCTCAGGGGCCCTTCAGAGAAACTGGACTGCGCGGTAATAGATTTGACGCCCTGAAAAGGGCTCCTGGGGCCCTTCATTGGCCATTGATTTAGTTAAATGAAGGTAAAAAAGATGATAAAAACACGAAAAATTACGAAAATGTCGCGCGCACGCGTGCTATGGGGGCCCTGCAAAACGTACCGGCCCAGGGGCCCTCGTGAGGGTTAATCCGTCCCTGATGAGCGCACCTCCCGTTCTTATGACATTGACCAATTTTCACATTGGATTTTTAGAAAGAGGAATATTCACATTTACTTCACTAAAGCTTGTAAACTCTGTTGAGCTTCCTTAATCTGTCTCACCTTACTTCACAGTCTAGCCTTTTGACTTTTTATACCACGTCGCCATTTTGACCTGAGATCAGATTCTATAAATGTCTTCTACATCCTGACCATTTTCTGAAAAAGCTATGTTTCTATGTCAGTCGTTCTTCGATTTTTCAAAAATAGCAGACCTACAAGCTCGTAGCGCGCCACTCGGTGGCGCGCTACGAGCTTGTAGATCTGCTATTTTTCAATAGCTAAAGCATAACATAATGGCTCTCACGTCGCCAGATGAGAATAAAGCTTACACACAATAATGTCAGATAAATACAGAGAAAGATGGTGGGTGCGAGGTAGTGAAAAGTAAACTAAATACTATACATTTGCTCAAGGACTGTTACTTCAGTATAACCTTTAGGTACCTTTACTTGACTGGAGTATGTTCCTTTTTTCAATAATTTATAAATTTCTACTCCCATTTATGTAACTTAATTTGCAGCCCCGGTAAGTGATCTTTTTAGGTTAAATACAAAACACATTTGGTTAAAAGGTTAAAGCACTACACCGTATTCTAGTAGTAATCATTGCTATAGATTGTTCAGTAACAGGGGTCTATTCTAGTAGTAATCATTGCTATAGATTGTTCAGTAACAGGGATCTATTCTAGTAGTAATCATTGCTATAGATTGTTCAGTAACAGGGGTCTATTCTAGTAGTAATCATTGCTATAGATTGTTCAGTAACAGGGGTCTATTCTAGTAGTAATCATTGCTATAGATTGTTCAGTAACGGGTCTATTCTAGTAGTAATCATTGCTATAGATTGTTCAGTAACAGGGGTCTATTCTAGTAGTAATCATTGCTATAGATTGTTCAGTAACAGGGGTCTATTCTAGTAGTAATCATTGCTATAGATTGTTCAGTAACAGGGGTCTATTCTAGTAGTAATCATTGCTATAGATTGTTCAGTAACAGGGGTCTATTCTAGTAGTAATCATTGCTATAGATTGTTCAGTAACAGGGGTCTATTCTAGTAGTAATCATTGCTATAGATTGTTCAGTAACAGGGGTCTATTCTAGTAGTAATCATTGCTATAGATTGTTCAGTAACAGGGATCTATTCTAGTAGTAATCATTGCTATAGATTGTTCAGTAACAGGGGTCTATTCTAGTAGTAATCATTGCTATAGATTGTTCAGTAACAGGGGTCTATTCTAGTAGTAATCATTGCTATAGATTGTTCAGTAACAGGGGTCTATTCTAGTAGTAATCATTGCTATAGATTGTTCAGTAACAGGGGTCTATTCTAGTAGTAATCATTGCTATAGATTGTTCAGTAACGGGTCTATTCTAGTAGTAATCATTGCTATAGATTGTTCAGTAACAGGGATCTATTCTAGTAGTAATCATTGCTATAGATTGTTCAGTAACAGGGGTCTATTCTAGTAGTAATCATTGCTATAGATTGTTCAGTAACAGGGATCTATTCTAGTAGTAATCATTGCTATAGATTGTTCAGTAACAGGGATATATTCTAGTAGTAATCATTGCTATAGATTGTTCAGTAACAGGGATCTATTCTAGTAGTAATCATTGCTATAGATTGTTCAGTAACAGGGATCTATTCTAGTAGTAATCATTGCTATAGATTGTTCAGTAACAGGGGTCTATTCTAGTAGTAATCATTGCTATAGATTGTTCAGTAACAGGGATCTATTCTAGTAGTAATCATTGCTATAGATTGTTCAGTAACGGGTCTATTCTAGTAGTAATCATTGCTATAGATTGTTCAGTAACAGGGGTCTATTCTAGTAGTAATCATTGCTATAGATTGTTCAGTAACAGGGGTCTATTCTAGTAGTAATCATTGCTATAGATTGTTCAGTAACAGGGGTCTATTCTAGTAGTAATCATTGCTATAGATTGTTCAGTAACAGGGGTCTCCCTATAGATTGTTCAGTAACAGGGGTCTATTCTAGTAGTAATCATTGCTATAGATTGTTCAGTAACAGGGGTCTATTCTAGTAGTAATCATTTCTATAGATTGTTCAGTAACAGGGGTCTATTCTAGTAGTAATCATTGCTATAGATTGTTCAGTAACAGGGGTCTATTCTAGTAGTAATCATTTCTATAGATTGTTCAGTAACAGGGGTCTATTCTAGTAGTAATCATTGCTATAGATTGTTCAGTAACAGGGGTCTCCCAGGGGTCTCTCCAGCTCTTTAATTTTCAGGAGAGAGCATCAATACAATGAAGCAGATCAAAGGGGATCACTTTGGGGGTCCTACAGATCAAAGGGGATCACTTTGGGGGTCCTACAGATCAAAGGGGATCACTTTGGGGGTCCTACAGATCAAAGGGGATCACTTTGGGGGTCCTCGGCATGAAGCATTTTGAGAACTACTGCTTTAGAAGGCATTCTGTAAAATCAGGCGCAGGTCTTAATTGGTTAAGTCGTTAACCCCTTTGGCGGAGGGGGGGGGGGGGGGGGGGGGGGGCTCTGTAATGGGCCTGTCTTCAATAAACTCGACACCAAAAACTCATAAAAGACGATTAATTCTTAATGCGTGGCCTTTTCTCATTTGAATTCTAATGTAATTATAAACACGTTATTAGGTGTTGCAATAGGATTCCTCTGCATGTCCTATACTGCACCAGTGAATTGAAACAGAACGATGATATCTGTGGGTCTTCCTTTTTATTTTGCGATGTTGAGCGATATGATATTTTGCTTGTACAGGAATATGTGCTCCTCATCATCGGCTGAATTAATTCTTGCTATTAGCAAGCAGAGAGCTACTGTATAGATTCAGGGAGCCGGCTCGGCCACGGTGGCTCTATACCCTTCACAGCTCTCCAAATGGCTCTCCCTCAAGCGTTAATGTCATTAGAGTTATTCATTTGACTCCGTCTTCGGTCTGATTCAATTATTTAGCCTCTCTGTGAACGGCAAAGTTAATACCATGCGATTTTAACCCATTTTGGGCGGGAACCCCTTTTGGGGTTTCAAGCATTATGTCATGCTTTAGCTGTTGAAAAATAGCAGATCTACAAGTTCATAGCGCGGCACCAAGTGCCGCGCTATGAACTTGTAGGTCTGCTATTTTTTGAAAAATCGTGAAAATGTGGCACAAATCTTTGAATATATATTCTTTCAGAGCGAACGTTTTTAACTCAAATCTTTGCTTCTGGGGGCTCCCTGGAACTAGGCCTACATATTTTCAGATGGGGGTCGGCGGCCAATTACATACCATTTTGGGGGTCCTTGACATGAAATATTATGCACCACTGATACAGAAACATGAGGTATTTCAGAAAACTGACATTTTTTAAATTTCGACATCAGGCCTAAATGGGTTAATAAGCCGAGAGGTGAAAGAATGTCTCTGAGAGGCGGCCGAGAGAATGACTCTCCTTCTCTAATGTGTAATGTCTCATCAATGTTTCAGAGAGACTGGGCTCGAAACAGAGACCGGAGGTCAGCCATATCCACACCCAGAGACTGGGCTGGAAACAGAGACCGGAGGTCAGCCATATCCACACCCAGAGACTGGGCTGGAAACAGAGACCGGAGGTCAGCCATATCCACACCCAGAGACTGGGCTGGAAACAGAGACCGGAGGTCAGCCATCCCACACCCAGAGACTGGGCTGGAAACAGAGACCGGAGGTCAGCCATCCCACACCCAGAGACTGGGCTGGAAACAGAGACCGGAGGTCAGCCATATCCACACCCAGAGACTGGGCTGGAAACAGAGACCGGAGGTCAGCCATATCCACACCCAGAGACTGGGCTGGAAACAGAGACCGGAGGTCAGCCATATCCACACCCAGAGACTGGGCTCGAAACAGAGACCGGAGGTCAGCCATATCCACACCCAGAGACTGGGCTGGAAACAGAGACCGGAGGTCAGCCATATCCACACCCAGAGACTGGGCTCGAAACAGAGACCGGAGGTCAGCCATATCCACACCCAGCTATAGACTGGGCTCGAAACAGAGACCGGAGGTCAGCCATATCCACACCCAGAGACTGGGCTGGAAACAGAGACCGGAGGTCAGCCATATCCACACCCAGAGACTGGGCTGGAAACAGAGACCGGAGGTCAGCCATATCCACACCCAGAGACTGGGCTGGAAACAGAGACCGGAGGTCAGCCATATCCACACCCAGAGACTGGGCTGGAAACAGAGACCGGAGGTCAGCCATATCCACACCCAGAGACTGGGCTGGAAACAGAGACCGGAGGTCAGCCATATCCACACCCAGCTATAGACTGGGCTTGAAACAGAGACCGGAGGTCAGCCATATCCACACCCAGAGACTGGGCTCGAAACAGAGACCGGAGGTCAGCCATCCCACACCCAGAGACTGGGCTGGAAACAGAGACCGGAGGTCAGCCATATCCACACCCAGCTATAGACTGGGCTTGAAACAGAGACCGGAGGTCAGCCATATCCACACCCAGAGACTGGGCTCGAAACAGAGACCGGAGGTCAGCCATATCCACACCCAGCTATAGCGATAGAAAGAAGTACTGTACGTCGTAATTCAAAGTAAAAGTAGCAATACCACAATGTAGAAATATGTGTTTTAAGTAAAAGTACATGCATTCAGAATTTTACCAGAGTAAAAGTGCAAAAGCATCGGCATCAACGTATACTTTCATTAGTAAGTCTGTTTTCAACCTTTTCAAAAATTACACATCTAACAAGCTCACTATGTGTTGCGATGTGGCACATTAAATCTACAGTATCTCCTAACTAAAGGTTTCAAATACTCGAAGTGGGGCCAAAATGTGCAATGTTTGCCCCTGGGATGTAGTGGAGTATATCCCCAAATGTTACTTTAAGTACAGTACTTAGTTACCATACCATTTACAATTTAGGCATTTAACCCATTTTGACCTGAGATCAGATTCTAAAAATGTCTGTTTGAAAATGACAGTTTTCTGAAAAAGCTATGTTTCTATGTCAGTCGTTCTTTGATTTTTCAAAAATAGCAGACCTACAAGCTCATAGCGCGCCACTCGGTGGCGCGCTATGAGCTTGTAGATCTGCTATTTTTCAATAGCTAAAGCATAACATAATGCTAACACCAAAAGGTGTTCCCGCCCAAAATGGGTTCACTGAGACCAGATTTTGCTGAAACAGTTTTCTGGAAAAATCTGTGTCTATATAAGTGGTTCTCAAACGATTTCATGTCAAGGACCCCAGAAATTATATATATATTTGGCAGCCGACCCCCATCTGAAAATATGTTGTTCCAGGGACCCCCCAGAAGCAAAGATATGAGTTAAAATGTTTGCTGTGAAAAAATATATATTCAAAGAATTGGACACATTTTCACAACTTTTCAAAAATAGCAGATCTCATAGATCATATGAGCTTGTATATCTGCTCTTTTTCTAACAGCTAAAGTTTAAAATAATGGATACAGTTAAAACTAAGCTATAAGGTGACACAGATGCGTTCCCATCCTTAATGTATTAACCCATTTTGGGCGGGAACCCCTTTTGGTGTTAGCATTATGTTATGCTTTAGCTATTGAAAAATAGCAGATCTACAAGCTCATAGCTCAAACTGTCAGGATTTAAAATAAATTTTTAGAATCTGATCTCAGGTCAAAATGTATTAATCCAGAGCACTCTCCACCACTGCCCCCAATACACCTGGTTCCTTCCAGATGCACGGTGTGGGTGCATGCCACAGTGTGGGTGCAGGTGTGGGCGGTGAGCCTGGGTGAAGTTGAGTTATTGGCCCTGTACCTTCTCTAAAGTCTCCCCCAGACAGCCAGCTTTGTTTTGCCATCTGGCTGCATTGCGTCCACAAAGGCAGAGGTTCCCCAGGCAGACAAAGGAGCCCAAATGAGGCCCACTTTAATAAACCTCCAGATGATGAGAGCGGGGGCATGTGTGTGTGTTATCTTAATGAGCTGTCCGGTAGCACGGTGTGCCTTCCCCTTCCAAAGCACACCCTCATTGGGACAATAAGCGCTGATAAATGCATGGGACCTGCATGAACTCATACGTCTGGAAGGTGGACGACAACCCCCCCCCCCCCCCTCCCCCTCCTTCGCCTTGTAGAGCAGAGAGCTGCAAACACACAGCGTTTTATAACCAGGCCTCAAACTCATCATTGGCTCGGAGCTGTCAGAGCCAGCAGCGACCTCGGCCCCCCAGTGCATGCACACACACACACAAACATGCACGCACGCACGCACGCACGCGCGCACGCACGCACGCACACACGCACAGAAAGGATATCACTGCTGCATGGAAGCACATTATGATGCCCACAGAGAGGCGACCTATACTGTACACACACACACGCAGAAAACACATCGCAGAAAACGCATGAAAATAAGTATGACCACCCCCCCCCCCCCACCCCACCCCCCCCCCCCCCCCCCCCCCCCACCCACCCACACGCCCCCACCCTCCCACCCACCCACACGCCGCCCCCACCCTCCCACCCACACAGTCAACAATACAAGGATGTGTTTTTCCCCCCCATCTCTCATCACCTCCTCACCTCTGCCCTGAAACGAGTGTAGTAATCTGTGCATAATGCTGCTGTTTAGTCGGGTTAGTTACCGCCGTGAAATCAATGTGTAACACATGGTGAACCCTGGGCTAAATCAATGTGTAACACACTGTGAACCCTGGGCTAAATCAATGTGTAACACACTGTGAACCCTGGGCTAAATCAATGTGTAACACACTGTGAACCCTGGGCTAAATCAATGTGTAACACACTGTGAACCCTGGGCTAAATCAATGTGTAACACACTGTGAACCCTGGGCTAAGCGGTGTTGAGCTGCATTGTGCCGGGTGGACCATTATGGTCCTGAGAGTGTACACATGTGTGTAGAGGGCCACTATATTTCCACACTCACTCCAGAGGGCCACTATATTTCCACACTCACTCCAGAGGGCCACTATATTTCCACACTCACTCCAGAGGGCCACTATATTTCCACACTCACTCCAGAGGGCCACTGTATTTCCACACTCACTCCAGAGGGCCACTGTATTTCCACACTCACTCCAGAGGGCCACTATATTTCCACACTCACTCCAGAGGGCCACTATATTTCCACACTCACTCCAGAGGGCCACTGTATTTCCACACTCACTCCAGAGGGCCACTGTATTTCCACACTCACTCCAGAGGGCCACTATATTTCCACACTCACTCCAGAGGGCCACTATATTTCCACACTCACTCCAGAGGGCCACTGTATTTCCACACTCACTCCAGAGGGCCACTATATTTCCACACTCACTCCAGAGGGCCACTATATTTCCACACTCACTCCAGAGGGCCACTATATTTACACACTAACTCCAGAGGGCCACTATATTTCCACACTCACTCCAGAGGGCCACTGTATTTCCACACTCACTCCAGAGGGCCACTGTACTTCCACACTCACTCCAGAGGGCCACTATATTTCCACACTCACTCCAGAGGGCCACTATATTTTTCCACCCTCACTCCAGAGGGCCACTATATTTCCACACTCGTAGCAAAAATAGCCGATCTACAAGCTCAAAACGCGTCGCAGTGCGACGCATTTTGAGGTTGTAGATCAGCTATTTTTTGCTGTTTCAATTTCAATTGAAATCCTGATTTATTTTGTGCTATTTTTTCATTGGAATCCTGAAAAGTAAAAAAAATGCATAGGTATGTTAACTTTATGAACTAGCCTTAATACAATAACATTGTACTAGTAATTAGCTGAAATCAATAACATCAAAGTTCAGATATTAACCTGCGGGCCGCATTAAGTAGGGGAAGGTGGGGGCCGCATGTGGCCCACCGGGCCCCATTAAGTAGGGGAAGGTGGGGGCCGCATGTGGCCCACCGGGCCCCAGTAAGTAGGGGAAGGTGGGGGCCGCATGTGGCCCACCGGGCCCCAGTAAGTAGGGGAAGGTGGGGGCCGCATGTGGCCCACCGGGCCCCATTAAGTAGGGGAAGGTGGGGGCCGCATGTGGCCCACCGGGCCCCATTAAGTAGGGGAAGGTGGGGGCCGCATGTGGCCCACCGGGCCCCATTAAGTAGGGGAAGGTGGGGGCCGCATGTGGCCCACCGGGCCCCTTTAAGTAGGGGAAGGTGGGGGCCGCATGTGGCCCACCGGGCCCCTTTAGGTAGGGGAAGGTGGGGGCCGCATGTGGCCCACCGGGCCCCATTAGGTAGGGGAAGGTGGGGGCCGCATGTGGCCCACCGGGCCCCATTAAGTAGGGGAAGGTGGGGGCCGCATGTGGCCCACCGGGCCCCATTAAGTAGGGGAAGGTGGGGGCCGCATGTGGCCCACCGGGCCCCATTAAGTAGGGGAAGGTGGGGGCCGCATGTGGCCCACCGGGCCCCATTAAGTAGGGGAAGGTGGGGGCCGCATGTGGCCCACCGGGCCCCATTAAGTAGGGGAAGGTGGGGGCCGCATGTGGCCCACCGGGCCCCATTAAGTAGGGGAAGGTGGGGGCCGCATGTGGCCCACCGGGCCCCATTAAGCAGGGGAAGGTGGGGGCCGCATGTGGCCCACCGGGCCCCATTAA
>NC_136808.1:54209335-54244335 GCF_951216825.1 Electrona antarctica | reverse complement strand
GTTTATTTTTCTAACAAAACAAATAAAATGGAAACCAAAACAAAACGTGGCAATGATGTTGGAACAGGTCTGCTATTTTTGAAAAATCGAAGAACGACTGACATAGAAACATAGCTTTTTCAGAAAACTGTCAGGATGTAGAAGAGATTTTTAGAATCTGATCTCAGGTCAAAATGGTTTAATAAACCCCCTTGCACTCGACCTGCCCTGTGTCTGCCTCGTACTCTGCCCTTTGTCTGTGCTTTGGGTCCAACACGTACAGCCTGTCTTGAACCGTGACACTACACTACAGCATCTAAAACAACATGGCATCATAATAGATCTATTTTATATTCATTATACCGTCTAGGGCAGTGCAGGTCCTCAACATAATCTGATTTGAACTCTACACCCTGACAAGCACTTCTGACGCATTACATTTAGTTTGACTCAGTTCCCACAGATCAATATTGTGAAATTAGCAGATTTCACAAGCTCACAATGCCCCGATTGGGTATTTTCTAATATTTACCAATTATATTATTATTATTATAATTAAATGGTAAATGGTGCATTTATATAGCCTTTATCCAAGGCGCTTTACATAGATTGTGCATTACATTCACCCATTCATACACTGATTGCGGCGGAAGCCATGCAAGGTACCAACCAGCACATCGGGAGCAATTTGGGGTTCAGTGTCTTGCCCAAGGACACTTCGACATGTAGACAGGAGGAGCCGGGATTCGAACCGCCGACCCATGGATCATTGGACGACCTGCTCTACCTCTTGAGCCACAGGCGCCCCTTATTATTATTTCACAATTTGGCCAATGCCAGTTTTTATAGTCTAGTGCATAACATGGGCCCCTGGCGGCCCTCAGGTTAATATCAGAATACTGATATATTATTGATTTCAGCTAATTACTAGTATTAAAATTGTATTTGTATTTAGTTCACAAAGCTAACATAACTAAATGCATTTGGAATTAAATAAAAAAGGTGACTTTTCAGGATTCCAATTCAAAAATAGCAAAAAGTAAATTAGGATTTCAATTCAAATATAGAAAAAATAGCTGATCTACAAGCTCAAAACGTGTCACACTGCGACGCGTTTTGAGCTTGAATAGATCGGCTATTTTTGCTACGACAGTAATATGCAATGTGGCCCCTCTGGAGTGAGTGTGGAAATACAGTGGCCCTCTGGAGTGAGTGTGGAAATACAGTGGCCCTCTGGTGTGAGTGTGGAAATACAGTGCCCTCTGGAGTGAGTGTGGAAATACAGTGGCCCTCTGGAGTGAGTGTGGAAATACAGTGGCCCTCTGGTGTGAGTGTGGAAATACAGTGCCCCTCTGGAGTGAGTGTGGAAATACAGTGGCCCTCTGGAGTGAGTGTGGAAATACAGTGGCCCTCTGGAGTGAGTGTGGAAATACAGTGGCCCTCTGGTGTGAGTGTGGAAATACAGTGGCCCTCTGGTGAGAGTGTGGAAATACAGTGGCCCTCTGGAGTGAGTGTGGAAATACAGTGGCCCTCTGGTGAGAGTGTGGAAATACAGTGGCCCTCTGGAGTGAGTGTGGAAATACAGTGGCCCTCTGGTGTGAGTGTGGAAATACAGTGGCCCTCTGGTGAGAGTGTGGAAATACAGTGCCCCTCTGGAGTGAGTGTGGAAATACAGTGGCCCTCTGGAGTGAGTGTGGAAATACAGTGGCCCTCTGGAGTGAGTGTGGAAATACAGTGGCCCTCTGGTGTGAGTGTGGAAATACAGTGCCCTCTGGAGTGAGTGTGGAAATACAGTGGCCCTCTGGTGTGAGTGTGGAAATACAGTGCCCCTCTGGAGTGAGTGTGGAAATACAGTGGCCCTCTGGAGTGAGTGTGGAAATACAGTGGCCCTCTGGAGTGAGTGTGGAAATACAGTGGCCCTCTGGTGTGAGTGTGGAAATACAGTGGCCCTCTGGTGAGAGTGTGGAAATACAGTGGCCCTCTGGAGTGAGTGTGGAAATACAGTGGCCCTCTGGTGAGAGTGTGGAAATACAGTGGCCCTCTGGAGTGAGTGTGGAAATACAGTGGCCCTCTGGTGTGAGTGTGGAAATACAGTGGCCCTCTGGTGAGAGTGTGGAAATACAGTGCCCCTCTGGAGTGAGTGTGGAAATACAGTGGCCCTCTGGAGTGAGTGTGGAAATACAGTGGCCCTCTGGAGTGAGTGTGGAAATACAGTGGCCCTCTGGTGTGAGTGTGGAAATACAGTGCCCTCTGGAGTGAGTGTGGAAATACAGTGGCCCTCTGGTGTGAGTGTGGAAATACAGTGCCCCTCTGGAGTGAGTGTGGAAATACAGTGGCCCTCTGGAGTGAGTGTGGAAATACAGTGGCCCTCTGGAGTGAGTGTGGAAATACAGTGGCCCTCTGGTGTGAGTGTGGAAATACAGTGGCCCTCTGGTGAGAGTGTGGAAATACAGTGGCCCTCTGGAGTGAGTGTGGAAATACAGTGGCCCTCTGGTGAGAGTGTGGAAATACAGTGGCCCTCTGGAGTGAGTGTGGAAATACAGTGGCCCTCTGGTGTGAGTGTGGAAATACAGTGGCCCTCTGGTGAGAGTGTGGAAATACAGTGCCCCTCTGGAGTGAGTGTGGAAATACAGTGGCCCTCTGGAGTGAGTGTGGAAATACAGTGGCCCTCTGGAGTGAGTGTGGAAATACAGTGGCCCTCTGGTGAGAGTGTGGAAATACAGTGGCCCTCTGGAGTGAGTGTGGAAATACAGTGGCCCTCTCCATTGTCAAAGTAGCCCACCCCTGGTCTAGTGTGTACTTTTGATGCAGTAATGCTTTTTCACTTCATTTCATTTTGTTTAGGCATTAAAAAAGGTACTACAAGTCCTGAATTGATTTAATCAATTTGGGCTTGTTTTATATTCAATTAAATGGCTTAGTTATATATTAATTAACCCTCCTGCCGCCGAACACATGGAACACGAGAACCTACTCTTTCCACTTCCATTCTAAGCCCTGAATTAAAAGCCCTGTATCTCAGAAACGACATTGCGGGGGCAGTTTCTGGCGTTTTCAATGGCCTGTAGCAGGCGCTGTGATACCCGCGGTCGGCTTTATCCACCATCGACCGAGAGAACAACAACCGGGTGAAGACACCACACACATCAGTTTGTCACAGGAACACAGAATTACGGATATTTGGCTCTTCAAAGTAAGTGTTACGCGCGATAAAACCCTGGCAGTACGCAATCGAGAGATGAATTAATGCTAGCGGTAAATGGGTTTTAATTGTTGCACACGTACACCAAACGAGGTCTCTTATACTGTACCACACTTGAGCCACTGCATTTTCTTTTCTTTTTTTCCCCTGCATGAATTCCTCCCAGCAGTCACACATTAACGCCTAAACATATGTAAATAGAGCAGCCATGATGCCTCCATTATTAGTAGATATGGGTCACCGGATAACCCCAAGATCACTAATTAACCCATTTTGGGCGGGAACCCCCTTTTGGTGTTCTATCTAAGCATTATGTTATACTTTAGCTATTGAAAAATAGCAGATCTACAAGCTCATATCTGCTATTTTTGAAAAATCGCGAAAATGGGGCGCAAATCTTTGAATATATATATTATTACAGAGTAAACATTTTAACTCAAATCTTTGAATATATATTATTACAGAGTAAACATTTTAACTCAAATCTTTGCTTCTGCGGAAGGAGGTTCCTGGAAAAACATATTTTCAGTTGGGCGTCGGCGGCCGATTACATATATTTTTGGGGTCCTTGACATGAAATATCGAGCACCGACTGATACAGAAACATAAGGTTTTTCAGAAAACTGTCAGGATTTTGAAGACATTTTTTTAAATGTCGACGTCAGGCCTAAATGGGTTAAAACAGGCCCCTGCACAGCGGCGGGCGCACAGTGTTCGCATAATATTACTCCGCTGTTGCATCGGTGATGTGCATGAAATGCAGACCAGCCTCTCCACTTCTGCTGAAACAAAAAGATCCATTTCGCTACTCGCCAATACAAAGACGGTTTTGTTATGAAGAAAGTCTACTTTCCGCGGTGAACGCACTCTGAGCCCCCCACCACACGTATAAAATGCACTTTTTGGCCAGAAAATTTTAATTTTTTTCACCGGAAGGAAAAATCTTGTCAATGGGATTTTCTCTTCGCAATATCTGTAGAGGGCGCAGTGGAGTAACTAAAAGTATTTTTCTTCCGATAAATAAATGGACCAGCATAGAGTGAGGGGCGCTAATATTAAAGTCTAACTCATGTTGATTAGGTGATGTAATGGTGATGTAAAACAAACGGTGCCAACACAAACATTAAATGCCATTAACAATAAAGAGACAATATGACGTAATGAGTTCCATTATGACGTAAATTTCCCCTTCATTGTCCATGGCGTTTACAAAACAAACATTGAACTAAAGACAAACATTAAACCTGTGTATATAGGAGGGGCTAGCGCCCCTCAAAAATATAGACGCCTCATCAGCCGCTGCATTTCATTGGAGCAACGTGTCTCTCCATTGAAGGCAGGAAGTCAAGCGGAACTCCCGGGAAGCGATGAAGGCACGCTGCGTCGCTGCCCAAGTGACGTCACTCATGCGACTCCTCCATGTCTGTCGCTTTCACTCAACTGACTACTGGCCAATCACAGCGCGCGTCTTTTCCGGGACTTCCATTATGCACACGATGCTTCTGCTATGCTTCGCTAGGATTCTCTGGAAATCTTTGACACGCGCCCCAGAGCCGGAAGAAGTGTCTACCTTTATATGTCTATGTGGCATTTAGATAGCCTGGCTAATAAGCCAGACCGAATCAGCCGTTGGCAAAAAAAAAATTGCCTGCCGGCGGATTACGGTCTGGAGAGGCTCAATTGTACGCCCATTTCCTACACCAGAGAACTGGTGTGGCCAATCGGGACACGGTATGCAATATGGGCGGGCTTTGGTACAGTGACGTTCAATGCTTGAGACCTTTGACTGACAGTAGCTCTGACCAATTGCGTCAAAGAGAAAATGTTTGAACCCGCCCCCCGGGAAACAAGATCCATACACAGCATCTCCAGACTCAAATACCACACGACAGTGTGATTTGAGTCTGGCTTATTAGCCAGGCTTGCATTTAGAGGCTTTTAAGTCTTTGCTTAAAACACATCTTTTCTCCCTGGCATTCGATGTTGTTTGACCTAATTAACCTGTCTAAATACTTGTGTTTCGATGTTGATTGTATGCTTGTTATACAGTATGATCGTGTACAGCACTTTGGTTGACCTTCTGGTCTTTGTAAATGTGCTCTATAAATAAAGTTGGATTTGATTTTGATTTGATTGATGTGGACCAGAACTACTGGAGAAGTACTGAAGTAAAGGTATAAATACCACAATGTAGAAATAGTCTGTTACAAGTAAAAGTGTATTCAGAATCAGTGTAGTTACTTAAAGTAGCATTCAGTGATTTGGGTAATTTGGAAAACCACCCAGTCCGCCCCGGTAACAAAATGTGCACATGCACGCTCTACAGTGGGGGGAAGTGCAACAGGCCAAAAGCATGTGCACCTAGGCCCGCCCCCACTCGATCATTATTGGAGGAAGGCCCCACTCATCCTGATTGGATTAAGGTTTTGCCACCCGCCACCAAAACTGAAACTAGGGTTTTTTGACCCCAGGGGCTCACTGGGGACAGGAAGGAACTCCTTATATGGTCAGCACACTCTATAGTAGGGAGGATTATCCAGAAAAAAAGAAAAAATAAGTGATATTTGAATTAAGTCAAATCACTGAATATACCTTTTAAAGTAGCAAAAGTAGAAGTGTTTGAATTATTTCAAAATGTGTGCAATTTGTTTGAAAATAGATAGAAGTGAGCTTGTAGATTGGCTATTTTCAAATACCTTAACCCATTTAGGCCTGACGTCAACATTTAAAAAATGTATTCTAAATTCTGACAGTTTTCTGAAATACCTATGTTTCTATATCAGTGGTGCTCAATATTTCATGTCAAGGACCCCATAAATGATATGTAATTTGCCTGCCGGCCCGCATCTGAAAATATGTTGTTCCAGGAACCCCAGAAGCAAAGATTTGAGTAAAACACATTCGCCCTGAAAGAATATATATTCAAAAAATTGTGCGACATTTTCAAGATTTTTCAAAAATAGCAGACCTACAAGTTCATAGAGCTTGTAGATCTGCTATTTTTCAATAGCTAAAGTGTAACATAATGCTTAAAACACCAAAAGGGGTTCCCGCCCAAAATGGGTTAAGGATAGAATTTAGGGGTGTTGTATGATTAATCTGATAAAGTAACTAGAAACTAAAGATGTCAAACAAATTTAGTGTAAAAAAAAGTACAATATTTGCCTCTGTCTAAGAAGTGGTATGTTAAGCACTATGAAGAAATGGAAATACTCAAGTATCAACACCTCAAAATTGTACATTATTAAGACCGGAACCGCATCTCTCTCAGCATTTCTGACATTTGTGTGAGCTTCATTCTCATCCGGCAACGTGGCATGGAAAGTAAAAAAGCCTATATCCATAAAGAAAGGTGATGAATTGCATTTTTTTAATGAATTGCATTTTTATAGCGCTTTTCCAAGTGCTCAAAGCGTTCATTGCATTCATTCATACATACATTGGGAGGTGAAGCGGCGAACAGTCGACGTCAGCGTCCTCACTTCCCACATTCACACACCAATGGTGGCGAGCTCACACCGACCGACTCATTGGAGGCAATGTAGGGTTCAGTGTCTTGCCCATGGACACTTCGACATGTGGACAGGAGGAGGAGCCGGGATTCAAACCGCTAACCCAGGGATCATTGGACGACCTGCTCTACCTCCTGAGCCACAGCCGCCCTAAGGTGAGTCTTAGATTAAGGAAGCTCAACAGAGTTTACAAGCTTCGTGAAGTAAATGTGAATTCCTCTTTCTAAAAAGATCCAATGTGAAAATGGGCAACGTGTTACATTTTTCCCCAGACAGAGAATAATAGATGAAGCCATATTTCTCTATTACAGGATCATATTGGCTTTGAATGTGTACTGGAGCCCACGCAGGTTTCTGTGTAGTCTCCTGGAGCCCATGCAGGTTTCTGTGTAGTCTCCTCCTGGAGCCCACGCAGGTTTCTGTGTCGTCTCCTGGAGCCCATGCAGGTTTCTGTGTAGTCTCCTGGAGCCCACGCAGGTTTCTGTGTAGTCTCCTGGAGCCCACGCAGGTTTCTGTGTAGTCTCCTGGAGCCCACGCAGGTTTCTGTGTAGTCTCCTGGAGCCCACGCAGGTTTCTGTGTCGTCTCCTCCTGGAGCCCACGCAGGTTTCTGTGTAGTCTCCTGGAGCCCACGCAGGTTTCTGTGTAGTCTCCTCCTGGAGCCCACGCAGGTTTCTGTGTCGTCTCCTGGAGCCCACACAGGTTTCTGTGTAGTCTCCCTACTGGAGCCCACGCAGGTTTCTGTGTAGTCTCCTGGAGCCCACGCAGGTTTCTGTGTAGTCTCCTGGAGCCCACGCAGGTTTCTGTGTAGTCTCCTGGAGCCCATGCAGGTTTCTGTGTAGTCTCCTGGAGCCCACGCAGGTTTCTGTGTAGTCTCCTGGAGCCCACGCAGGTTTCTGTGTAGTCTCCTGGAGCCCACGCAGGTTTCTGTGTAGTCTCCTGGAGCCCACGCAGGTTTCTGTGTAGTCTCCTCCTGGAGCCCACGCAGGTTTCTGTGTCGTCTCCTGGAGCCCACGCAGGTTTCTGTGTAGTCTCCTCCTGGAGCCCACGCAGGTCTCTGTGTAGTCTCCTGGAGCCCACGCAGGTTTCTGTGTAGTCTCCTCCTGGAGCCCACGCAGGTTTCTGTGTAGTCTCCTCCTGGAGCCCACACAGGTTTCTGTGTAGTCTCCTACTGGAGCCCACGCAGGTTTCTGTGTAGTCTCCTGGAGCCCACGCAGGTTTCTGTGTAGTCTCCTGGAGCCCACGCAGGTTTCTGTGTAGTCTCCTCCTGGAGCCCACGCAGGTCTCTGTGTAGTCTCCTACTGGAGCCCACGCAGGTTTCTGTGTAGTCTCCTACTGGAGCCCACGCAGGTTTCTGTGTAGTCTCCTGGAGCCCACGCAGGTCTCTGTGTAGTCTCCTGGAGCCCACGCAGGTTTCTGTGTAGTCTCCTGGAGCCCACGCAGGTTTCTGTGTAGTCTCCTACTGGAGCCCACGCAGGTTTCTGTGTAGTCTCCTACTGGAGCCCACGCAGGTTTCTGTGTAGTCTCCTGGAGCCCACGCAGGTCTCTGTGTAGTCTCCTGGAGCCCACGCAGGTCTCTGTGTAGTCTCCTACTGGAGCCCACGCAGGTTTCTGTGTAGTCTCCTGGAGCCCACGCAGGTTTCTGTGTAGTCTCCTGGAGCCCACGCAGGTTTCTGTGTAGTCTCCTACTGGAGCCCACGCAGGTTTCTGTGTAGTCTCCTGGAGCCCACGCAGGTTTCTGTGTAGTCTCCTACTGGAGCCCACGCAGGTTTCTGTGTAGTCTCCTGGAGCCCACGCAGGTTTCTGTGTAGTCTCCTCCTGGAGCCCACGCAGGTTTCTGTGTAGTCTCCTGGAGCCCACGCAGGTTTCTGTGTAGTCTCCTGGAGCCCACGCAGGTTTCTGTGTAGTCTCCTGGAGCCCACGCAGGTTTCTGTGTAGTCTCCTCCTGGAGCCCACGCAGGTTTCTGTGTAGTCTCCTGGAGCCCACGCAGGTTTCTGTGTAGTCTCCTGGAGCCCACGCAGGTTTCTGTGTAGTCTCCTGGAGCCCACGCAGGTTTCTGTGTAGTCTCCTGGAGCCCACGCAGGTTTCTGTGTAGTCTCCTGGAGCCCACGCAGGTTTCTGTGTAGTCTCCTGGAGCCCACGCAGGTTTCTGTGTCGTCTCCTGGAGCCCACGCAGGTTTCTGTGTAGTCTCCTGGAGCCCACGCAGGTTTCTGTGTAGTCTCCTCCTGGAGCCCACGCAGGTTTCTGTGTAGTCTCCTGGAGCCCACGCAGGTTTCTGTGTAGTCTCCTGGAGCCCACGCAGGTTTCTGTGTAGTCTCCTGGAGCCCACGCAGGTTTCTGTGTCGTCTCCTCCTGGAGCCCACGCAGGTTTCTGTGTAGTCTCCTGGAGCCCACGCAGGTTTCTGTGTAGTCTCCTGGAGCCCACGCAGGTTTCTGTGTAGTCTCCTGGAGCCCACGCAGGTTTCTATGTAGTCTCCTGGAGCCCACGCAGGTTTCTGTGTAGTCTCCTGGAGCCCATGCAGGTTTCTGTGTAGTCTCCTCCTGGAGCCCATGCAGGTTTCTGTGTAGTCTCCTGGAGCCCACGCAGGTTTCTGTGTAGTCTCCTCCTGGAGCCCACGCAGGTTTCTGTGTAGTCTCCTACTGGAGCCCACGCAGGTTTCTGTGTAGTCTCCTCCTGGAGCCCACGCAGGTTTCTGTGTAGTCTCCTGGAGCCCATGCAGGTTTCTGTGTAGTCTCCTACTGGAGCCCACGCAGGTTTCTGTGTAGTCTCCTCCTGGAGCCCACGCAGGTTTCTGTGTAGTCTCCTCCTGGAGCCCACGCAGGTTTCTGTGTAGTCTCCTACTGGAGCCCACGCAGGTTTCTGTGTAGTCTCCTACTGGAGCCCACGCAGGTTTCTGTGTCGTCTCCTACTGGAGCCCACGCAGGTTTCTGTGTAGTCTCCTGGAGCCCACGCAGGTTTCTGTGTAGTCTCCTGGAGCCCACGCAGGTTTCTGTGTAGTCTCCTCCTGGAGCCCACGCAGGTTTCTGTGTAGTCTCCTGGAGCCCACGCAGGTTTCTGTGTAGTCTCCTCCTGGAGCCCACGCAGGTTTCTGTGTAGTCTCCTGGAGCCCACGCAGGTTTCTGTGTAGTCTCCTGGAGCCCACGCAGGTTTCTGTGTAGTCTCCTGGAGCCCACGCAGGTTTCTGTGTAGTCTCCTCCTGGAGCCCACGCAGGTTTCTGTGTAGTCTCCTGGAGCCCACGCAGGTTTCTGTGTAGTCTCCTGGAGCCCACGCAGGTTTCTGTGTAGTCTCCTGGAGCCCACGCAGGTTTCTGTGTAGTCTCCTGGAGCCCACGCAGGTTTCTGTGTAGTCTCCTGGAGCCCACGCAGGTTTCTGTGTAGTCTCCCTCCTGGAGCCCACGCAGGTTTCTGTGTAGTCTCCCTCCTGGAGCCCACGCAGGTTTCTGTGTAGTCTCCCCAGTACTGGAGCCCACGCAGGTTTCTGTGTAGTCTCCCCAGTACTGGAGCCCACGCAGGTTTCTGTGTAGTCTCCCCAGTAAAACGTGTCTGTTTCTAACACTGCAGACAGCCCAGTAATGCCTTTCCAACGCCAACCCACAGCCTTCGCCTTCATTGTATTGGATGACTGGAGGCAAAGTAAACAATTAACCCATTTAGGCCTGACGTCGAAATTTTAAAAATGTCTTCTAAATTATGACAAATTTCTGAAAAACCTCATGTTTCTGTATCAGCGGTGCTCAATATTCCATGTCAAGGACCCCAGAAATTATATGTAATTGGCCTCCGACCCCCATCTGAAAATATGTTGTTCCAGGAACCCCTCAGAAGCAAAGATTTGAGTTAAAAACGTTGGCTCTGAAAGAATATATATCCAAAGATTTGTGCCATATTTTCACGATTTTTCAAAAAATAGCAGACCTACAAGCTCGTAGCGTGCCACTCGGTGGCAAATTAACCCATTTTGGACTGAGGTCGATTAAAAAAAAAAGGCTTAAAAATCCTATTTTTTTTTCGGAAAAACCCATGTTTCTATGTCAGTGGTGCTAAACCTTTTTCATGTCAAGGACCCCCAGAATTACCTCTATTGGGCCACGGACCCCCATCTCAAAATATGTAGTTCCAGGGACCCCCCCCCCCCCAGAAGCAAATATTTGAGTTAAAAATGTTCGCTCTGAAATATATATTCAATGATTTGCGCCACATTTTAACGACTTTTCAAAAATAGCAGACCTACAAGCTCGTAGCGCTATGAGCTTGTAGATCTGCTATTTTTCAATAACTAAATTGTAACATAATGTTTAAAACACAGAGGGGTTCCCGCCCCCAAAATGGTGTGACTATTTGGCCACCAGACCCCCATCTGAGAATATTCTGTGCCAGGCGACTCTCCCAAAAGAGAAACCTATTTCAGATTTATCATTGTCTTTATCGAAAAGTGTAAAATAAGCTTAAAGTGGTTAAAGTGTAGCCCCTCACAGTCTCTATCATTGAGCTTATTTAATCTCTATGCTTCTGTAGCAGGGTGGCTCAGAGCCTCTGTAGCAGGGTGGCTCAGAGCCTCTGTAGCAGGGTGGCTCAGAGCCTCTGCTTCTGTAGCAGGGTGGCTCAGAGCCTCTGTAGCAGGGTGGCTCAGAGCCTCTGTAGCAGGGTGGCTCAGAGCCTCTGTAGCAGGGTGGCTCAGAGCCTCTGTAGCAGGGTGGCTCAGAGCCTCTGTAGCAGGGTGGCTCAGAGCCTCTGCTTCTGTAGCAGGGTGGCTCAGAGCCTCTGTAGCAGGGTGGCTCAGAGCCTCTGCTTCTGTAGCAGGGTGGCTCAGAGCCTCTGCTTCTGTAGCAGGGTGGCTCAGAGCCTCTGTAGCAGGGTGGCTCAGAGCCTCTGCTTCTGTAGCAGGGTGGCTCAGAGCCTCTGCTTCTGTAGCAGGGTGGCTCAGAGCCTCTGCTTCTGTAGCAGGGTGGCTCAGAGCCTCTGCTTCTGTAGCAGGGTGGCTCAGAGCCTCTGTAGCAGGGTGGCTCAGAGCCTCTGTAGCAGGGTGGCTCAGAGCCTCTGTAGCAGGGTGGCTCAGAGCCTCTGTAGCAGGGTGGCTCAGAGCCTCTGTAGCAGGGTGGCTCAGAGCCTCCTGTAGCAGGGTGGCTCAGAGCCTCTTCTGTAGCAGGGTGGCTCAGAGCCTCTGTAGCAGGGTGGCTCAGAGCCTCTGTAGCAGGGTGGCTCAGAGCCTCTGTAGCAGGGTGGCTCAGAGCCTCTGTAGCAGGGTGGCTCAGAGCCTCTGTAGCAGGGTGGCTCAGAGCCTCTGTAGCAGGGTGGCTCAGAGCCTCTGTAGCAGGGTGGCTCAGAGCCTCTGTAGCAGGGTGGCTCAGAGCCTCCTGTAGCAGGGTGGCTCAGAGCCTCTGTAGCAGGGTGGCTCAGAGCCTCTGTAGCAGGGTGGCTCAGAGCCTCCTGTAGCAGGGGGGCTCAGAGCCTCTTCTGTAGCAGGGTGGCTCAGAGCCTCTGTAGCAGGGTGGCTCAGAGCCTCCTGTAGCAGGGTGGCTCAGAGCCTCTTCTGTAGCAGGGTGGCTCAGAGCCTCTGTAGCAGGGTGGCTCAGAGCCTCTGTAGCAGGGTGGCTCAGAGCCTCTGCGTGGAGACCAAAAGCCTAATATCTCCCCCAGCACGAGGGGGACATCTCCCTCTTATAGCGGTAGCCTCGAAAACCCAGACGTTTTTATTTCCAGGGAGAAAATAAAAGTCTGGGTCCGAGTCCACTTCAATTCGGCATAGAGTAGCGCAAACATCGCTCACTCTCTGCTGATTTCTGATCGTCTGCACCTTTGTTAAATTGACACACACACGCACACATGTACACACACACACACACTCCTCTCTCTCTCTGTCGCTCTAAGTAATTAGTCTCATGTCGCGCAGCTGCGCATAGTTTCTCCTGGCGGATCCTGCCGGGAGCTGCCTATGCCATAAAAAGCATAGGTGAGTTCCAGGCTACTTTGACACTAACTCTGGGGAAAATTAATGTCATGAAACCTTTAAGACTAAAATGGTGTGTTATTCAAAAGACTAAGTAAGACTAAATCTTTTCTGGAAATATTTACATTGAATTAAGACTAAGATTTCGATATGTCAACTCAGACTAATCTAAGACTAAACCATTTCAGAAGACTATAGGACTAAGACTAAATTGTGTGTTATTCAAAAGACTAAGACTAAACCAAAAATGAATACTGCTTCAGCGTCTCTTCTCTCATGGGAGACCCAGATTTGAATCCTGGGAGTTGCACTTCCAAGAGCTTATCAATAAATCAATACCTGGTGCTGCACAAGTCTATCAGTTCCCTGCAGTTAAACAAAGACAAGACAAAGGTCCCTGTTATTGGAAATGAAAGAATTAACAAATTCGTAAAGCCCAAAACCACAGAGATCTAGTTGTCTTTGGATAGTGATCTAAGTTCCGATAACCACATGAGCAATGTCTGCAAAACAACACTTCACCTCAGAAAAGTCCACGATATGATCTCCATCGCCGACGGTGAAAAACCGCATATTATGCTGTTTTGTTTCTAGCAGCCTCAATTCTGTCATTTTTATCTGGCCTACGCAAGAAGTCCATTATGAACCTGCAACAAGTTCAGAATGAATTCTTGTATTTTTGTATGCCTTCCTGGCTTTGCCCCACTTTACCTTAATGGTAAAATGATTATATATTTTTTGCATCCTTAACCCATTTTGACCTGAGATCAGGTTCTAAAATTGTCTTCTAAATCCTAACATTTTTCTGAAAAACTCATGTTTCTATGTCAGTGGTCCTCAACCTTTTTCATGTCAAGGACCCCCAGAATTATCTCTATTGGGCCACAGACCTAACCTGACTCCGCCAGATGGTGGAGTCAGGTTACCACGGACCCCCATCTCAAAATATGTAGTTTCAGGGACCCCCCAGAAGCCAATATTTTAGTTAAAAATGTTCGCTCTGAAATATATATTCAAAGATTTGCGCCACATTTTCACAACTTTTCAAAAATAGCAGACCTACAAGTTCGTAGTGCGCCACTCGGTGGCGCGCTACGAGCTTGTATATCTGCTATACTTTAGCTATTTCAATAGCTAAAGTAGAACAGAATGCTTGAAACACCAAGTTCTCAGTGAAAAGGACCCAGTGGTGTTTTTGAGTGGTGCAATTAACCACTCCAAGGAACAGCAATGTCCCTATGTCCACGTACCTGTCCGTCCCTATGTTTAAAGTACCAGTAGGGGCAAAAGTGGCGCTGTTGTGCTAGAAACAGAGAGAGAGAGATAGTGTTGCACTGTTGCCTCCTAATTACAGAGAGAGCGAGACAGAGACAGAGACAGAGACAGAGACAGAGACAGAGAGAGGGAGAGGTGTCTGCTAAATGCTAATTCCCTCACACAGTAACTCTGTCATTTCTAGACCGTTTTGGACGCAGGGCGGCTCGCCGGAACCGGGCTGGCACCCTGGGCGCGTTCCTGCGGGTCTGGATGTTCTGGGGACCCACCGGGGACCCCCACACGGAGTTGCAACCACTCAGTTCACACAGGTGTGATTTTATTTTTACTTTGAAAACCCACGGTTTTGTAATTAACCCCATTTTTTCACCCACTGTCAATGATCTAAGGTAATCCAGTACGCTACACTCTCTCTGCCAAACTGCATGGGGAGAGCAACGGACTGACCTCATACTTCCTTCACTGCATGAGGAGTCCAAGCTGCTTATTTTCACCTGACAGGGGGAGAGTTTCCCCGGTTGGATGTAGCGTGTGGAAGGATCACGTTATTCCAACCAGTTCCTTTCACCTCCATCAGTCCCGACTGGCCAGGAATGGCAGTTTAGAGAACAGGATTACTGCATTTTATTGTTATGGTACCTACCCTAGGGGACACGGGGGGAACATGCAGACTCCACACAGAACAGAGTTCTTATAGAGGTCTGAGCACTGAGCACAGTGAAGGCACCACCAGTATAAATTCATTTCAGCTTTTAAAAGTAGCCCAGACTTCAAATGAGCTCCCAATAGTCCCATAGCAGCAGAAGCACCCATAGGCAGCTGGTCAGCACTTCTGGCTAAAACACAGGCTAACAGAGGCCAACAGATGTGCATTGGCTGACCTGTTTTTGACTCCTCTTCCTCCTTTAGCTCCTTGGCTTCTTCAGCTGCGGGGTGAAAAGAGGGGGGGGGGGGGGGGGGGGTGGTGGCATTAGACCTGTGGTTCATAAACATTTTCCTGTTAACACCTTGAGGGCCCGGGTCTATTTAATCCATTAATAAAATGTGCCCATCGTTTATAGCGCCCGGACCACTTTTACCGATGGACCGGATGTTGTTGTGAATGTGTGTGCAGCAGCTAACAATAGCCACAACGCTAAATATATCCAAAAAAAACTGAGATTCATTCACACACACACACGAACGCACGCACGCACGCACCACACACGCACCACACAGGCACACACAGGCTTGCTACAGAAGAGACCAAGTGGCTGATTTGAATTTTATGACACCACCATCACTGCAATTGGTCTTGAGAGCCAGCATTTAGTGTTTGACACGTATAGGGGCTTGCATAGATTAAACCGATATTATTAACAAAATTAAATGTCAAGGCAACACAATGCTGCATCCCCTATATATGTCTGTCTGCCGCAATTTTACTTCACTTTGACCCAAAAAAAATCCTAATCCTCGAGGGAAATTAAAGAGGGAAAAACTCCTCATAATTACAGCAGAGAAAACATGTGCCGAAAAGTTTCCCAAGATTGGATTTAAAAAATATACAGTATATGCTTATCCCATTTTGGGCGGGAGGAACCCCTTTTGGTGTTTTAAACATTATGTTATAATTTAGCTATTGAAAAATAGCAGATCTACAAGCTCGTAGCACGCCACCGAGTGGCTCGCTACAAGCTTGTAGGTCTGCTATTTTTGAAAAATCGTGAAAATATTTTTTCAGAAAACTGGAGGATTTAGAAGATTCTTTTTTAAATTTTGAGGTCAGGCCTAAATGGTTTATAAATCTGCCCACACCATTCTCTCTCTCCGAGTCTCCTCAGTTTCCTCAGTGCTATTCTGAATTCAGATTATTTTTTTTTGCAAACACACAGCGTATGCATATGCCCACAGGTTATCATTTCTCAGAGTGATTCATTCCGAGCCCTGGCGTTTGCCTGCCTTTGCATGGCATGCCCATCTATTTATCCCATGTTGGGCGGGAACCCCTTTTGGTGTTAGCATTATGTTATGCTTTAGCTATTGAAAAAAAGCAGATCTACAAGCTCACCGAGTGGCGCGCTACGAGCTTGTAGGTACGACTGACATAGAAACATAGCTTTTTCAGAAAACTGTCAGGATGTAGAAGACATTTTTAGAATCTGATCTCAGGTCAAAATGGGTTAAGGCAGCCCACTCAAAACGATCATTTGGTATAAAATGTATTTTATTTTTTTCCTTTGGTGGGATTCATTTCATAAGGTCACATTTGAGCATCAGCATTTTCTCTTTCAGTCCAGAGCCAAGTGGATGTAGTTGTTGTTGCAAAGAGAACTGTGACTTCCACAGTGCAGTGAGTGCACACTGCACGATCCTTTCCAACGTTCACTAAACTTGCAGTACAACGAGAGAGACTCGGAGTAGAACCGCTGCTCCTTCGCCTGGAAAGGAGCCAGCTGAGGTGGTTCGGGGCATCTGGTTAGGATGCCTCTCGGGCGCCTCCCTAGGGAGGTTCTCGAGGCACGTCCCACTGGGAGGAGACCCTGGGGCAGACCAAGGATCACGTCCCACTGGGAGGAGACCCTGGGGCAGACCAAGGACCACGTCCCACTGGGAGGAGACCCCGGGGCAGACCAAGGATCACGGCCCACTGGGAGGAGACCCCGGGGCAGACCAAGGATCACGGCCCACTGGGAGGAGACCCCGGGGCGGACCAAGGCGCAGTTGAAGGAAACACATCGACTCACTGGCCTGGGAACGTCTCGGAATCCCCCAGGAGGAAGTCACTAATGTTGCTCTGGAGAGGGAAGTCTGGAGCACTCTGGTGGAGCTGTTGCCCCCGCGACCCGACTACGGATAAGCGGTTGAAGATGGATGGATGCAGTACAACGGTATAACACACTGACTTCTAAGCTATGAACGCTGGCACAAAACATCCAGAATGGTGTCCATGAGAGCTTCACAAAACATCCAGAATGGTGTCCATGAGAGCTTCACAAAACATCCAGAATGGTGTCCATGAGAGCTTCACAAAACATCCAGAATGATGTCCATGAGAGCTTCATGCAACAGTGGGTGGAAAGTAACTCTTTATATTGCCACGCAAAAGTCACATACTGTATGAGGTTTCCACCTGACAGAGACAATATAACATTAGGCCACATGGACCTCCTTTCGATTAAAAAACGAAATAAATGTAAGGACCTTAACCCATTTTGCGCGGGAACCCCTTTTGGTGTTTTAAACATTATGTTATAATTTAGCTATTGAAAAATAGCAGATCTACAAGCTCATAGCTACGAGCTTGTAGGTCTGCTATTTTTGAAAAATCGTGAAAATGTGGCACACATTTGGAATATTTCTTTTTTCAGACGTTTTTAACTCAAATCTTTGCTTCTGGGGAGAGGGTCCCTGGAACAACATATTTTCAGATGGGGGCCGGAGGCATATTACATATAATCTTTGGGGTCCTTGACATGAAATATTGTGCACCATGGATATAGAAACATGAGGTTTTTCAGAAAAAAAGACATTTTAAAAATACATCTTTTCGACGTCAGGCCTAAATGGGTTAAGGTTCCATTTGGTTCCATTTGGACCGCTGGAGGTCCACAGAACCCACATTGAGAAGCAGTGTTGTAGTTCATGACGCACATGACCAGGCAGGAGTAATGAGAAAGAACTCCCCTGCAAGACACAACCGGCTTATGTTTACCATTTATATTCCCATTATTTGAGTTGCTCAGTGGAGCAAATCTAAACATATACGGTATGTTTACGCTAGCCTGTCACTGCCGTAGGCGTGTTGTCATTTACATTATGACTGTGTCTGTTTTACAATTTACAATTTACAATTTACAATTTAGGCATTTAGCAGACGCTCTTAATCCAGAGCGACTTACATTAAGCAATAACAAAAGCATGGCATACATCACATATATAAACGTAAAAATGATAAGACACGATATCTCTTTGTAACGCTATACAGTCACATGCGAGACGTTTTGCATCCTGCAAAGACCTGACATGTCCTATGCATGTAGACCTATGTGTTCTTTGATCTTCTTATGAATTCAGAAGGATAGCACTGCCCAGCTTTGCTCAGTGGTGGGAAATATTGCTCGGTGTTGGCATTGCCTTGGGGGGAGGTAATAATTTACTATTCTGTGCAGTTTGCATCGGGTTGCAACTCGGACGGGGCTGAGTCGGCACTAGCGAACTTCGCAACGTTCGACACGGCAACTGGCACGCTTTAGTAGAGGACGAAAACTCCATCAAAGTTATTGCCTGATATCTGTGTGCTCCAACTTCCAGGTCTTCCAAGTTTCTAGCACTGGATCAGCCTGTTGTTGGTTCCCTAATTTGGTGGTTGGAGTGCGAGGAACATCTTTCTTCGGATGCACTCTTTGTCACTTTACAAGCCCTCTAGACATCAGAGATTGGTGCGGCTGTTTTGTTTCCATCCGTCATACCTTAGTGCCTTACTATTGGACTCCAAGTTTGATTATTGCCCAGTGGTGGTAGAATTGTTTTTAAAGTAGCAATACCAGCGTGTGTTAACCCATTTTGACCTGAGATCAGATTCTAAAAATGTCTTCTACATCCTGACAGTTTTCTGAAAAAGCTATGTTTCTATGTCAGTCGTTCGTATGAGCTTGTAGATCTGCTATTTTTCAATAGCTAAAGCATAGCATAATGCTAACACCAAAAGGGGTTCCCGCCCAAAATGGGTTAAACGTATTACTTGAGTAAAGGTACACGTATAGGTTCATAGGTTTGTTGTGCCCCCCCATCCAGTATTGGACAGTAATGTAATAACGTAATTACATTGGCCCCGGTGGCGCAGCCCCAAGAAAGAGACGAGAAAGATAAAAGCCTCAAAATATACTTTATACCAAAGTAAAAGTATCTCAAATCTGTCAAACTTTGTCTAAAACAGACCATCGACGAGCTGAGCATGTGTCACAATGCAACACACTCTGAGCATCATCACGCATCATCACATTCCGGCCAATCGCAATTTGCGTCGTCACTTTTCTGCTGTCACTTTTTATTCTGAATAATATGTACTTTACTCAGCCAATCAAATCATTGCTATGAGGTGATCAGCCAATCAACTCATCACTATATAATTCACACAAACACACAGAGACCCTCAAAAATGGGTTACAAAAATCGAGGGATAAAAAACGTTATGTTTTTGGACATACAAGTTTTCATCCGACAGCGACGATATGCGGCCAGTGACCTCTGCAGTGACCTGACCTATCCAGGCCCACTGTACAAAATGAGCTCATTTGACATTTAGATGAGCGTGTGATTCAATCAGGACGCATCTGCCCTTGGAGACGGTGTGTAGGTGACGAGGGACGTACAGGACTGTATCTGCAGTGCCTGATGAAATCTGTAAGTCAAGTGGGAGGATTTATTGGTCAGTTAACTCGTAACTCGTTGCTCGGCCACCTCCCACCATAGCCCTTATCTCAATCCACCGTTTAGATCAAGGGGAAGATCGTTGGAACCGGGCCGTTGTCCCGAACGCGTTCATGGAGGTCCGGACCCCGCGGCGGACCCCCAGGCCCCCTATGAGCGTGGGCACCCCCAGGGTGTGGGCGGACCCCCAGGCGCCCTATGAGCGTGGGCGGACCCCCAGGCCCCCTATGAGCGTGGGCGGACCCCCAGGCCCCCTATGAGCATGGGCGGACCCCCAGGCCCCCTATGAGCGTGGGCACCCCCAGGGTGTGGGCGGACCCCCAGGCCCCCTATGAGCGTGGGCGGACCCCCAGGCCCCCTATGAGCATGGGCGGACCCCCAGGCCCCCTATGAGCGTGGGCGGACCCCCAGGCCCCCTATGAGCGTGGGCACCCCCAGGGTGTGGGCGGACCCCCAGGCCCCCTATGAGCGTGGGCACCCCACATGCAGAGCAGCCGTGAGTATGGGTGATCCGTGATCAGATCACTCCTGTCCTCAGCAGTCAGCATGGGCGGCGCCATCATGAATGTTGTTTCAAACATGATGTACGATGATAAGAGCGCCCCTCACTTCACACAGGTGTGATTTTGTTGTTGTTGTAAATTAATCATAAATTGATCATACCACAGCGTCATGCACAAATAACTCTTTGATAGGTACAAAATAAACATGTTAACTTAATTAAATTAAGCCCTAATCAAGCCTTATTTCTCTCTCTCTCTCTCACTCACACTCACACTCACACACACACACACACACACACACACACACACACACACACACACACACACACACACACACACACACACACACACACACACACGTCTGTGATCCAAGTCCCTCGCGGACCGAGGCGAGCAAATAAAGTGACCAAACAGTACATTTTCAGGAGGTATAGTACGATGAGCATAGGGTCCATTCTGTGTGAAATCTCATCTACTGTGTGGACGATGACCACTTTGTCTTGGTCAAATGTAGCCTGAGCGCTTCAGTCAGCAGCGCTCGCTCAGCGGACCCCACGGATACTCTGTACCTCTGACCAGTTGTCTTTAAGCCATTCTGGGCGGGAACCCCTTTTGGTGTTCTAACTAAGCATTATGTTATACTTTAGCTATTGAAAAATAGCAGATCTACAAGCTACGAGCTTGTACGTCTGCTATTTTTGAAAAGTCGTGAAAATGTGGCGCAAATCTTTGTATATATATATTTCCAGAGCGAACATTTTTAACTAAAATATTGGCTTCTGGGGGGGGGGGGTCCCTGGAACTACATATTTTCAGATGGGGGTCCGTGGCCCAATAGAGATAATTCTGGGGGTCCTTGACATGAAAAAGGTTGAGCACAACTGACATGGGTTTTTCAGAAAACTATTAGGATTTAGAAGCCTTTTTTTTAATCGACCTCAGTCCAAAATGGGTTAAAAGAGACTCTACCCCCCACCCCCTCCTGCCCAAATCCCTTGAGGCTGCTGCTCCTATAGGCAGGGCTGAAGAACTGGGGCACAAATTCATCCCCTGGTATTCCATGCATTGACCAGCCTAGACTTCTGATGTAGTGTAAGAACAGTTGCTTACCGGACATTATTTGCATCCCTTGGGATTTGAGATATTTGCATCTCATCGTCGTGGGGGACGACGGTGGGCCTCTACATTTCAGCATGAATTAACTCATCATGGCCAGGGTCAACACATGAGGTCACGCAGCCTCTCTCACACAGCTGATACCAGCTGTCTGTGCTTTACTCAAGTATTTGTATTTTTGGATACTTACAGTACAGTCCGGGAGCCGTGGGGGTGAACGTGGTTTCGTCGGGTGCAGGCTTTAGTTCTGACATACTATTGATCCGAAACCTCAATCCCTAACCTAACCATAACCGCAAGCACGGGAGCAGCGCATGTCGGACCATCGCATTTTCGCATCGCATGTCCCCGCGCTTCGGACCTTTGGTGTGTCGGATCTGATTTGGATTTGGTGTGCACCCCGTTTCGTCAGATAGGCCTAAAGTTTTTTTCTCAACTGATTCTTGTAGCTTGTAGCTTCTTAACCGTCTGCCTGCCGCCATTCATTAATCCCTCGATTGCGTATTGCCAAGGTTTTATCGCGCGTAACACTTACTTTGAAGATCCAAATATCCGTAATCGCATTGTTCCTGTGAAAAGCTGCTGTGTGTGGTATCATGACCGGTTGTTGTTGTCTCGCTCGGCGGTGGAAAAAGCTGACCGCGAGTATCACAGCGCCTGCTACAGGCCGTTGAAAACGCTTGTCTGGGACAAAGCGTCCTCTGCAATGTCGCTTCTGTGAGATAAAGCCGTCTGAAACCAGAGCCGGCAATGTAAGTGGATGCGCGCGCATTTTCAAAATGGCCGCGCCCATTGTGTCAGAAGCATAACAAAGCTAACTGACGGTAGATTTCGATACGATCGTATTAAAACATGCATTAATTAATACATCACTGTTAAAACGGCTTTTCCGTTTGTGGCAGGCCACAAGATTCTACGTTTTAAAATTCCTATGTTCCCGGCAGGCCTCGTGTTAAGAGGTGACCCTCTTAAGAATTCAAGAGGGTGCTCAGTGATATCCCTTGGGCATTTTTAGTTATTAATAATGCCCAAAACACGAAGAATCCACCCAAAATAGAGTTTTATGGTATTTCATGCAAGATACTTGGTCTGAATGCATCAAATTAGCTTTCTACAGTGACCATGAATGTTTATATACACATTGTATTTCATTTATGATTAATGCATTATTAATGAATGCATATTAACCCCTTCATGCCCGAAAAGACTAAAATCCCATAAAATATATATATATTTTGCAGTTCGGAATTATGTAACGTTTTTAACATATGTTTATTGGTTTTCTTTACAACACAGTATTTTCAAAGCAATTATTCACATATATTTTTTGAATTATGTAAAGTTAGGTTTCTGTTTTAAGGACTTCAGTGTTTGGTACCATGCAATTGTATGTATAAGTACAGAACAAAGAATGTTTGCTTTTGCCATGTTTGTTGAAGAAGAGTCTATGGGCAATTATGTTTTAGTTTATTTTATGGCAGTGTTAAATGTTTAGTTGGCTAAGACTAGACTAAAACTAAATAGTTTAAATTGCCCACAAAAAACTTTGCGAAATACTGGTTTAGAAGGAATTGGTAGAGTCTGCCTCATGTACTTAATGACCTAATGGGTTAAGGTACAAAAACAAAACAAAAACTGAGCACTTCTAGCATCACCAATCCTACTGTGCTTCGGTCTGCAGTGGCGTGCACAGATAGACACTAGGGGGTGCTAGAGCACCCTTTTCCCTCTGGACAGCAATGTGCCCTTTTGAAAAAAATGTACAGTGTACACTGTACAATATGTGGACCATGGTGACATTGATCAATACTTGATAAAAAGCTTCTAATATATTATTTAGGCCCCAAAAACTATAAATCTCACACTATTAACCCATTTTGAAAATAGCAGATCTACAAGCTCATAGAGCTTGTAGGTCTGCTATTTTTGAAAAATCATTAAAATATATATTTCAGAGCGAACATTTTGAACTAAAATATTTGCTTCTGGGGGGGTCCCTGGAACTACATATTTTGAGATGGGGGTCCGTGGCCCAATAGAGATAATTCTGGGGGTCCTTGACATGAAAAAGGTTGAGCACCACTGACATAGAAACATAGGTTTTTCAGAAAAAATATTAGGATTTAGAAGCCTTTTTTTTTAATCGACCTCAGTCCAAAATGGGTTAAGGCAACCGGTCGGTTCCACGTTCTGCACAAGGTGCTCTTTTTTCCCTTGAGAACCTTCCCCTCTAATTGTCTGTGCACGCCACTGTGGGTCCGTGTGGGGATCCACACTGCAGCGCTCCACATGCGTTATGACAGCCAAGAAAAATGACTTTACTTCGCTTCTCCACTTGTGCCTGACCCCCGGCTCCACCCTATCACTAGCCGGAGTCCTACGCCGGCAGAGAGTCAACTTCAATCTGGTCATACAGCCATGGAACACCATTAATCCATTTAGGCCTGACTTCGAAACAAAAAAACAAAAAAATCTAAATTCTGACAGTTTTCTGAAATACCTCATGTTTCTGTATCAGTGGTGCTCAATATTTAATGTCAAGGACCCCAAGAATTATATGTAATTGGCCGCCGACCCCCATCTGAAAATATGTTATTCCAGGAACCCCTCAGAAGCAAAGATTTCAGTTAAAAACGTTCGCTCTGAAAGAATTCAAAGATTTGTGCCACATATTCACAATTTTTCAAAAATAGCAGACCTACAAGTTCGTAGCGCGCCACTCGGTGGCGCGCTATGAACTTGTAGATCTGCTATTTTTCAATAGCTAAAGTGTAACAATGCTTAAAACACCAAAAGGGGTTCCCGCCCAAAATGGGTTAAAAGATAAGACAACCCACATAACCATTAGGTTGCACTTCCCTGCTTCCTGCGTCCTCTCCTCCTCCTCTTCCCCGCATCGCATCGCATTGCACCGCAGCTCCTCCTCCTCCTCCTCCTCCTCCTCCTCCCCACATCGCATCGCACCGCAGCTCCGGGTGTATCATTCTCTAGAACTCCTATTTTAAGCCCAGCTACACATCTGTATGCATATGGTGTCATTACATGGAGAGAGTGGGAGAGAGTCTGCAATGGCAACGTGAGTAAGTCATCACGCTTCCAATCCACACGCTGGGATGTGGGACAGGACGAGTGTGTAAGAGACTGAGAAGTGTGTAAGAGACTGAGAAGACTGAGACACGTTTTCATGTCAAGGAATCGGACCCCCAAAATGATGAAATGTATTTAAAAAAGGTTTTCTATCAGGGACCCCCAGAAGCAAAGTAAGTAAGTAAGCCCCATCAAGCCATGAGGCCCATGGGGCTGGAGCCTATCTCCTGTTTCTGTAGCGTGAGGCAACTTGATGTACAAGCACACCCCCTGGACATGACGCTAGTATGTCGCAGGGACTTACCCCCCAATCCAACCCTTGATGCTGAGTGCCAAGCAGGGAGGCACTGGGTCCCATCTTTAGAGTCTTTGGTATGACATTTGGTATGACCCGGCCGGGTATCGAACCCTGACCCCACCCCTACGCAGCCCTCCCACAGACGTGTTGTCCATGGGAGAGGGATCAGCTCGTAGTCTATATACTGTATATCTATCTATCTTCTCCATTTCATTTGATTCCTTCTGTTCTGCAGAAGTATTTATTTACTCTTTCCTCCCAGTCTGTGTGTTCCATCCATATTTATTTGTAAACCCCAGGGCTCCAGAGCAGACACTGGCTGACCTTTATGTAAATGTGTCTTCCACTCTGAGCAGATCTCATTACAGCGGAGCTTGTGCCTATGCACCATCCATCTCTTAAAAAAGAAAAAAAGAGGAAAAGAAAAAAGAAGAAATTGCGCCTGGCCGTGCTTTCGGCTGCAATCCTCGGCTACTCCGCCAGGCTAATTATCGGACCACAGTAATGAAGTCCCTTCTCCAACCCATCTCCCCCCCATGACAGTGTCATGCTAGCTCACTATATACATTGACAGGGAAAAGGATGTGGGGATAACATTTAAGCAATATCACACAAGAGGGTGGGCTTTACCGTCATTAATGGCACGCCTGCGTTGCGGCACGAACGAGCCGAGTTCCGTAAGCAGCGCAGAAGTGTGTTAATGCACGGTGACGCACAACCCTCCAGTGTAATAAAGACAAGACAAGACAAGACCCCACCCTCCAGGTGTTTAAATCACGCCTCAAGACTTACTTTTATTCTTTGGCATTTCCAAGCACAGTATGAGATGTTTTGATGTTTAATGTGACACTGTGCTTGTTGTTTGTGGTTTTTCAATGAAGTTGTGTTTTTTAATGTTTTACTGTAAAGCACTTTGGTACCACGTTGTTGTTTTTAAACGTGCTATATACATAAAGGTGGTATGGTGCGATTATACTGTACAACAGTTACCCTTAACTCTTTTATTGCCATGCTAGGTGGCAGCAAAGTGTCGCTAACCTTTGCTAGCCGATCCAGTGATTTTCCATCACTCTGTTTACCTTTCGCCAGAAACGTTTAGATGTTGGGAGTGAAGACAAAATCACAAATGACATCCGATCTTTGGATGGATGGCGATCACCTGCTTGTATTTATAAGGCGTTGAAAATCCTACTTTGAACATAAGTCTATGGGGCCGTGTGCAAAGATCCCATAGCTGGGGGTGACGGAGGCGTTGCTTAGCAACGAGTTCTCCGTTCAATCAATTATTGATATCAATTGATCGCATCGCTCCACAGGCTGGGAGCGTCTGTTGCGCGACATTCGATGTTATTTTCCAGTGGGATGTCATCAAAAATGTTCCCCCCCATTTTAGCCGACGAGATCGAAAATCTTAAAACGTGAATAACTCTTGATCTAAAATCATTCCGTCCAATTCTAAGAAAAGATTATGTGTTAGACGGCCCATCTCGGTCCCGTCGCTAGTCTCGTTAAACTCCCGTTGTTGTCGATCGCATCGAGAGTGCTTTGGCTACATCAAGCTATTTCAGCCACATCCGGGATAGCATCCCATCGCTAAATGTGCTCCGCTGCTATAAATCGCTGTGCGCTATGATTTAATGCATTAAATAACCCCGGGCGTTCGGGGGGGTTAATAGCTGATTTTCGGCCTAGCCGCTTCATATATGGTGTAAACAGGGTGTACGAATATGTTTGTACCTAGCAGATAACGTCCCATAGCTGGGGGTAGTGATGGGAGATTAATCAGCAAACACATCGGTATCGGACAATTTTAGTTGTTTTTAGATTAATCGGCATCGGTTCGATTAATCAATCAGACCGATTAATTAATCGGTCCGATTAATCGGTCTGTCTTTAAGGATAAACAAGCCCAAAGTAACAGCTTGAACAGATCTACAAGCTCACAATATTAAATATAAAGGTATTCAAGTTAAATCTGACTTGCCTAAGCCTGCAGTGCAGACACCCTGTTACATGTATTTTTCATAATGGACAAAATTATTATACTTTTTAAATACAGAATAATATCATATCGACATCGGTAATATCGGTTATCGGCCATAACAGCAATTAATTATATCGGATATCGATATCGGCCAAAATCTCATCGGCACATCTATGAACATATTCGTACTTAGCAGAAAAAAAACCTGTCGACTCAATTTAATTAAAACAGGGACCGCATGTAAATCTGACGGAGCATTAGTTCGACATGCGGACGCATCTCGGACTAGCGCCTGCTCCCGTGCGGACGCATCTCGGACAAGCGCATGTTCCCGTGCGGACGCATCTCGGACTAGCGCCTGCTCCCATGGACGCACCTCGGACTAGCGCCTGCTCCCGTGCGGACGCACCTCGGACTAGCGCCTGCTCCCGTGCGGACGCACCTCGGACTAGCGCCTGCTCCCGTGCGGACGCATCTCGGGCTAGCGCCTGCTCCCGTGCGGACGCATCTCGGACTAGCGCCTGCTCCCGTGCGGACGCATCTCGGACTAGCGCCTGCTCCCGTGCGGACGCATCTCGGACTAGCGCCTGCTCCCGTGCGGACGCATCTCGGACTAGCGCCTGCTCCCGTGCGGACGCATCTCGGACTAGCGCCTGCTCCCGTGCGGACGCATCTCGGACTAGCGCCTGCTCCCGTGCGGACGCATCTCGGACTAGCGCCTGCTCCCGTGCATGCGGACGCATCTCGGACTAGCGCCTGCTCCCGTGGACGCATCTCGGACTAGCGCCTGCTCCCGTGCATGCGGACGCATCTCAGACTAGCGCCTGCTCCCGTGCTTGCGGTTATGGTTAGGTTAGGGTTTGAGGTGGGTTGTCGTTTTTCGGACCAATGACTAGTCTAACTAAAGTACTGCACCCAATTAAAACTAAGATATTCGCTGAAAATGTTTACTTTTTTAATGACACATGTATAGCCACTAGACCAAAAATTTTCCAAGAAATTCGCTAGCCTAGCAACCCAGTCGGCTCCGCTCTGGGAGAACAGCGCAATTACGGATTTTTGAGTGGTGCAAACCACTCCAACAACCAGCTTTGTCTGTTAGTGTCTATGTATGTGTGTACCTGTACGTGTGTGTACCTGTACGTGGGACCCAAAAAAATGAGCATGGTTACTATGGTCACTGACATTACGTCAGACCACAGCTGATCAGGCTATATAAGACCTTGCACCACTCAGTTCACACGGGTGTGATTTTTTATGTTTTGATTAGGCGTTCCATCATGCTCGTTTGTAGCTCGGCTAGACGGCTGTTTCAACCAATCAGATCGCTTCCTCGAAACGACCTGTACCTAATGCCTCCTCACAGGTCTATATATTATAGTTATAAGTTATATATATATATATATATAGTTATAATATATGTATAGCCACCTTCTCTCCTGGCCTCCTCACAGCTCTCCTTGATCTTCCTGCGGCAGACGACAGCCAGGGCAACGAGCAGAGCCAGCAGACACACCGCCAGACCCACCGTTACCCACAATGCCACAGGGGGGAACGCCATGTTCTGAGCTGAAACACACGCAGACAGAGACACAGTGTGAGACAGATGGAGACAGGCCCAACATGGATGGGAGGAAGAATGTCATAGAAAGTCACAGAGGCGGCAGCGGTGGCTCAGGGGGTAGAGTGGCTGGATATGGCAACCGCAAGGTTGCCAGTTCGAACCCTGTGGGCTCCCCCAGAGTTTGTATCGAAGTGTCCTTGAGCAAGACACTGAACCCCTGATTGCTCCTGATGTGCTGGTTGGTGCCTTGCATGGTTTATCGCCACCATCAGTGTGTGAATGGGTGAATGTAATGCACAATCTATGTAAAGCGCCTTGGATAAAGGCGCTATATAAATGCACCATTTTTAGAGAGAGAGAGAGAGAGAGAGAGAGAGAGAGAGAGAGAGAGAGAGAGAGAGAGAGAGAGAGAGAGAGAGAGAGAGAGAACCAAAGCAACACATTGTAACAAACTTTTGGTTTGATTTGTAACATTCTTAGAGTTACTGACATGTTGTAATAAGCAGGGATGTGCTATGTTGTAATAAGCAGGGATGTGCTATGTTGCACACGCGCTTGCGAGCAATCACCTCTTTAATGTAGGCCTATTTTTTGAGTGGTGCAACCACTCCAAGGAACAGCAATGTCTGTGACGTTGTGACTATGTTTGCGTGTGACTCATGTGTGACTCATGAGTGCCAGAGACAGAGACAGAGAGATAGTATCTACAAGCTCATAGCGTATCTCAAGCTCATAGCGCGCCACCGAGTGGCGCGCTACGAGCTTGTAGGTCTGCTTTTTTTGAAAAATCGTGAAAATATTTATTTCAGAAAACTGGAGGATTTAGAAGGATTTTAAAAAATTTGAGGTCAGGCCTAAATGGGTCAAATGATAAGGGACAATATCGGTGGCACCCAACTGTACGTACAGTATACTGTAGCAGGTCCACACAAGCATTGATATGCATGCATCCTACTGTAGGTCCTAGATAGCCCTACCGACAGCTCACCCCTGGTAATAAGGGATGCATTTTGGAACCCCCCTAAACTGGAATACTGAGGAAATCCATGTCCAGCGGACACTTTGAGAACCACTGTCCTAAACAGAGAATATGCAGTGGCAGAATACCTGAGCAGCTGTGACTGATCCAAACCTAACGACATCTTTGGCCATGTACAAGACCTGCATGGCTCTCAAGAGAAGTCATGCAGACAAAATGGGTATGCATATATGGCTTTTACTTTTGTGTATGTGGCTCTGTCGGCCTTCAAACAAACAGACAAACCCACAGATACACCCTTGGCTTGGGCTGTACGCAGGCGTAAATAAATCATTGTCCACAAGCCGAACTCTTTTGTTTGCATATTTACTTCTCCAAAAGTGCATTTTTACAAACAAACAGCTTCAATTATGCACTGTGGCATTCTTGACACCGGCCTGGTAAAAGCAAGTATATCCACCCAGGATCATACCCACCCATTTCCCATCAGGAAGTGGACAGTCAAAGTCAATGCATTATTATTACTCATCTCTGAAGGCAGTCTGTGGCCCCTAGAGGTGTGACAGAGCCTACAATCCTTTTGGGAGCATTTAACCCAACGCTGGCTGTCTGAATAAAAATGAAAATAAAGAAAGAAAATGTCAAATTTGGATATATTATTACCTATAGCTGCTTTAGCTGTCGCGCCCCCCCTCCTAACCCATTCTGGACGGGAACCCCTTTTGGTGTTTTAACCAAGCATTATGTTATACTTTAGCTATTGAAAAATAGCAGATCTACAAGCTCATAGCGCGCCACCGAGTGGCGCGCTACGAGCTTGTAGGTCTGCTATTTTTGAAAAATCATGAAAATGTGCCTCAAATCTTTGAATATATATTATTACAGAGTGAACATTTTAACTCAAATCTTTGTTTCTTTCGACGTCAGGCCTATATGGGCTAAGTCTCTAGCTAGCTATTTGGTGTGCTGGGCCTGCCCTCAGCCACTCCACTCAGCTCCCCCATCCACTCACAGCTGCGACTCAATCAGCACACAGCCAGATAGGCTGCTCCGTGCAGCCGCTGATAGCTGTCACTAGCCATTCCCTGCTACTACCGCCCCGCTGTCCACATAGCAGTCACCTCTTGTTTTAACCCATTTTGACCTGGGAACGATTCTGCAAATGTCTTCTAAATCCTGACTGTTTTCTTGAAAAAGCTATGTTTTTCTATGTCAGTCGTTCTCAAACACTTTCATGTCACTTTTCACGATTCTTCAAAAATAGCAGACCTACAAGCTCGTAGCGCGCCACTCGGTGGCGCGCTACGAGCTTGTAGATCTGCTATTTTTCAATAGCTAAAGTATAACATAATGCTAACACCAAAAGGGGTTCCCGCCCAGAATGGGTTAAAGGCTAATTAAAAATGTAGAGAACACGACTTTTTAAACCGATTACTCCACTGTCCAAAGTTTGCCTGCACTTCTAAAAGGCAGGCAGCCCCTATACCCCTCCCCCCTACACACACACACACACACACACACACACACACACACACACACACACACACACACACACACACACACGCGCACACACACACACACACACACACACACACACACACACACACACACACACACACACACACACACACACACACACACACACACACACACACACACACGGTAAAGGAATGGACTGGCCTGAAAGAAATCAATAGTCGTCCACTCTGCCTCCGACATCTTAATGCCAGGCAGCTTGTTGTGGAGAGGGGCGTGTGGAAGTGATGGAGCTCGCTGTCAGTTAGCAGACATCACAGGGTTCTTTTTTTAATTGAGGCCCCCCTGCAGGCTGCTACGGAGCCCGGGAGGCTGCTACGGAGCCCGGGAGGCCCCCCTGGCTCTGCTACGGAGCCCGGGAGGCAGACCCTCTCCTGGGTGGTGTTGATACTGTAGGTGGACATGTCATGGTGGGGTTGCTATAGGACTCACTGGTTCTCAACCTTTTTGTGTCCGGGTAGCTCAGTCGGTAGAGCTCTCGCCTTTGGACCACAAGGTCATGGGTTTGATCCATGACGGAGTAGCACCTGGCAGTTATGACTGAGTCATTGTTTCATTTATTTAATGTTATTGAGGTCATTTTTATCACAAATATCCACTGATTCGGTTTGGGTGAACTATACTCCTTTAATCCATTTTGGGGCGGGAACCCCTTTTGGTGTTAGCATTATGTTATGCTTTAGCTATTGAAAAAATAGCAGATCTACAAGCTCATAGCGCGCCACCGAGTGGCGCGCTACGAGCTTGTAGGTCTGCTATTTTTGAAAAATCGAATAACGACTGACATAGAAACATAGCTTTTTCAGAAAACTGTCAGGATGTAGAAGACATTTTTAGAATCTGATCTCAGGTCAAAATGGGCTAAACGTAGCTTGCAGATATACCTGCAGGTGCCCTGCTGTGTGTGGCGTCACTGTGCGTACCTCGCTAACAGGCCGAGCGCCTGCACGCTGTTTGCTTTGATCTGCATGCTCACTTAATTAGCTGACCTACTGGGTAGCGGATTAGCTTCAACTGTAAACTACAGACGAGAACATTCTAAACGCCTTCATAAACCCCCCTCCCTCCATCTCCCCGCCACCGTTATAACCCCCCCCCCCCCCCCCTCCATCTCCCCGCCGCCACGTTACCACAATTATACCGTCGCTGTCGCGTGGAAACCTTCAATGTTCTAAAGTGTTACCTTTCAGGAAATTTAAAAATATAGTCTATAGTACTTTATTGTCGCTTTGCATCTGAAGTTGAAGCCAGTAAATGGTGCATTTATATAGCGCCTTTATCCAAGGCGCTTTACATAGATTGTGCATTACATTCACCCATTCATTCACACACACATTCATTCATACACCGATTGCGGCGGAAGCCATGCAAGGTACCAACCAGCACATCGGGAGCAATTTGGGGTTCAGTGTCTTGCCCAAGGACACTTCGACATGTAGACAGGAGGAGCCGGGATTCGAACCGCCGACCCGTGGATCATTGGAAGACCTGCTCTACTTCCTGAGCCACAGCCGCCCTTCAACATAATTTGTAGATTTGTGTCTTTGTATCTTTTGTAGCGTCCACAAACATCGGATTTGCTTTGGAAGCTTCACGTCGCTGGCTTCCATTGAGAATGAATGGTAGACTGTATCTTTGTATCTGCCTGTGTGAACGCAGCAATATACACAAGTAAGACGCGTAAACGCGGGAAGCGAACAAAGCTGTTGTGGCAGTCTGACACACACACACACACACACACACACACACACACACACACACACACACACACACACACACACACACACAGAGACCTCTGTATCGTTTCAGTTGCCCTCTGGTGGCGGGCGGGTGGTGTTACAGCGTGACACACACACACACACACACACACACACACACACACACACACACACACACACACACACACACACAGACTGACACACACACAGAGACCTCTGTATCGTTTCAGTTGCCCTATGGTGGCGGGCGGGTGGTGTTACAGCGTGACACACACACACACACACACACACACACACACACACACACACACACAGACTGACACACAGACAGTTTTGGCCAGCTTCTATAGTTAGTGCTCACTTCGTTCGCAAAAACATTAGTCATCACCAGTGTCCCCATCTGGTAAACAGTGCTGCAGCATTGCAGGACATTCAAGGCAACACCATCTCTTTGCTATGAAGTGGAAATAAACTGGAAATAAACTGTCACACATATTATTGTGTTTCAAAGACACAGAATGTTATTTCAGGAGAACATGCGTGGGAGGTATTAAAACCCAACGGGCTTGTGAATCAGCTTATTGTTAAGACGCATTAAAATATGACAACGAAAATAAACAGCACCGTCGATAATCTGTAACACAGCCAAATTTTGGAATAACAAATATTATGATAATTTTCCGTTGGGTGGAGAATCTGTACTGACGCATAGTTTGTGTCCCCGTTTGTTTTTTCGAGTTTTAACCCATTTTGGGCGGGAACCCCCTTTTGGTGTTAGCATTATGTTATAATATAGCTATTGAGAAATAGCAGATCTACAAGCTCATAGCGCGCCACCGAGTGGCGCGCTAAGAGCTTGTAGGTCTGCTATTTTTGAAAAATCTAAGAACCACTGACATAGAAACATAGCTTTTTCAGAAAACTGTCAGGATGTAGAAGACATTTTTAGAATCTGATCTCAGGTCAAAATGGGTTAGGCTTGCATTTCACCAAGAAGACAGAGACAGAAGCAGTTTGTTATTTATAGTGAGCTGGGTTTGATTGTCTGGTAGGAAGCTCATCAAGTCAATCCTCAGGGATGTTGTCTCAGTTTTGTACAAGCAATCTGCATTAATCCAAATCCCCAAAAAACAAAATGCAGTGAAGGCAGAGGGTGTGCAGGGCTCCAGCCCAGTTGTAACTGGTGCCCACACTGTGAAGGCAGAGGGTGTGGGCTCCAGCCCAGTTGTAACTGGTGCCCCTCTGCCTTCAGAGGGTGTGCAGGGCTCCAGCCCAGTTGTAACTGGTGCCCACACCCTCTGCCTTCAGAGGGTGTGGGCTCCAGCCCAGTTGTAACTGGTGCCCACACCCTCTGCCTTCACATCTCAGTGAAGGCAGAGGGTGTGGGCTCCAGCCCAGTTGTAACTGGTGCCCACACTGTGAAGGCAGAGGGTGTGGGCTCCAGCCCAGTTGTAACTGGTGCCCACACTGTGAAGGCAGAGGGTGTGGGCTCCAGCCCAGTTGTAACTGGTGCCCACACTGTGAAGGCAGAGGGTGTGGGCTCCAGCCCAGTTGTAACTGGTGCCCACACTGTGAAGGCAGAGGGTGTGAAACTGTTTGTGACGGTACGGGTACGTTATGGCACACCTGGGCAACTGGCGGCCCGGAGGCCACATGCGCCCCATGGCGGCCCGGAGGCCACATGCGCCCCCTGGCGGCCCGGAGGCCACATGCGCCCCCTGGCGGCCCGGAGGCCACATGCGCCCCCTGGCGGCCCGGAGGCCACATGCGCCCCCTGGCGGCCCGGGGGCGCATGTGGCCTCCACTTAATGTGAACCCCAGGTTAATATCGGAATACTGATTCCAAACATGTAAACATGACCTGCTTTAATTACTTCAGTCTAAATTAGTAGCTTAACAAATTAACTGATTTCTTTTTTTTTGCAGGTTTTCACGTACACTTCTTGTATACAGACTAAAAAGCTGAATAACTCTAAATCTACGGAGCTCTCGATGGTTTTGACAAAACGTGCGATGTTCAGAGGTCTTTTCTGATTATCCGGCGATCTCGATTGGAACATTGTGCGTTTTCTAGAGCAAGTATGGACTTATTCTAGCATTGACGCAAATTATAGATGGGTGCCCAAACCGGACGTGGATCCAGCGTGCAAAACACACTAAAATGTTGTTATATCTTTTATGTCCAATGTATTTGTATTTAGTTCATAAAGTTAACATAACTAAAATTAAATGAAATAAAAATGTGGATTTCCATTTAAAAAATAGCAAAAAAATATTCAGGATTTTAATTCAGCAGATCTACAAGCTCAAAACGCGTCGCTGTGCGACGCATTTTTTGATCTTGTCACTCACGCACTCACATACATACCTGGTCGATTGCTCACTCCCTCACTCCTTAATTGTCTCATTTACACTCATAATCCTTCCCTCCTCCTCGTTGTACCAAAACTCCACCTCCATTTGGAACCCACCAGATGGCTTTTATAGTTCTATAACTCCACCTCCATTTGGAACCCACCAGATGGCTTTTATAGTTCTATAACTCCACCTCCATTTGGAACCCACCAGATGGCTTTTATAGTTCTATAACTCCACCTCCATTTGGAACCCACCAGATGGCTTTTATAGTTCTATAACTCCACCTCCATTTGGAACCCACCAGATGGCTTTTATAGTTCTATAACTCCACCTCCATTTGGAACCACCAGATGGCTTTTAACTCCACCTCCATTTGGAACCCACCAGATGGCTTTTATAGTTCTATAACTCCACCTCCATTTGGAACCCACCAGATGGCTTTTATAGTTCTATACCCTCTGAGAAAAGAGGCCGGGGTTGTTAGACACTTTATTCCAATGAATTCAGAGTCATTACTCAGTTTTAATAA